>NC_090822.1:114389633-114699238 GCF_000390325.3 Nicotiana tomentosiformis
GGACTCAACATTCGGAGTTCATTGGATTCACAGCAGTTGAAATAAAAGTTTGTAGAATATCCGGCTGTCACTTGGGCCTATGTCCATAACCGGTATCAATTGAAAATCATGGTCAAATATGATTAGCTTGGGGCCTCTTCCGTGTCCGTGTATCCCGTCAGAACCATCGACAGAGTCAAGAGAGGCATCGATCGTCAACCGAGATCAAATAGGGATCAGTATCAGCCGTACAATGGAGACCGAAGAAGCAGTGGGTCTGGATGGAACCCTATGAGAAATGAAAGGAGAAATTACCGAGGTCAGAGCAACCGGGGACTCATGAGCAAAAACAGCTTCGACAGGCCCGTCAGACCTAAAGAAGCGCCAAGATTATCAGAGTACAACTTCAACGTCGATGCCGCCGCTATCGTATCTGCCATCGGACGCATCAAAGATACCAAATGGCATAGACCTTTTACAGTCCGATCCAGCCGAAAGGGATCCTAACATAATGTGCAAATATCACGGCACTCATGGACACAGAACAGAAGACTGCCGACAATTAAGAGAAGAGGTGGCCGGGCTGTTCAACAACGGACATCTCTGAGAGTTCCTGAGTGATCGGGCCAAGAACCACTTTAGGAATAGGGATTCTAATAAGAAGATCGAGTAAGAGGAACCTCAGCACGTCATTAACATGATCATCGGTGGGGTCGACATTCCCTAGTGGCCGATGCTGAAGCGCACCAAACTATCCATCACAAGGGAAAAACGGACTCGGGATTACGTACCGGAAGGAACCTTTTCTTTCAATGACGAAGACGCTGAGGGGATCGTGCAACCCCACAATGATGCACTGGTAATATCGGTACTCGTAAATAAATCTCGAATTAAGCATGTATTAATTGATCTAGGTAGCTCAACCAACATCATCAGATCGAGGGTCGTGGAACAACTCGGCCTACAAGATGAGATCGTACCTACGGTCCTAGTCCTGAACGGGTTCAACATGGCATGCGAGACCACTAAAGGGGAGATAACATTACCGGTGAATATTGTCGGAACCGTAAAGGAATCCAAGTTCTATGTAATCGAAGGGGATATGAGATATAATGCTTTGTTCGGGAGGCCATGGATTCACAACATGAGAGCAATACCCTCGACACTACACTAGGTGTTGAAATTCCCAACACCCGGAGGAATCAAAATAGTTTATGGGGAATAACCGGCTACCACGGAGATTTTCGCGGTCGATGAGGTGATCCTAGCATCCACATTCTCGACATCAGAGGATCCGAATCGGATGGTCAAAGGCGGGGCCAAATAGTAATCACCGATACCACCCTCGATAGAATCAGAGAAACGAGGGGTAGACGACGACTACGGAGTCCCTATTTCTTACATAACCCCCAATGATTTCGACGCTACAAAATCAACGTTCGAGGAACTGGAGCTAGTCGTACTAATTAAACACTTGCCCGATCGAAAGGTATACCTGGGCACGGGGTTAAACCCCGAGCTCAGGAAAAAACTCATTCAATTTCTGATAGCTAAAGAAGATTGTTTCACTTGTTCCCACCTTGATATGACAGGGATCCCGCCGAAAATAACCACCCATAAGCTTAGCCTGGACCCGAAGTTCCACTCGGTCAAGCAGAAGAGGAGACCCCAGTTCGAGGTCAAACATGCTTTCATCAAGGACGAGGTATCTAAACTCCTTAAAATAGGGTCCATTCGGGAGGTTAAATACCCGTATTAGTTAGCGAACGTAGTGGTAGTCCCTAAAAAAGGGAATAAATTAAGAATGTGTGTAGACTATAAGGATATGAATAAGGCACGTCCCAAGGACTCCTTCCCTTTGCCCAACATCGATCACATAATCGATGCCATGGCCGGCCACGATATCCTCAGTTTTCTCGACGCCTACTCTGGGTACAACCAAATACGGATGAACCCGGGCGATCAAGAAAAAACCTCCTTCATCACTAAGTACGACACTTACTGCTATAACGTGATGCCATTTGGATTAAAATATGCTGGTGCCACTTACCAACACCAAGTAAACCGGATGTTCGAGGATCAAATAGGAAAATCAATGGAGGTTTACATTAGCGATATGTTGGTTAAGTCCCTGCGAGCAGAGGACCATTTGAAACATTTACAGGAAACCTTCAGCATATTGAAGAAGTACAATATGAAGCTGAACCCGGAGAAATGTGCATTTGGAGTTAGATCCGGTAAATTCCTCGGATTCATGGTATCCAACCAGGTAATCGAGATCAATCCCGACAAAATCAAAGCCATCGAAAATATCACGGTTGTGGATAACGTGAAGGCCGTGCAAAGATTAACTGGACGCATAGCCGCCCTGGGGCGATTCATCTCGAGGTCCTCCGACAAGTGCCACCGATTCTTCTCACTATTGAAGAAGAAAAATAACTTTTCATGGACACCGGAGTGCAAACGGGCCTTGAAGGAACTCAAGCGGTATCTATCGAGCTCACCTCTACTTCATACTCCAAAGATGGATGAGCAGCTATACCTGTACTTAGCGGTATCGGAAGTAGCGGTAAGTGGAGTCCTGGTCTGGGAAGAGAAAGGTATGTAATTTCCAATTTACTATGTTAACAGGACTTCTTGCGAGGCCGAAACTAGATACGCTCACCTGGAGAATTGGCGCTCGCTATGCTAAGCGCCTCTAGAAAGCCGAAACCGTACTTTCAATGTCACCCTATATGTGTTGTGTCTACTTACCCATTGAGAAATATAATGCATAAGCCCGAGCTCTCGGGACGGTTGGCCAAATGGTCCGTGGAAATTAGTGGGTACGATATTGAATATCGGCCCTGGACCGCTATTAAATCGCAAATTTTGGCAGACTTTGTGGCCGACTTTACGCCGGCCCTAATACCCGAGGTCGAAAGAGATTTATTATTGAACTCGGGGACTTCTTCCGGGATCTGGACACTCTTTACGAATGACGCCTCGAATGCAAAAGGGTCCGGACTTGGCATCGTATTGAAGCCACCGACAGGCAATGTAGTTAGACATTCTATTAGGACTGTAAAATTGACTAAAAATGAGGCCGAATATGAGGCCATGATTGCAGGTCTCAAACTAGCCAAAAGCTTGGGGGCGGAGGTGATCGAAGCTAAGTGCGACTCCCTCCTTGTGGTAAACCAAGTTAATGGGATGTTCGAGGTCAGAGAAGAATGAATGTAAAGGTACCTAGATAAGTTGTAGGTAATATTACGTCGATTCAAGGAATGGACTCTACAACACGTTTCTCGGGATCAAAACAGTGAAGCCGATGCCCTTGCTAACCTGGGATCGTCGGTCGAGAATGATGAGTTCAACTTGGGGGCGGTCGTACAACTCATGTGATCGGTAGTAGAGGAAGGCCACGCCGAGATAAACTCAACGAGCCTGGATTGGGACTGGAGAAATAAATATATAGAATATCTGAAGACCGAAAAACTGCCCTCGGATCCAAAAGAATTGAGGGCCCTGCGTACGAAGGCAACATGGTTTAGCTTGTCCGAAGACGGAACCCTGTTCAGAAGAACATTCAATGGCCCACTCGCGATATGTCTAGGATCAAGAGATACCGAGTACGTTCTGAGGGAAATTCACGAAGGCACCTGCGGAAATCATTCAAGCGCTGAATCATTGGTTCAGAAGATAATCAAAGCCGGCTACTACTGGATCAACATGGAAAATAACGCGAATGAGTTCGTACGAAAATGTGATGAATGTCAAAGACATGCTCCGATGATTCATCAACCCGGGGAGCTGCTGCATTCAGTTTTGTCACCATGGCCACTCATGAAATGAGGGATGGACATCGTGGCCCCCTTCCATGGGCACCCGGTAAGGCTTAAATTATATTATTTGTGACTGACTATTTTTCGAAGTGGGTGGAAGCCCAGGTATATGAGAAGGTCAGGGAGAAAGAAGTCATTGATTTTATTTGGGACCACATCATATGTCGGTTCGGAATGTCAGTCGAGATCGTGTGCGACAACGGGAAGAAATTCATCGGCCGCAAAGTAAGCAAGTTTCTTGAAGACCATAAGATCAAAAGGATCCTATCAACGCCCTACCACCTTAGTGGGAACGGACAAGAAGAATCGACCAGCAAAACCATACTCCAAAACCTCAAAAAGAGGTTAACTGACGCCAAAGGAAAATGGAAGGAAATCATACCCGAAGTCTTATGGGCATACCGTACGACCTCGAAGTCCAGTACCGGGGCCACCCCATTTTTGCTGGTTTACGGCGCCAAAACTCTAATACCTGTCGAAGTTAGAGAACCAAGTCTCAGGTTCCGATATGCAACCAAGGAATCAATTGACGAGGCCATGAATACGAGCCTGGAACTATTAGATGAAAGGTGCGAAACCGGCCTTATCCGATTGGCCGCCCAAAAATAGCGGATTGAGAGGTATTACAATCGAAGGACCAACCTTTGACACTTCGATGTCGGGGACATTGTGTTAAGGAAGGTCACACTAAGCACCCGGAACCTGAACAAAGCGAAGCTGGGGTCGAACTGGGAAGGGCCATATCAAATTATCGAGATCACCGGAAAAGGATCGTACAAACTCGGAGTAATGAAAGGTGAACGACTACCAAACAACTGGAATGTAACTCACTTGAAGCGACACTACTTCTAAGGTACGACCCCATTTATTCCTTTTATTTATTTGCATTGCGAACTAACACTTGTAGGTAACCTTCAAAAAACGATACAATTTTTAGGCCTAAAAGCACGCGTTGCAGTCTTTTTTCCTTGAACTGGTTTTGTCCCTAATGGATTTTCCGGCAAGGTTTTTAATGAGGCAACAGTAAATCGTGCTAACTTAGAATTGAAGGCCGGTTATGAACCAGTGTTGAAGAACACAACAACAGTATTCGAGGCTTCTCTATGATCAGCCTCGAACACTGGGGGGCATCACCCTCAGACAATGACTTTAGCAAGGAAAGAAACTTTATGACCGAATAGTCTCAGCTCGATCGATAGGATTTACCGTAAGAGCCAAACGGTCGAATGAACCATGCCCACATAGACTACTAGAGCCCTGACATAAAGCTTGTACACATGTGTAACCATATATATTACACACAGAAATAAAAAGAAGTCTCTACCTTGCGGATAAATATCTTTTCCCTAAATTTTTTCTTTCTTTCTTTTCTCTTAAAGAATTTCCTACATTCGATCCCCCAAAGGTATCGAGCCCAAGGGTCGCCTTTATTCGGGTTCAAAGGATCGCTCTCACTCAGGGACTACCATCCAAAGACAAACTCGGACGGCCCGGGCTACCAGAGCCCGGGGGCACAAGACCTATTAGGCAGCGCCCAAACTTTAAAGGCTACGGCCACCCCACTCAGGGACTGTTATCTTAGACAAGCCCGAAGAACTCAGGGTAACAAGCCCACTGGGAAATACTCGAACTAAAAAGGCTACGACCATACTAAAAAGGCCCGGAGACGTCCGAGACCCGTAACAAAAAATAAGGCCTTCAAAATTTCTAAACCGGTTCTAAAGTCTACCTTCGACAAACTATAATCTAACAATTATAAGTACTTTGGGGAAAAGTTTCCGGTCATACCGAACCCCACGATGCCTTAAACAAAATAATGTTGAAGGCAAGGCTTGTTCGGACCTCCGAACATGACCTAACTATTTCATGCTAAGGCATTTCGATCTTTGCAAACATAAAGAATAAAGAAAAGGAAAACAAACTTAGAAATTTTCGAAGGGAAAAAAGAAGCCTTGTATTATATATACATATAGTCTTTACAAATGCCAAACGGCATTGACAAAAAGTACAAAAGTACAAAAACACAAAAAACAAAGGAAAATGTACAAGGCACTTAAATGGCCTAGTCTTTACCGGAGCCTTCCTCGTCGCCAGGGTTTTCAGAGTCTCCTCCACCCTCGGATCCGCTTGAACCCTTGGAGTCTTCTTCATCTTAGAGATACGCCAACTTCTTGGCCTAGGCTTCGATCCCCTTAGCACTTTTAATTTCAGCCGATAAGTCGAAACCATGAATTTTCTCGAGGGCCTCCCTTCGAGATTACCGCTTCGCATGCTCAACGATATCCTTCATTCGATCCTGGGTTGCCTAGGCATCGGCCTTATATTGGGCCACCATCTCGTCGACATTGGCTTTGACCACCATAACCACCAACTTGGCCATTTCGAGATCCTTGGCGAGAGTTTCTCGATCAAAGATGACCGAGCTTAGCTGAGACTGGAGATCCTCAATCTTTTGGGCCCGCACCTCGGCCTTCTCCTTTGCCGCTCGAAGCTGGACCTCAACCGAAGTCAGTTGTGCCCGAGCAGTCTCCTTTTCCGAGGCCAGGCAGTCCATCTCGCCTCTCCATTCTTCGGCCTCAGCCTTGACTACATCCATCTTTGCTCGGAGTTGGTCGATCCGATCAATCTTCTGTTGGACCTGCGGATTCCGACCATTAGTCACCGAGTCTAGCTCATCGTCACTAACTTTTAATATTTTTACCTGTTCGACCAGGTCAGCATGCTCCTTCCGGGCCACCTCCAGCTCAGCTCGGAGGCTCTTAACCTTCCCTTCACGCTGCTCGTTGAGAAGTTTTTAAGTATCTCTCTTCTCAGTGAGCCATCGAACCTCGGCCTCAAGATGGTTCAGCTCGTCCTGATATCTAAGAAAAGTTTCATAATGAAGCATCGAGGCCTACAGACATAAAGAAAAATGTTAGGGTTATCTATGAATTAGTCTAAGTACAAGTTAAAGTCATCAAGAAATATCTGAAATTACCCGGTTTAGCGCCTGTAGTGCTTCGTTGAACAAGCATAGCTCATCTACCTCGTTCATCTTGGCTTGGTCTTCTTCGGTCACCAGACACCGAAGGTAACTGGACATCACTATGGGGGTGGAGAGGACTCGGGCATCCTCCGAAATGGAGATGACGATGGATCGCTTCTGGTCATGATCCACACTCGGAGCCGGGAATCAGTTGATCAATTTTGGGCTTGAGGAAGGCCCACTTGTTCCCGAAGATGGACACTTCTTCAGCACCTCTAAGTCACCCAATCCGGTGACGTCCTCCGTGGCGATAGAATCCACGCCATCAAAAAAGCTGCGGAAGGGGTCGTCTGCTCCGTGGGCCCTCTCGTTTGGACGTTCTTTCACCGTCTGAGCCTCGTTATACATGCACTCAGTGAACGAGGGCGAATCAGTGATGTCTATCATACCATGTACTTACTTCGGGGCATTGCCTGCATCCCGGGAAGCCTCGGCCCCGGCCTCTTCATCGGCCTCCCTAACCTGAGGCAAATCAGCCTCGCCTCTCTCCAGTTCGGAGGCCCCTTTCCCTTCAAATTGCGACGGCAAACGGGCCATTAGATCGAAGGTTTCACCTTCTTCTTTGGATTCGTCCCTCAACTGATAGAGTGAATCCGAAGATGGTGCTCTAGCGCTGGTGCTTTCTTTAGACTTGTGCACCCGCCTTCTTCTTGTTTTCTTCTTCTCCGAGCATAGAGAACTTGGAGCCCTCTTTCTTTTCTTCTCTTCGGCCTGTCTCGGAGCAGGGGACTCGGTAGGTAAGTCCTCGCTATTGGCTAGAGGCCTGAGTTTGACATTTTTGGATAAACCTGCGAAAAGAAATAAAACAAGTGAGAACTTAATGACACAAGAGGAACCCAAAAATTACTTACTCAGGAAAGGAATCTCACCATGAGGACGGGCCTCCCAACGGCCCTTCAAAAGCTCGCGCCATGAGCGCTCGGAATAGGGAATTTGTGATACGATGCCCTCGACCCACTCCTTGAGTTGAGGTACTGCGTTCGGGACCCGAGCAATAGCTGCACCACAATAAAGCACCGATAAGAAGGAAGAACAAAAAACCTAAAATCAAATTTTGAAAGCAAAATTATACTTACGTGATGTATTCCACTTCTCGGGAAATGATATACGCTCAGCTGGGATCAAATCCGAAGTCTTCACTCAGATGAAATGGCCTTGCCAGCCTTGATCCCGGGCTTTATCAATACTAGAGAATGGGGATTTGATGGCCCAGCGCACGAGCTTTATCAGCCCCCCAGAAGATTTGGGGACTGTATAAGCGCATAAGGTAGTCGACGGTAAACGAGCATCCATCGATCTTGCTCACAAAGAACCGGAGAAGGATCACGATCCTCTAGAGTGAAGGGTGAATTTGATCGAGGCATACCTCGTATCTTTTGCAGAAGTCGATGATGATCGGATCCAATGGGCCTAGTGTAAAGGGATAAGTGTAAATACTTAAGTATCCCTCGATGTGGGTGGTGATGGCTTCATCAGGGTCAGGAACCACTACGTGCTTGTCAACCCAATTGCAATCCTTTTTGACCGTGGGGAGAACATCCTCAGTGATCGAGCAGATGTACCTCGAGACCTCCTCTTACTGGCCTTGTACGGAGGAAGGCCTTTCAACCTTAAAGTCAACATTGACCGGAAACCCCCCGGGGATGAACATTTTCAGAGGAGGTTCCGATACTGGTTCCTCGACGGTAGTACACGAAGTGGTCTCCTCGGCGTCGGCAGCCGGCCGCGAGGAGGAATGAGTTTCTTTTTGGGGAACGATTTTTGAAGTCTTCGCCATTTCTTTGAAAAATAGAAGAAAAATGAGTAAAAAGAGGAAGTTAAAGGAATGCACTTGATGGCTTGAGATGAAGATGAACAAGAGTTCTTACAAAAGATCTCAAATAACCGGGATATAAGTGCTAGAAAGTATTGAAATTTCTAAGGTACGAGGGTAGAAGGCTTGGATATAAAGTTTAAATGAACAAAGGAAGAGGTGTTTATAGTTTTTCAGCGGCGATTCGCATCCAAGAATGGCCGACCGGCGGCTGACCAACATTTAATACTATTAAGACTTGGCAGACGAGACATTTCATTTATTTTGTCGTTTCTGTCATGGGGTATCGAAGTAAGAATCGAAAACTCATGTCGTTTCTCGTCGTCTACTCTTCAAAAAACGAGCGGACTATCTGTATACGATCAAAATCGAGCTCACCTGCGACATGGTAGACCAGGCTCGAAACATGGCAATAAAGGACTAA
This sequence comes from Nicotiana tomentosiformis, assembly GCF_000390325.3. Lineage (NCBI taxonomy): Eukaryota > Viridiplantae > Streptophyta > Magnoliopsida > Solanales > Solanaceae > Nicotiana > Nicotiana tomentosiformis. Next base: position 114,398,699 of record NC_090822.1, read on the forward strand.
AGATCGACCCCAAGTCCCACCGGGTTAAAACCCGAAGGCAGAACGCCTGCCTTCGAAGAATACCGATTCTGGGATCACGGTTTCAATCCTAGCCTCGAACGCGTTCGAAGAAATATTGTTTGCATAGCCAGCAGAAGGTCAAAAATATCTGTGACCGGTCGGATATTACGGCGGGAATCACGATACGTATCGATAAGGGATCGCCAATCAGTAAATCAAGAGATTTATTTACCGCTTATAGAATTGTACTTAAAGTAAGACTCCTCTACTATATAAAGGGGGCCTGATAATTCATAAGACACATTGTAACACGCACTCAAAAGCAATGCATTATTATTTTTCTCTTTAAGCTCTTATCCATCTGAATCTTAAGACCGATCGAATTACATTCGGTTCGAGGGTGACTGGTCTTCCAAGACTAAAATTGTCCAATTCGTGTGGTTTGAATTTACTTTGTCGTTATTTATTTCAATTGCAACTTAATTTATTACTTTGTATCAAGTTAATCCGCATATCCTTAAAATCACTTATAAATTCAATTATTATCCGATTTTGAGGGTAAACAGAAGATATGAATCTTGAGACAAAATCAACTCCGAAAGCTAATCATAAGAGGAGGATTGCGTAAGACTAAGCCCCCGTTTGGCCATATATTTTGCCAAGTTCTTTTTCAATTTTTTTTGGCAAAATCTGTTTGTCTATAAATTTTATCCATATTTTGGTAGATTTTGAAAACAAAATCTCCAAATCCCAAAACTAGCTCTACACTTGTTTTTGGTTCAAAATATTACCTTTGAATTTTTTTAACAATTTTAAAAATTATCCCAAAATTTTATATTTTATAAAAAAAATACACCATCTATTATGACCCAATTAATCCACCAGTTAATTACTATCATTTTTTGGGACTGATGGATCTTGTAATATTATTGCGATTTGACGAATTATAGTAGCTAGTGATTGTGTTATTAGCAATTGGTATTAAAATATCACGTTATAGTTTTAGGATAGTATATTATGTAATCCATTATAAAAATGATGATTTTGTGCTAAACATATCTATGTTCAGGACTATGGTTTGTGATAATGATAATGAATGACATTGATGAAAGTTTTGCATATACAAGGTTAGCAAGTTTATTTGTTTGGTATTGTTGGGTATTTTTGATAGTTTTTAGAACTTATGAGTATAAGTCACGTTTCATGTTGTTTAAAAAAAAAGTGAAATATGTTTTGAAAAATGATGTCCAAATAGATTTTTATTTTCAAATCAAACTTTACCCAAATTAAATTTTTTAAAATAAATTTTAAAATCTATGATCAAACGCTAGTTAAACAAGAAGACCAGAAAGATGATTCTCTGTTCTTAGCAAGAGATGTGCTGTTTTCTGTTGCCTCAGCAGCATATCTTCAGCAATGTTAGGCTATATGTATATGAAGTTTGACAGGTTGATGTGACGGAGTGTACCAAAACGGGGGGTTTATGTCCAGTTTTGGATGAGAATTGTTCTGCTTTTCCTTTTGAGCTGTAATATATTTAGTTAGTAATAAATAAAATTTAATTACCAAAAAAAGTGTTGGAATTCCATCATTAAGCGCTTTCATGTAAGTAAATAAATCACGACATCTCTTATTATAATAACTAATACGTAATTAAAATGAGTACACACTGAAGATAATTAAGTGAATGTTGTTACTTATTAAGGCTTAACAGTTAAAAAATTAGATCACTTCATCAAAAAATATAAAAAGTACTTTGTAACTGACTAACTGGTGAAACGAAATCCAATTATTCTTATAAGTTTATTCACGAAAATTGTTTAAGCAGATGAAAGAAAAAATACATTAATGGATTTGATTAGAATTCTAGTCCCGAGAGTGGTGTTGTTGATGGCTGGGCTCCCTTGAGGGAGGTATTTTTCGCCTTCCACCTAAGCTGCGCTGAAAAGACCCAAAGTAAATCTTAGGGAACGATGAAACTTCTTAGGGTCTTTCTGTCCAAGTTCATTTAGTTCACATCTTCACAGTCATATCTATTTTACCGAGCCTCTTCTCGAGACAATACCCAAACTGTTACGCCTATTTTCAATTATAGTCCATATGGGCTGTAAAATATATATCTCTTCTAACCATCCCATGGTATATGAAACAAATATATGCATTACAATTATGGCCATATATTATGGTTACGACTCTACTATATATATATTTTTCATTCCGTCGAAAATCAATTTTACGAACGTTTATGACTTCTCCTTTATGCCTTGTTGTAATGGTTCCTCACATTTCTCCATATGGAGCTGAATACACCAAACAAAAATTTTGAGAGGATAAAAAATAATATTTCAAGACCGATATATAGCAAGTTAAGATATGGAGTTTAATTTACAAATATATTATTAGAAGAGATGTTCAAATGAAGCTCAACATAATCATAAAATATGTAATAATAGGGCTTATGACCCTAGTTGCGTTAACTTTGATTTGTGTTTGGCCAAGCTTTTAGAAGAAAAAAAAAGTACTTTTGAGTAGAAGCAGAAGTAATTTTGGAGAAGCAGAAAAAAGTAGCTTCTCTCCGGAAGCACTTTTGAGAAAAATACACTTAAAAGTATTTTTTTACCGTTTGGCTAAATACTAATTGTTGCTCAGAAGTGTTTTTTAAATTAATTAGTCAAACATAGACTGTTTCTCACCAAAATTACTTTTGAAAAAAATATTTTTCAAAATAAGCTGATTTTAGAAGTTTTGGCCAAACACGTTTAGAGTTCAAAGGAGTCTTTTAAAAGTTAAAACACTGTTCATTACTCCTTTACTATTGCCTATTGGTTCTTTATAGGCCAAATTATGGTTGTCCAATAGGACGGGATGGGACGGGACGGGATGGGACAGAATTAACGGGCCGGGCCGGGACGACATTTAACCGGGACGGTGGCGGAACGGGACGAAAAGGGGCGGGACAAACAGGACAAAATGGTAAACCCATCCCGTCCCGCTAACAAACGGGACGGACGGTAGGCCCATCCCGTCCCGCTAACAAACTGGACGAGATGGGACGGGACAGGATGGGACGGGACGGGTTCGCAGGCCTTAAGTGCCGTTTTAAAAAAAAAATTATTTAAGCATTAAGTTTGGAAACCGCTATTCTTTTGACAATGATTAAGTTTTTAAAGTTTGCAACAACTAGTTTTTTGAGTTATTTAATAAACTTAAAAATTAAACGAAAATTAGAAAACTAAGTAAAGAATGATAAAATATTAAAACAAAAGACTTGTAATGAAATATTCTAGTAATTATAAATTTATAATAGAGTTATAATTTATTTAATATAATTTCAAGCCATTAAGTAACTAAGTAAGAGTGTAAGACAATTCATAAAAATAATTCAACGCTTAAAACCTTTTATTTTATTAATAGAACTTTTAAATCTCACATACAAATATAATTCTTTTGAAGAGCACCTAATCTACGCAGCCACCTTCTAGGAAAAGATTCTGTTTAAACTAGGCCTCTTAGTAGCCAATTACAAATTATCATACTAATATTTGTAAGCTTCTATATAATTTCGTTGTAACTTATCTATAATTTCTCTCGGACATTGTTCTGGAATTGGCAATGTTGATTGATGTTCCATGAGTTCCATGCCGTCATAGCTCCCGGTGCTAAGTATCTCATTGTATTCTTCTTCTTCCCTAGTTTCACCACTTGTTGTTTCCATAGATTTATATTTATCAAACATTGATCTAACATAAGAATATATGTTAGCTTGGCAGTCTTCGAGAGATGGTTGTTCATTTTCTTGAATTGCTAAATTCTCATAAATTTTATGAACAAGTCCATTTGCACCTCTTAATTTTAAAGATGAGTTAAGTATAGTAGAAATTAAATAAACTTGGGGAATAGAGAAAAAATACTTTTTAAATTTTGTAATTATTTCATTAATGGCCGTTGCATAAGTTGGATTAATTTTGCAATCATTTCATTAAGTTAGTTGCTGCAGTTGTGTTAGCACTTCGCAGAAGCATTATTTAAAGTGATAGTTAAAACTTTATCAATGAGTCCATAAAAATCAACAATTTGTAGAACAATAGTTGTAATATATGCTCCACTGTGTTTTGAATTAACAAATTTATAACCAATAATACGTTTTTGCATGTTCCAGTGATGATCAACCCAATGACATGTAACAGTTAAATAATCACAACCATTAGGACTACGACCTATATCAGATGTGATAGACACTTTACAATCTAAGTGAAACAATACACAACGAATATACTGAAAATATTCGGTTTGAAATTTAAAAACATCATTTCTAACCGTGGTCTTAGGAAAACCTTGAAAAGCAGGATTACAAGTTTCTTATATATAATGCACACAAAAAAATAGGATGCGAGACAGGCGGGACGGTACGGGACAGGCGAGACGGGGCGGGACGGGACGGGACAAACGGGACGAAATGACCATCCCGTCCCATCCCGTGTCCCGTTTAACATGGGCCTATCTCATTTAAAACCCGGTCCGTCCCGTCCCGTTGAACAGCCTTAGCCAAATACATATAGGAGCCCCCTAAAGTCAGACATCAAATTTCACTTTTAACACTGGACTTGTTCCAATTAAACACTTTAACATAAGTCAATATGTACCTATCAAACCCCTTATGACTAACCAATACAAAAAATATAATGGGTGGAGTTCAAGCGCCTGACATGGCAAAACTAACAAATGAAAAAGTGCCATGTGGCTTTTGAATTAAAGAAAAGCTTTTAAACAAAATAAATAAATAAAACATCAGAAGAAAAAAAAGCAAAATGAATAGAACTGTCATCATCTGCCGTTGCCGTAACCCCCTCCCCCCCTCCCCCCACTATTTTCCGGCAAATTCTTCGAATCTTCTTGCGCTGAAACAAAACAGCTGCTGAAAAGTATATCCATTGCTATGGCAAACACAAGGTTACTCGATGGCGGAGTATGTTAGGTGAGAGGAATGGTGGTGTTGGCGAAGCAGTGATGGAGGGAGCTGAGGTCGACGACAAAAATGGTGAGACAATGGTGTTTTCCAGTCATCCTTTTCGGTTAACTCCGGTAGTGACTAATTCTTTTTTCTTCAGAAAGATGCAGGGAATCGATGAGCATTTTAGACCTCCTTTACAGAAGTAGACTATTACAATCTTTTTTATCTTTTGTCATTAAATGTTTTGGCATTTTCTACAGATTTCAATACTTCTTTAAATATTTTTCAAGAATTTTGCATCTTCCATAGTGCTTCCCACCTGCATAAATTACAAATTTTGCACCTAATAATACACCAGCAAAGGCAACATTGAGAAGAAACATCCATAGATGAAGATTGAAGGGGAAAACGATTTCCAATGTGGTTGTTAATGGAGGCGATTGGCTGTAAAAATAGTGAAGGCGGAAAACTAATAGTGTTCAACCGCTGCATTTTTTAAAATAAGGTAGAGACAGGGGGAGGGGGAGGGGGAGGGGGAGAGAAAAGAGAAAAACAATTAAAAACAAAATATCTGGATTCTCACGCTCCTAAAAGAAGTGTTGGCACACGTACTGTGCCACATAAGTTGTATGTGTCTAATAGACTGGCTATGTATTTGGCCTTTTTTATATTTAATTTGTTTTTCCTCTCAAGTACTACTTGGTTTTCTTTCTCACTTGGCAGTATGGAAATTCTTGATCCTTTAATAATTCACGAGACTTGGCCAGAAGCAGTAAAATTTTTCTCATACGATCTTTAGGGAACTGAATACATAATTTAGCCGCCTCAATTAACTGCGAAGAGAGGCTGGGTATGTAAGATTTACAGTGCAAAAGGTGTACAAAGCAATAACTTAGGTGAGGAAAATAGGAGAATATGCAATTAAACTAAGTTATTCAATAAATAGAGGAGCCGGCTAGGCTGACAATAGGGAATTAAATAGATACACGAAATACCATAAAGCCAAAAAATGAGCTTATTTTTTAGAGATTTAAGAAGATTGGACATTTGATGTATATCATATTTTTTACTAGAGAAAACGACATCGTATAGCTGCTCCCAAAATAATGTATTATACACTATTTCGATTACCGAATATAAATAGTTTTTGGGGCAGGTTAAACTTGAAAAAAAACTCTATTTACTAGTTATTGCTTTGGGAGATACACATTATCCTATGATGATGATCTATGATGTTATTTTCGAGAGAAAATAACTTTCTCCTTTATTTCTTAATTTGAACAACTTTTAATATTCACAATGTAAGTTGATTCCTTGTTAAGATTTCTATATTCTTTATAAAATTTGATTGGTGTTCTATTCTAATTTCAAGAATCTTCGTTTTATACGTGGAATTGTGGGGTTGAATTGAAATGCAGGTTGAGTTGGTGATTTGATTCATTTTTTAATTTTAATAAGGTTTTTGATTTTATATAGTACCACATGCATATTGTGTTAATTCATTTAACATGTATCTTTATTTGTTTTCATCGTTTCAGTTCTTTACAATATTGATTTGAATTATATTACAAACGCTACAATATGGAGTATTTCAATTTTTGCTTCCGCTATAGTATCAGTAAGTTCGTCCGTCATAATATTTCTAAATTCATAATTATTGAGATCATATCAAGACGTGTAAAAAGGGGGACTCTACGACCATCCAAAGATGAGGAATACATTTTTTGTTCATTTCGTTTTTCTTTTTCTTCCTTTTATTTGATCAACATTGCCTAATAATACCAAAAACAAAAAGTAGTTGGCAAGTGGCAAGTTCTTTTTTGTTCTTTTGTTTTTTTTACTACTATTACAAACTAAAGGTTATTTGAAGTGTGACATTATAGTACTATTGAAAAACAGGAGGAGGAACACATTAAACTTACTTGTCGCCTCGCTTGTTCCCGGTTTGAAACTTGAAACTCGAAACTCTGTGCAGTATTAAACTAACAACTCATCCCACTAGTAATATTGTCTGCTTTAGGTTTAGACCTGCACGGTTTTAAAATGCTTCACTAGAGTCTAAGTCATATCTACTTATATAACCAATATCTCTTCCGTATTTTGTTGATGCAGGATTCACCTAAGGTGTCACAATTAAGGGGTAAGGGAGCACCCACAAAGTTACATAATTTAGGAGTTCATTGCACCGGACTTGCCTAGTGCGATTTATATTTCTTGTGTGATTTACGAGCTATTGCATGATGAACAAGTTACCCAGTATACACCCAAAGGACAGCGACAACGATTTCCCTAGGAATTTTCTGAAACAAAAAAAATATTTCTCTCTCATGAAAAAATGTTAGTAGTTCTTTATGCCTTTTTGCAGATGTACCCGACCCATTAATTGTCGATGGCTTCACTCCCTAATTTTTTGACCCACTCAAATAGATACACAATAAATTCAGGGACAAGATCAGATCTGAAATGATGACAATAGCTGAATTTTTCGAGTCCAACCATTACAAACCACTCAATTTAGCTACGACAACGTCACTTCCATTTTTTTCGTTTTGCAACTCATTCCTCATCATTTATTATTGCTTCTTCCTATTTATTTGGGATATATAGCAAGTACAAAATTATTTAATCGTGTTACTATACATCACCAATAAGGGAGTTCTTGATCCATTAATAAGTCACGAGACTTCGGTAAAACAGCAAATATTTTCCAATGATCTTTGGGAAGAGTAAATATGTATTTGATTTCTGCTTTTTGTGCCATTTTCGTTTCGGTTTAACAATTATTTTCTTTTCTAGTTAATTAAAAAATATTAATCAAAATTTACTTCATCCGCAAATAAACATTTATGAGATATACCGGTGGAGTTGGTTTAGGATAAAAAACCGGGCATCTTACATAAATGTCCCAAATAAGTTCTAACTTACCAACCTATAATCATTAATCATACACTTACCAAAACTAGCCAAGCACATACAAAAATTGATAACCCAAATAAATAAGGATTCTTTCTCTACAAGAATCACACGGAAAGATCTGCTTCCATATTTTTAAGCGTGATCAACAATATTAGATGCAAGACAGAAAGAAAATTTCATGAATGAGGTAGCAAACAAGGTGATGATACACACACACACACACACACACACACACACACACACACACACACACACACACACATATATATATATATATATATGCAAAATGGGACTTTTTTATGGGTATAGTTGAAATTCATTGAAAATATATGGATGAGTCAATATACAAATTTTGAGGAAGATTGGAGGTGATTTGGACTGATTTGGTATTAAAATTCGTAGTTAAAATCGAGTTAAAAAAAATTCTTCTTTGATACATGTATCAAACATGTATCACATATGTAGCTCTGTCACGACCCAAAATTTCACCACAGGCATCGTGATGACACTTAGTCTCTAAGAATAGATAAGCTGATTACTATAACAATTTTAAAAAAAAATTGAAAATAGAGATTAATACAAGTACCAAAACCAAAAGCGAAAATAATCATACGCGACAATAAGCATAACAACCTCCCAAGACTGGTAATATAGAGTCACGAACTCTAATTGAATACATAGAATGATCTCAAGGATCGAAATACAATACTGTTCAAATGTCAACTGACTGTACAATATAAGGAAAAGACTCCAAGGGACTGCGACGGCCAAGCAGCTCTACCTTGAATCCTTACGATCAACAAGCTAATTCAGCCCGAATCCAATATCTCCAATACCTGGCCCTGCACAAAAATGTGCAAAAGTATAGTATGAGTACACCACGGCCGGTACCTAGTAAGTATCAAGACTAACCTCGGTGGAGTAATGACGAGGTACAATCAAGACACTCACTAGACAAATAACCTGTGTAGGATAGCAGTATAAAGCTAATAATGAAAAACAGAAATTAGTAAATGGAAACAAAATCAACATGTGCATATAGACAATAAACCAATAAGAATACCGTGAATGCATCATTAAAACCAAATAAGCAACACAAAGGACAACCAATTAATCAAACTGTCTAACACAAGTTTCCCAACAAAATCACTCTGTGATACCTCATATCATAGTTACAAATCCCGGGTCTCAACCCGCCATCATATACTCACGGCACCTCGTGTCCACATCTCAAAATCACAACCGTACGGATACGTGCCAAGATCATAATCCGCCTGGCATAATCACAGGCTCACAGTCACAATCTGCCCGGTATGGTTACAAGCTCACAATCACTATCTGCCCAGTGTAATCACATGCTCACAATCACAATCCGTCCGGCATAATCACAGGCTCACAATCACAATCCGCCCGGCATTATCACAGGCTCACAATCATAATCACAATCCGCCCTGCATAATCACAGGCTCAATAACAACATGAAAACGGATAATACAAGAATACATGGGCATGATCAATAAATGTCAAGTTTCGTACTTATGAGCTAGTATAAGTAACATACTACAGTGTATACTTGTGCAAGTATACTACCGCAACCCAAATCAACAAGTAATATCAAGGACATCGAATAGCTCATCGAAACAACAAGACAAGTCACACAAAGTGTAAAATAACTACAATGAAAATCACACCATCACACAAAATTCACCAATGCAATGTCTTCAAATCATCACACATCATCCCTAACATTTGCCACCCTTATCTCTTCGATAGCCACCCGTATCACTCCGTATAATAGCCACCCGTATCACTCCGCCCTGGCAATATCATTAGCCACCCTTATCTTTCCTATAACCACCCGTATCACTTCGTATAATAACCTCCCTTATCTCTCCGTCCTGACAATATTATTAGCCACCCTTATCTCTCCTATAGCCACATGTATCACTATGTGTAATAGACTCCCTTATCTGTCCACCCTGACAATAATACAATAGCGACCCATATAACACAGTACATTCAACAATAATGAAATGCCACCCTTATGCCCCATATAATATCAACAGTGAAATGCCACATTTATACTCCGCATAACAATAACCCAAATTACATAATAATTCACATGTACTATCATCACAATAACACAACATAATCAACTCGTATCACAAATGCCCGTAGGCCACAACCTTTCCAAAGGTTCAACGATATCAATGATTTCATAACAGATAAACATATTTGACCGGGAGGGGGGGTTGACTTTTTGATATCGGGGTCAGAATCCGATTCTGGAAATTTGAATAGGTCCGTAATGTGAAATATGACTTGTATGCAAAATCTAAGGTCAATCGGACGTGTTTTGATGTATTTCGGCACAAGATATAGAATTTGAAGTTTCAAAGTTCAATGATTTCGAATTTAGGTGTGATTCGTCGTTTCAATGTTGTTATGTGGGTTTTGAGGTCTTGAGTAGGTCCGTGTTATGTTATGAGACTTGTTGGTATGTTCAGACGGGGTCCCGAGTGGCTCGGGTGAGTTTCGGATGGTTAACGGATCAAATTTGGACTTAAGGACATGCTGGATCTGCTGACTACTGGTGTGATCGCACCTGCGAAGTTTTGATCGCAGGTGCGAAGCCGCATGTGCGCGAAATCAGTCGCAGAAGCGAGGGAGTGCTGGCTGGGAAGGCATCGTAGAAGCGGAAGCAAGGGCGCAGAAGCGCTTGCGCAGGAGCGGCCCAACGCGCGCAGAAACGTGACGGCAGGTGCGGTCCTTGGCATCGCAGAAGCGATTATGGCCGGCCAAGCTGTTCTCGCAGAAGCAAAATTTTTCCCGCAGAAGCGAAGGTCGCAGATGCGACCCCTTGACCGCAGATGCGGAAATCGCTGGGACAGAACCTTAAATTCGAGGGTTCGACATTTTCACCCATTTTCGGATTTTGGAGCTCGGGTTGAGCGATTTTGGAGAGGAAATATTTCACACAACTTGGGGTAAGTGTTTTTAATTCCCTTGTGATTATATTCCATGAATTAATCTTTATTTTTGTTGTAAGATTATCGAATCTTCAAGAGAAATAGAACAAAATTTCTATAATGCCACAAAACGAATTTTTCGAGTTTGAATACCGATTCGGAGTCAGAATAGAATGAAATTAGTACGGTTGAACTTGTAATTGGATGGGTTGTCGTAATTTCTAAGTTTCGTCGGATTTCGAGACGTGGGCCCTACAGGTGATTTTTGGGGCATAATTTCAGATTTTGTGGAAAATATTAGCATTTTGATATGGAATTAATTCTTATAAATTGTGTGGATTGAATCAAATTAATTGTGACTAGATTCGAGCCATTTGGAGGTTGATACGCACATAATGGAATTTCTGGAGCATTGTTTAGCTCGCTCGACATTGGATTCGGCTTGTTCGAGGTAACTAACTCTTCTAATCTTGGAGTTGAGGGTATGAACCCTGAATATATGTATTTCGTGAATTGTTGGAAGGTGACGCACATGCTAGGTGACGGGCGTGCACTATAGAAATTGTGACATAATTGTTTCTATGGAATTTTGTAGTTAAATAATCTTGGCATTTTCCATGCGGTTTTATGAGTTAAAGAAATTGAGCTGAAAAGCATATTAAAAATCATGGTGAGGCTATGTACCAGTATTATTGGGACCCACAGAGGTCATATTATTGTGAATTATTCATTTTAAATTGAAAATTCATACTTAGTCATATTCATTTCATTGCATATCATATCTCAGTCTTTGTTATTATTTATTGATACATTATATCATGATTTTGGGATATTATCATGACATTGTGAGCCCATGAGAGAGAGACTGGAGAGATTGATGACTGAGGGAGGCTGAGGGCCTGATTGTGAAGATATATGTTTTGGGATCGGGTTGCACGACGTAACAGGCCATGTTGGATTTATATATATTATATTATTGCACGTTAGTTGGCCGTGCAGCACTTGAGTTGGCCGTGCGGATCCATATATTATACTATTGCACGTGAGTTGGCCATGCAGCACGTGGGTTGGCCGAGCAGATCCAGATATTATTGTAGCACGCGAGTTGTCCGTGCGGATCCATATATGATATTATAGCACGTGAGTTGTCCGTGCATCACGTGAGTTGTCCGTGCTTATAGCGCTTGGGATGTAGGAGCCCCTCATGAGTCTATACATCCCCCCCAGTGAGCGCAGTCGACTATAAACAGGGATCGAGCTACATGCCGCAGCAAGTATTGTATAGCGCTGAGTGATTGAGTGTGCTGAGCATAGTGAGTACATGAGTACAATCTCTGAGATACATTGCATTGACATGCACACATGACATATATGCATAGAGATGTGTTTTTCTCATGTTGTGCGGTATCACATTATTTATGATTTCTTACACATGTTGACAGATGGGCATAGTGATGCATTTGTTTTACACGGGTTATCTGGAAAGAAAATGAAACATATTATTTATTATTGAAAGGATTTTGGAAAATTATTGCTTTCAAACTTATTCATATTTTTGGAAATTTCGATAAACGATTTGGGTTTTTCATTGATGTACTTGAAAGGGAAGAACTATTTTTAGAAATCATAATTTAGCTGAGTATTTTATTTCTGAGTTACTTCTTATATTATTGGCTTTACGTTGTTATGGACTGTGGTGAACTATTGGTTTTGGACCCGACCTTGATAAAAGCTCGTCACTGCTTTCAACTTAAGGCTAGGTTTGTTACTTACTCAGTACATGGGATCGGTTGTACTGATACTACACTTCTGCATATTGCGTGCAGATGTTGGCTGATGTTGTTGTTGTGCTCGATGGTTGCGGGATTTGAAGATGTACCTGCATTTCTGTTGTAGCTGCCTCTTGTTCATGGTAGCCTTAGATTTATAAAAGCTCTGTTTATGTATTATTCAAACAGACTATGTATTTATTTCATTTCCACTTTGTATACTCTATTCTTAGAAGCTCATGATTTGTACTGCCAGTTCTTGGGGAATGTATAAGGCTAAGATAATTATTTACTTAAATTGCTTTAATAATTATTATTGGGATTGGATAATTGGAAGTTAGCTTACCTAGCGGGTTGGGTTAGGTGCCATCACGACTAGTTGGATTTTGGGTCGTGACAAGGTGGTATCAGAGCTCTAGGTTCATAGGTTCTACAAGTCATGAGCAAGTGTCTAGTAGAGGCTTGCAGATCGGTATGATGACGTCCATACTTATCTTCGAGAGGCTACATGGCATTTAGGATATATACTTCCCATCTTTCTTTCCTTATCGTGCAAGATTGATTCATCTTGGGACATAACTCATTGAATTCCTTCCACGTATTCGTATGCGCACATGAGCGCTCAGTATCAGTTGTGCATTGCTGGCTTGTGATTCTATGAACGAGGTTCGAGGTGAGTATTTTGTGTTTTGGTGATGGGCCAGTCTGGAGGACTTGAGGCCATGGTTAGACCGTAGCTTGAGCTCGGTAGCTTCAGTTGTAACCTGTACAATTGGACTCATATGTCTGATAATGACCCTACAGTGGAATTTGTGGCTCGATAAGCGGTGAAATGGCTTTATGATGAGTATGATGTAACTGCGGGATGTGTTAAGACGATTTGAATGTGACAAAAAGTGTTTCCTTGAAGTGTAAAGGAAGGCCATTGGGTGCTTGATTTTCATTTTGATGTGGAGAACAGTCTCGAGTAATGAATGTTTTGAAGGATCTTTCACATTGTTAAATTTTGGGACAGACCAAACTCTCATGTCTGGTTAATGAGTTTGGACTCAGATATACTAAGTGATTGCATAGTAATTGTGATTGCGAAAGGGTATAACAAGATACCAGTTTGAGGCTAAGCAGGTGGGTTATCCCCTGCAGAGTAATCTTTGTAGGTGTATTCCTTATGATGTGAGTAGAGAGTTTCTTTTCTGCCGACGGGGTGTATGGGTAGAGATTTGAATCTGAATCTGAATCTGGTTGAGAAAGTTGACTTGTGTGTTAAGAGGATGAATACGAGCTTAGCGGATGATTGGGGTATTTTTATGATTGGCGTTGTATGAACTTGGGAAGAAGTTTTGTTGGACTGACTGTGGCATTATGGCAATAAGAGAGTATTGGTATTGTGAGTTATGGAATGTTTTAATCTATGGCTTTGAGCCAAGTGGGGGAGTCTGCTATTGATAATTTGATTTCATGGTTAGGTGTTAAATTTTAATTTTTGTATGAGGCAAACTTGTGGGTTAGCTATGACTTGCAGAAGTTGAGATCGAGGATGACTTGAATAAGGAAATTCCTAGTTAAGGATTATATTGCACGTATGAGTATATGAAATTCGTGGGATGAGTGAGTTGTTATTGGTGAATGATGTAGTGCGCACGGAGTATGAATTTGATAAGTGGTGTTAAAGTAGAGTTACTTCTTTGAGTGTTGTGGTGCTAATGTGGCACGTGTCTTTTGGCCCATTTAGGCAGTGCAATTAGATTTGAGAAAAGTGGGTGACTTCCGAGAAAATTCCAGTGGGTTTGAGAATTATATATAGCAATTGAGACTGTTTCCGGACTTGTGTATGGATAAAACCTGAGGTTTGCATTTAATGGTGCCTGGACTTACGGAAAAAAAATTGTATGACTATGGATTTTACATTTTTGTATAAGGAAGGTAAGAAGAACAATTTTAAATTCACATAAGGTATTTTCGGAGTGAGTGTTACGGTTGTGGTATTTATGGAGGTGCTTAAGAATAATGGCTTATGGGCCTTAGGACGTTGTGGTTCTATGCTAGGGTTCGTGTGGAAGTTGTGGCTAAAGATCGTGGTATTTTATCAAGGAGAAGTATCAATTTGAAGGCAAATTCGGAAGGGACTCGGAGAAAATAGGACAACTGGGTAGTAGACTGGACCAGTATGGTAATGGTAGGATCGGTCCTTTGGGTAATTACGACGCGGTAAGACTTTACAGGTGTTTGGTGGCAATATTCTTGGGTTTGGTGACCTGCGTGGCTTGGTTGAGCTAGAGAGATTCAACTCTGATGGCTTGATTGTGTGTAAATGGATTCCAAAGCATTCTCGGGGATTCCTACCACGGTTTGAGATGGGTATTTTCCTACTTGCCTGAGGAGCATGTTGAGTATTGTGATTTTATACCGGATAGGAACAAATGGAAGGCTTCTAGCTGATCAGATATGTATTTTACATGTGACTCAGAATGATTATGAGGTTCTAGTATTTTTCAAATGATGGCATGATAGATGCAATGTGTTGTGTGGGATTAAGGTTGGTGTGTGCACGGTCACAGTTTAGCTTTGAAAGGGAGGTCATATATTCTTAGAGGGCATAAACAATTTTCGATGTTTAGATGAATGCTATAACTATTTGGTATTGCGTGAGTAGAGTGTACATTTCAGAAGGCACACTATGTTTTGAATTATGGATATTTCATAAGTATTGCGGCACTCTACTGGTTGATCGACTGCTGATTTTAAGACGTTGCTAAGTGGAACGAAAGAATGGGAGAAATATTCCTCGTGGGATGATCGTGTATGAGAAATGTGTTAAGACATTCGGGCGATGGAGACTGGGAGTTGTCAGGAGCAGATTGTTTCATGTCGGTGGACTGTGAGATCGTGGCCGAAGCTAGCCAGATGATAGTATGTATTATGATTCAGTCGTTGTGGACTTTCGGAGGGTTATTTGTCTATTTGTGGGTGACCAGAGTTGATTTGGGGGTCCATTGGTAGGCCCAATTAAGATGTGTATTCTACACCGAGCCGGAATGGTTGGCTCCATACTACTATTGTTGAGGGATGTGTCATCCGGTTGATGTTGAACTTATTCGTGTTTTAAAATGATCTGTGAGTTACTCCTTTATGCTACGAGAAGTTGTGATTCATTGGTTATGTGCACAGATGGTGCGGTTCTATTTGAACCTTATAGCAGAATTTGAACATGATGAGTATTTGGGTATTGCATGATCGATTGCATAATGGTTATATTCTTTCAGGTTTTGTGTGGCATTTTTGTCATTTGCCTCTCTGTGGTTATTAATTTTGAGCGGGGTGGCTCGAGGTATATATTATGGACCAACGTTTGGATGGGGTCACGCATTGCAACGGAGTTATGTTAAGGTATGAACCTTATGTTAGGATTGGGTGATGGTTCTACTGTGTATGATGAATTTTTAGCATTTCGTTGTGGTGGTACTTGTTAATCTGGCGAGGCAGTTCTCTCATTTGAGTCATTTTTCCATGACTGAGTACATTTGAATTGTTGCGTATTGGTGTACGGATGGCACGGGTTGTGGCTCTGAGTTATATTGGTGCGGCATGTCTGTGGAATAGTTGTGTTTAGTAATATAATGTTATTGGACCTAGAATGGGTACTATCAGGTTTGATTACGGTATGTTCGGGAGTATAATATTGAAAGTCGGCTTAGAAAGCGATTATGGTTCTGGTTAGGGCGAGAGAGCTCCGTGACTTGTTGATCTAGTAAGTGATCATGAAATTTTGCGTGTTTCTTTTATTATCAACAGTGTGCGAAGGTTTTGGGATGAGGTTTGGATCGATAGGGGTGTAATACTAGTATGTGGTTGGTTTTGGAGTAGTCACTGTGATCAGCAATGGTGCTACGAGCATGCGAGTTGTGTAATATGTTAGTTGATTATATCTGTAGTTATGGTTATGGCTTGATACAGCTGTTCAAACTCATACAGTGTGTAAATGTAAGATTCGTGTCTTGAAAAGAAATTTCTAAAAGGTGGAAATTAAATTCCAAGGTTTATGGGCTAAAGTTAAATCAATGATTTCAGTTGTATTGTGCTGTCAAGCTTATATGGAATAGGGTGACGTGGGTTCACCCCCGGGTACGTGTGTGGTAAGATGGAACAGTGATTTGATGGATTGAAAACAACTCTTGGCATGTTCGAGGACGAACGTATGTTTAAGTGGGGGAGAATGTA
Organism: Nicotiana tomentosiformis; assembly: GCF_000390325.3. Lineage (NCBI taxonomy): Eukaryota > Viridiplantae > Streptophyta > Magnoliopsida > Solanales > Solanaceae > Nicotiana > Nicotiana tomentosiformis. Next base: position 114,415,522 of record NC_090822.1, read on the forward strand.
ACGACCCGACCGGTCGTTTTGAGTATTAGAACCCCGCTTCCCTATTTTCTGCTCAAATTATACTTTACAGTTTTTGTGTGACTTGCCGGGGTAATTGGTTCGAGTCCGGTGAGGTTTTGGAATGAATTGGAACACTTAGTTTCAAGGTTTAAAGCTTAAGTTAAAATAGTGACCGTATGTGTAAACGATCTCAGATTCGAATTCTGATAATTCCAATAGCTCCGTATGATGATTTTGGACTTAGGAGCGTGTCCGAAAAATTATTTGGAGGTCCGTAGTGTAATTAGGCTTGAAATGCCGAAAGATGAATTTTGTTGGGACGTTTGACCGGGGGTTGACTTTTTGATATCGGGGTCGGAATCCGATTCTGGAAATTTGAATAGGTCTGTAATGTGAAATGTGACTTGTGTGCAAAAGTTGAGGTCAATCGGACGTGATTTGATGTGTTTCGGCACAAGATATAGAATTTGAAGTTTCAAAGCTCAATGATTTCGAATTTAGGTGTGATTCGTCGTTTCAATGTTGTTATGTGGGTTTTGAGGCCTTGAATAGGTCTGTGTTATGTTATGCGACTTGTTGGTATGTTCGGACGAGGTCCCGAGGGGCTCGGGTGAGTTTCAGATGGTTAAAAGATCAAATTTGGACTTAAGGAAATGCTGGATCTGCTGCCTATTGGTGTGATCGCAGCTGCGAAGTTTTGATCGCAGGTGCGAAGCCGCATGTGCACAAAATCAGTCGCAGAATCAAGGGAGTGCTGGCTGGGGAGGCATCGCAGAAGCGGAAGCAAGGGCGTAGAAGCTCTTGCGCAGGACGGCCCAACGCGCGCAGAAGCGTGATCGCAGGTGCGGTCCTTGGCATCGCAGAAGAGATTATGGCTGGCCAAGCTCTTCTCGTAGAAGCGAGATTTTTCCTGTAGAAACGAAGGTTGCTGATGCGACCCCTTGACCGCAGATGCGGAAATCGCTGGGAAAGAACTTTAAATTCGAGGGTTCGACGTTTTCACCCATTTTTAGATTTTGGAGCTCGGGTTGGGCGATTTTGGAGAGGAAATTTTTCACACAACTTCAGGTAAGTGTTCTTAACTCCCTTGTTATTATATTCCATGAATTAATCTTCATTTTTGGTGTAAGATTATCGAATCTTCAAGAGAAATATAAGGAAAATTCTATAATGCCACAAAATGAATTTTTCGAGTTTAAATACCGATTCGGAGTCGGAATAGAGTGAAATTAGTACGGTTGAACTAGTAATTGGATGAGTTGTCGTATTTTGTGTGTTTCGTCGGATTTCGAGACATGGGCCCCACAGGTAATTTTTGGGGCATAATTTCGATTTTTATGAAAAATATTAGCATTTTGATATGGAATTAATTCCTATAAATTGTTTGGACTGAATCAAATTAATTGTGACTAGATTCGAGCCGTTTGGAGGTTGATACGCACAGAATGGAATTTCTGGAGCATTGTTTAGCTCGCTCGACATTGGATTCGGCTTGTTCGAGGTAAGTAACTCTTCTAATCTTGGAGTTGAGGGTATGAACCCTGAATATATGTATTTCGTGAATTATTGGGAGGTGACACACATGCTAGGTGACGAGCGTGTGGGCGTGCACTATAGAAATTGTGACATAATTATTTCTGTGGAATTTTGTAGTTAAATGATCTTGGAATTTTCCGTGCGGTTTTATGAGTTAAAGAAGTTGAGCTGAAAAGCATATTAAAAATCATGTTGAGGCTATGAGCTAGTATTATTGTTACCCATAGAGGTCATATTGTTGTGAATTATTTATTTTAAATTGAAAATTCATACTCAGTCATATTCATTTCATTGCATATCATATCTCAGTCTTTGTTATTATTTATTGATATATCATATCATCATTTTGGGTTATTCTCATGACATTGTGATCCCATGAGAGAGAGACTGGAGAAATTGATGACTGAGGGAGGCCGATGGCCTGATTGTTAAGATATTTATTTTTGGGATCGGGCTGCATACAGCAGCAAGCCATGTTGGCTATATATATATATATTATACTATTGCACGTGAGTTGGCCGTGCAGATCCATATATTATACTATTGCACGTGAGTTGGCCGTGCGGATTCACATATTATTATAGCACGTGAGTTGTCCGTGCAGCACGTGAGTTGTCCGTGCGGATCCAGATATGATATTATAGTCCGTGCAGCACGTGAGTTGTCCGTGCTTATAGCGCTTGGGTTGTAGGAACCCCTCATGAGTCTGTACACCCCCCCAGTGAGAGCAGTCGACTATAAATAGGGATCAGGCCGCACGCCGCAACAGGTATTGTATAGCATTGAGTGATTGAGTATGCTGAGCATAGTGAGAGAGAATACGAGACAATGAGATTGAGTACTCTGAGAGTGTGAGTACATGAGTACAATCTCTGAGATACATTGCATTGACATGCACACATGACATATATGCATAAAGATGTATTTTTCTCATGCTGTACGGTATCACATTATTCATGATCTCTCACACATGTTGACAGATGGGCATAGTGATGCATTTTGTTTACACGGGTTATCTGGAAAGAAAATGAAACATATCATTTATTATTGAAAGGATTTTGGAAAATTATTGCTTTCAAACTTATTCATATTTTTGGAAATTTCGGTAAACGATTTGGGTTTTTCACTGATGTACTTGAAAGGGAAGAACTATTTATAGAAATCATGATTTAGCTGAGTATTTTATTTCTCAGTTACTTCTTATATTATTGGCTATACGGTGTTATGGACTGTGGTGAACTATTAGTTTTGGACCCGACTTTGGTAAAAGCTCGTCACTGCTTTCAACCTCAGGCTAGGTTTGTTACTTACTCAGTACATGGAGTCGGTTGTACTGATACTACACTTCTGCACATTGCGTGCAGATGTTGGCTGATGTTGTTGTTGTGCTCGATGGTTGTGGGATTTGAAGATGTACCTACGTTCCTGTTGTAGCTGCCTCTTGTTCATGGTAGCCTTAGATTTATAAAAGCTCTGTTTATGTATTATTCAAATAGACTATGTATTTATTTCATTTTCGCTTTGTATACTCTATTCTTAAAAGCTCATGATTTGTACTACCAGTTCATGGGGAATGTATAAGGTTAAGATAATTATTTACTTAAATTGCTTTAATAATTATTTTTTGGGATTGTATAATTGAAAGTTGGCTTACCTAGCGAGTTGGGTTAGGTGCCATCGCGAGTAGTTGGATTTTGGGTCGTGACAAACGACCTCCTGACGGCTCAAATCTAGCCAAAATAATTTCATAACATAATTAAAACTCATACGAAATAATTTCGGATAATAAAACTTCGCTTTTTAATTAAAACTAAAAAGTCAACCCGAGAGTCAACCCCGGGCCCGAACCTCAAAACCGGACAAAATTCACAAAATCCGAACACCCATTCCAATACGAGTCCAACCATACAAAAATTATCAAATTCGGACATCGATTCGCCCTCCAAATCCCCATTTTTCATTTTTGAATAATTTTACAATTTTCGCAATTTCTTCCATTTAATTCACTAATTTAAAGATAAAAATAATCATGGAATCATGAAATACAATCAATTTTGGATAAATCACACTTACCCAAATCAAACTCGTGAAGAACCCCTCCAGAATTGTCCAAAACCAAGGCTCCCAACTCAAACGAAATGAAAAAAATGACCAATTTTCGATCCTTAACGTTTTTGCCCAGATTCGCACTTGCGACACAATTAGCCGCTTATGCGGCAATGCATTTACGACCAAAACTTCGCTTCTACGGAGAAGAACTGGAGGCCAGCCTTCGTACCTGTGAAAAAAGTTCCACTTTTGCGCAAACGCAGGTGCGAACGAAATCACGCTTCTGCACTGCCTCTCGCTTCTGCGGTCGAGTATTCCGCTTCTGCAGACGCGCATATGCGCCCAATGTTCCACTTCTGCGGCTTCCCCCTATCCAGTCCAATTTCATTTTTGCGACCACAATGCCGCTTTTGCGGCTCACCACCTGCGCCCCTGGCTCCCTAGGTGCGGTCACACCAGAAGCCCGGCCAACCAGTCTTAACAAAACTTATCTGAAACGATCCAAACCTCGCCCGAAACTCATCTGAGCCACTCGGGATCCCGTCGAAACATACGAACAAGTTTCATAACATAACACGGACCTACTAGAGACCTCAAATCACATCAAACAATGTCGAAACTACAAATCGCACTTCGAATCAAACTTATGAATTTCCAAATCTTCTAATTTCCAAAACCCGCACCGAAACATATCAAATCAATTCCGATTGACCTAAGATTTTGCACACAAGTCATAAATGACATAACAGACCTATTCCAATTTTCGGAATCAAAATTTGAACCCGATATCAACAAATTCAACTCCCAGTCAAACCTCTCAACCTTCCAAAACTTAAACTTTCCAATTTTCACCAAAATGCATCAAATTATCCTACGGACCTCCAAATCCAAATCCCGATGTACGCCTAAGTCCAAAATGACCATACAAAGCTATTGAAATCATCAAAGGACCATTCCGGAGTCGTCTGCATAAAAGTTAAACTCCGATCAACTTTTTCACTTAAGCTTCTAAAATAAGAATTGTTCCTCTAAATTGATCCTGAATCATTCGAAAACCCAAACTCGACCACACACGCAAGTCATTCCACATAATACGAAACTGCTCGAGACCTTAAGCCACCAAACGGAACACTAATTCTCAAAACGGCTGGTCGGGTCGTTACATTCTCCCCCTCTTTAACAAATGTTCTTCCTCGAACGTGCCAAGGATCGTTCCGAGGTCATCAAATCACTGAATGTACTCACCAAACATATACTCGCAGGTGATCCCACGTCATCCCAATTCACATATGCCCGACAACATCATCTCAATTGAAGATTTCTGCTCCCATCCACACTAATGAAACTTAGAACCAAATTTCTTGCCATCCGATCATTTCCTAAAGACCTGATTCCCACATCAACAGACAACATCAACCTCAACCAGCTGTAAACAAAATCACAGAAATCAAAACATATAATGAACCCCCATACCAGCAGGGCATCTAAATCATGAATTGTAACCAAACCATCAAGAAATCACATCAAAATCTACCGTAATAAGTAACAGAAAGTCATTTCAAGCCTCATAGCTCTCAATAGTGAACAAAAACAAAACGATAGACACGGGCTAACACCATAGAATCTCCCAACAGGGGTAAACACATAAGTAAAGTATAAAATTACGAAGCTCACCCATATATGAAGCATGCGAGGAGGACTCGCCTCGATAAGCAGAACTGAATAAAAATAAGGATAATGCTACTCTATAACAAATTGAAACCATACCTGTAACGACACCATCTGGTGTAGTGGCCTCAGTTATACCATAGCAAATATATCAACGAGCCGGGCCTCCCCCTCTTGGGCGCCCTCTACCCCCTGTCCTCCACCCACTAACTGGATGTGTAGATGGAGTAACAATTGGAACGGAGCTCGTAGCCTGAGTGCCCTGATGAAATCCGCCTCTCCCAAGTTTGAGATAATCTCTTATGATTTGCTTAGTATCACCAGACTTATAACAACCCCTTTATGGGCGCGACTGTTTGTACTGAGTCTATGCCAGATAACTGGAATAACTGATGTAAGAACCCTATGTTGGTGGTGCACTAAAAGAACTAACAGAAGCACCACGAGTCGTCTGAAGTGTAGACTGGGCTGGCCGACTGCCCAAGCCTCCGCCATAATGAGTCATAGATGAAGAGTAGAATCCACTGAACCCTCCAGAACATCGAGACCTCTTGGCCTTCTTAGCCTCCCTTTCCTCACCCCGAACACGTTCTAACATTCTAGCAATCTCCACCATCTGCTAAATGGAGTATCAGTCTGCAACTCACGAGTCATGCATGATCTAAGATCATAATTGAGCCCCTCAATGAATCCACGGACTCGCTCTCTAACTGTAGGAACCAACGTAGGTGCATGACGGGATAACTCACTGAACCTGATAGCATACTCTGACACCGTCATGGTGCCCTAATGCAGTTGCTCAAACTCTATGCGCCATGCATCCCGGAGGGTCCAGGGAACAAGCTCCCTCAAAAATATCTCTGCAAATTGAGCCCAAGTGGGTGGTGCTGCATCGGCTGGTCTACCCTCTTCATTAACTTGCCACCAGTGATACACTGCTCCCGACAACTGAAAAGTAGTAAAAGCAAGTCCGCTCACCTCCACGGTGACACTTCTCTAGAAATCCTTGTGCATCCTCGGTAGCTGTGCCACTAAAAGTAGGTGGACTATACCTCTTGAACCTCTCAAGCCTCTTCTGCTCTTCCTTTGATGCCCCTGGCCTAACCTCATGCTGAACTGGAATAACAGGCTGTACCGGCACCACACCCGAAACTTGACCAATGTGACCCCGCTACTCTAGAGTACGGGCGATGGGAGTCTGAGCTCCTCCCGCAATCTGCGAAATAGGTTGTGCAACAGAGATCAATCCCGCCTGAGCCAATGTACCAAACATGCTTAGGAACTGTGCTAAAGTCTCCTGAAGTCCGGGGGTAACAACAGGCACCTTCGAGGTGAGGAAAGGGAGGCTATAATGAGTCATAGATGAAGAGTAGAATCCACCGAACCCTCCAGAACATCGAGACCTCTTGGTCTCCTTAGCCTCCCTTTACTCACCCCGAACACGTTCTAACATTCTAGCAATCTCCACCATCTGCTAAATGGAGTATCAGTATGCAACTCACGAGTCATGCATGATCTAAGATCATAACTGAGCCCCTCAATGAATCCACGGACTCGCTCTCTAACTGTAGGAACCAACGCAGGTGCATGACGGGATAACTCACTGAACCTGATAGCATACTCTGACACCATCATGGTGCCCTAACGCAGTTGCTCAAACTCTACGCGCCATGCATCCCGAAGGGTCCGGGGAACAAGCTCCCTCAAAAATATCTCTGCAAATTGAGCCCAAGTGGGTGGTGCTGCATCGGCTTGTCTACCCTCTTCATTAACTTGCCACCACTGATACACTGCTCCCGACAACTGAAAAGTAGTAAAAGCAACTCCGCTCACCTCCATGGTGACACTTCTCTAGAAATCCTTGTACATCCTCGGTAGCTGTGCCACTAAAAGTAGGTGGACTATACCTTTTGAACCTCTCAAGCCTCTTCTTCTCTTCCTTTGATGCCCCTGGCCTAACCTCAGGTTGAACCAGAATAACAGGCTATACCGGCACCATACCCAAAACCTGACCAATGTGACCCCGCTACTCTAGAGTACGGGCGGTGGGAGTCTGAGCTCCTCCCCCAATCTGCGAAATAGCTGGTGCAACGGAGATAAATCCCACCTGAGCCAATGTACCAAACATGCTTAGGAACTGTGCTAAAGTCTCCTGAAGTTTGGGGGTAACAACATGTCACGCCCCGAACCTAGGAGCGAGACAAGCACCCGGTGCCTCACCTAACCTGGCGTACCAAATTGCGACTAAGGGATTCTGAACACATAATGTCATACTTTGGCCATGGGGCGACCTTGCAAGACAATTTGCGAAGCAAAATATAAAACTGAATGGAAACTAGCGCTAACTAAACATCAATATAAAGCTAGGCTAAAAAGGCCGTCATAGCTACTACAGCTGACAAACCACCAAATTATACATACCAGGCCTACAAACCCAACATACTGCACTAACCAACAGGATATGTCTACAAGCCTCTACTGATAGATGTACTATGATCGGAACAGGGCCCCGACCTACCCATAACATATATACAGATATACATAAGATGTACACAACACTCTAGACCTGGCAACTCCGAAAGGCGTGGAGCTTATCGATCAGGCTGAACTCGGGAAACACCTACTGAGGAGATCTACTCGTCTGTCTATCTGAACCTGCATGCATGAAATGCAGCGTCCCCGGAAAAGGGACGTCAGTACGAAATAATGTACCGAGTATGTAAGGCAATAACATAACTGAAAATCGAAACTGAACTGATAATATAATAACTGGAAGTAACTGGGAGTCAAAGATGATCTGGAGATATACTTACCTGCTGATACTGACTCAACTCCTTCAATATAGTAAGTAAAATAATTGTACGGCCTTATAAGGCTCGGTATATATAACTGCTCTGCCATAGTAGGCTCGCTCATAGGCGCTCGGCCATACTAGGCTATGTATCTCGACCATGCTGGGCTCGCTCATAGGCGCTCGGCCACAGTAGGCTCGGTATATAACTTTCCATCTGATCAGAGGTTGCCCAATAGGGGCCTACCCATCGATTATAGCTCGATGGTAATGAAAATACTGTAATACTGTATATATAGGCTTGCTGCTCTCTTGACTGGAAGAAGACAATACTAAAATTGAATATAGAGTCTCGATAAGGAATAATATTGTAACTTATGAGACTAGAATAGTGTGAATAAATTCATGAATATAAACTTCTCTTTTTGTCTCATTACTAACACATGTAGCTACGAGATCATGCCAAAATGAAGGAAGGCTTAGCCTTAACATACCTTATCACAATCTTTCCAATCACCAAGTTGAACTCACCTCTTTGCACCTTAATCTACAAGAAAGATAATAATACTATCGTTAAGTTACGAAAGGTACAACTATCGCACAACGAACGACAAACTTATTTTGTATTAAAACGGGCAGCATCTCCCCTATAATCCTTACTTCCTCCAAATTAAAGATAACACCAACAATACAAGAACAGAACAATAACAACATATATACATCATTTTCCAGCCCTATATACACCATCAAATACTACCAAACAGCCCAACACACCCCAATCTCTTCGTACACAAAACGACCACCGTAGTAGTGTCAAACGATCCGAAAATGTTATGACGAACGACCAGCGAACCACCCTACATTTATATGGTGTTTATAAACCCCCTTCCTCCTCCAAAACTCCACAAAATAGTAGTAAAACACGCAGCCCAACAGCAACACAAAACAGTCCACAAAACAGTCCGCTACAAGTGAATAACTCGAACTCACGGCTTCCGATCACCGTCCCGTGAGTTCTTACAAGTATAGAACGACTTACCATGAATTTACAGAAGAAAAATTGGATGAAAGAGAGCAGTAAACTCACCTTATTTGTTGGATAACTCAGCTCTTATCTTGGTTCTTCAAACTCTAGGTTTTACCTCCAATTAGAACTTGAAAGGGAGAGAAAATCAATTAGGGTTTGTGGGAAATTTTTGGGAGGATTCTTTGCAGAGCTTATGTCTGGTTATTATGCTCTATTTTAAGTCTAATATATGAAGAAAATAGGCCCTTAAAAGGCCTCTTTGGACGACCCGAAATGGCCCATTTTTGGGCTTTCATTTAAGCAAGTAGGTGACACACCTACTTGTCACCTAGCAGCTTGCGCAGTATCGCAAAAATGCACATATCTCTCTACTCCGATGTCGTATTGACAAATGGTTTAATGCGTTGGAAAATAGACTCATAGATCTTTAATTTGATGGGTGGAACACCCCATAACTCTAAGTATATTGGGAGAAAATTGCAGTTACATTTGACCCAAAGTTTCAGTAAAACTTATGAATGTAACTTGTGATGACTTTCATCGACTTTTGTTCCACAACTCGCTTGACTTAAAAACATAACACACGGATGTCATACGACTAATATAAATCATAACATAATATCTTTATCATGTTAATCACCCTAGTCTCACCCCAAATGTACATGTTATAACATTCCCAACTTGTCGACTTTCGACGAAACATTGTTTTATTCAATTGCTTTAGCTTCTGAACTGTCCAACCCTCTTTGTACTTGTTGTTCATGATCTTCAATATTTGTAGCCTCATAGGTAACATGATTAACTTACTTTATATACTTTTAAATATTATCTCATTTTTGGTCCTACATTAGTTTGCTTACGACGCATTTTTACGTACAAAAATATATGGTGTAACACAACAGGCCCCTTCGGTGCCTGTCCCCTGATAAGTGGGGATTTTGACTACTTATTAGCGCCTTTTAACTTTTGTTTTAGTGTAAAATCATTATATTATGCTCCCAGAACTGATAAAATTGTACAAAATTGTAGGAATGCTGGAAGTTGGGCTCCCGAGATAAAATCCAACTCAAAGAGGAGTAGTCCAAGCACAAGGAAACAAAAGGTCACAGAAGCACGAAGGTGCGGTCCACAGAAGGAATTTTGCGGCTGCAAAAGAAATTGCAGACTGCAGAATTCTGCCTGCGCCCACAAACAAGGAAGAAAAACCCAGCAGACATTTGTGCAAATTGCGGACCGCACATTAGAGAGTGTGCAAATTTCCAAGTCCCAGGCCTCTGAGAATTGCGGACCGTACAAAAATTGTGCGGCCGTAGAAGAAGTGCCTTGCGGCCGCAGACATAATCGTGCGGAGCGCAGAAGTTTGGCTTGAGACCGTAAACATAATTCTGTGAACCGCAGAAGCTCACCTTGCAGCCGCAGTTCAGAAATGTGCGGCCGCAAAACACCACTTCCTGCCAAGATGAAGAAATCTGCAGACCGCACATGGAATTGTGCGGCCGCAGAACCTCCTGAGGGGAATTTTTGTCCGGGATTTTCAGACTTGTATAAATAGAAGAGTTTCATGAAATTAGGTTAAGTTTTTACATCAATAATTACTGTAGCCATTTTTCTTTGCCTATTTTGGAAGTTTACTATATTTTGGTGTATTTTATAATAGATTTTATTATTTTAAGCTTACATTATGAGTTTAATTAGTCTTTCTTCTTCTTCTTCTTCTTCTTCTTCAAACACAAGTATGAGTAGCTAGATTTTTACTAGGGTTGTGACCCAACCCTAGTGTGTTAACCTTATGAGTAATTAAATTAGTGCTTGTTTATGATTGGGTATTTATTATTTAGCCTAGTTCATGCTTTAATTTGAGGAATTAATGGTTGCAAACATTAGTTCATGCCTATTTGACTTAGTCTCTTCTTGAGAAAGAGAGACCTAGTCTAGGATAACTTGGCTAACATGGAATTAGGTCAATTGAGAGATTGATTCACCCAATTAAAGGGTTCAACCTAGAGATAATAATAACCCGACTTGAGCTTTTATCAGCTGTTTTGTGTGATACCCATTTGGTCTTAAGAAAGCCAAATTGGGCAAAATCACTCTCCTACCGAGAGGTATTGAGTGGGTAATTTAGAGTTGATAGCTATAATACACCACAGTCAACAGAACAAGCATTAAAGTCTTTATTCCATTAGGCAAACACCTAGGCAATGGTCATAGCCCTACGCTTTTTATCAATTTGAAAAACCTCAAAAACAATTATCCTAGTCTTCTTTATTTATTCTGCAATCTTTAGTGTTAAATTAGACATAGCATACAAACCTTTTTGTGGAAGTGCAAATCAATATAATTCAATCACGCGCATTAAAATATATACCCCTAACTCTGATCTTAGCTCCCTATGGATTCGACCTCGACTCTTAGTTGGGTTACTATAATTGCAAACGGTCGTTTCATACCTTTTTATAGGTATGCATTTGGACGCGATCAATTTTTGGCACAGTTACCGGGGTGTTAAAAAACGGTATTAGCTATATACTTGGGTGTGTTTTTGGAGTCTCTTCTTTTCCTTCCGTGTTACTAACTTGTTTGGGAAATCGTAGGTACAACCATTGCAAACAATGAGCTCGTAAATATTGCTTTAGTGGATGTGGACATTGAGGATGACCAAGTGGATGAGGTTCCTCTTGAACCTCAAGCCAACAGAAGAGGCCGATTGCCTCATGACAATGTGCCAGTTCCACCCCCACCTCTACCACGAGCGGCTCCACACCAGGTGTTACCCAATAAAGGATATTCAAGTGCAATAGTCCCTCCCCGTATTAGGATGGGCAACTTTCAAATCACCAACGTGATGCTCACTTTGCTAGAGCAACGAGGTTTCTTCACCGGTGCTCCGAGTCAAAATGCATACAAACATTTGAAGGGGTTTGTGGACACTTGTTGGGGGAGAAAACAAACAAATGTCTCCGAGGATGCGTTGAGGCTAAGGCTTTTTCCCTTCTCTCTACGGGGGAAAGTTTTAGATTGGTTGGAACATTTTCCGAACCATTCCATTCATACTTGGGATGAGTTGGCGGAAAAGTTTATTTCTAAGTTCCTCTCCAAGGCACATGGCTACACTTTGGGATGGGATTCTAGCATTCAAGCAAGAGCCCAATGAACCACTACACGAGATATGGGAGAGGTATAGAACAATGGTCAAGGAATGTCCCAACAACGATACGACGAAAAACATGATTCAACAAACCTTTTATCGTGGGATAAACAAGACCAACCAATATGTGGTGAATCAACTTTCCGGTGAAAATTTTATGACTATGCCTTATGCGGAGGCATGTGAGATTCTAGATGAAATGGTGGAAACATCATCGGCGTGGAAATCTCGGGCTAATGTTCCACAAGGTGATACCAATGTGATCCACCTTCACAAAGAGTTGCATGACCATGGGCAAGCCATGGTCGAATTGACTACCACCATGAATCACCTAGCAAATGCTCAACTTTAACAAGTGCAACATCCTAAGCAAGTCAATTCCATAGAGGAAGTGAACATGATGGTGAATAAAAGAAGAACCAAGGGTCCGCAAGTGCAATATCGAGTAGAGAATTATGTGCAAGAAGATAATGGGTTTAATTAAGACGATTCTAAGTTGGAAGATCCCAACGTTTTCACAATTCCTTGTACAATTGGGAGTGCCGAGTTTGCTAAATCTCTTTGTGATCTTGGGGCAAGTATCAATTTGATGCACTATTCTATTTTTAAGACCTTGGGAATTGGGCAACCAAGACCCATATCTATGATATTGCAAATGGCTAATCGTACAATGAAGAGACCTTTTGGAGTGATTGAAGATGTCTTGGTTCGTGTTGATAAATTCATTCTTCTGGCGGATTTTGTCATTTTCGATTGTGAAGTGGATTATGAGGTGCCGATTATTCTTGGAATACCTTTCCTTGCTACGGGGAAGGCTCTTTGTGATATTGAAGCCGGAGAACTCACTTTACGGGTGGGTGATGAAAAAGTAGTATTTCATGTGTGCAAGTCTATGCGACAACCAAATAGCAATGAGGTGTGTTCTTTTGTGGACTTGGTGACCGATGTTATTATTGATGATATAAGTGCCACAATCAATGGTGGTGATATGTTGGAGGCCGTCTTGCTCAACTTTAATGATGACGAGATGGATGGCTTCATGGAATAATTGAAATCTTTGCAAGGAATGGGGTCGTACAATTATGCATCCCAGAAACTATTTTGGATCTTGAAAATAGGAAAACTCCTCCTACAAAGCCTTCCATTGAAGAGCCTCCTACCTTGGAGTTGAAGCCATTGCCTTCACATCTTTGGTATGAATTTCTTGGCTCTTGTTCTACTTTACCGGTTATGATTTCCTCTTGTTTGATTAACGTGCAGGTAGATTCTACACTGGCGGTGCTACATAAGAGGAAGAAGTCTATTGGAGGGACATTGGCGGATATTCGGGGGATAAGCCCCGCATTTTCCATGCATAATATGTACTTGGAGGAAGGTGCCAAACCATCTATTGAACATCAAAGGAGACTCAATGAGGCTATGCGAGAAGTTGTCAAAAAGGAGATTATCAAGTGGTTGGATGCCGGGTTTGTCTACCCCATTTCCGATAGTTTGTAGACTTCTCCATTTCAATGTATCCCAAAGAAGGGGGCATGACGGTGGTCACCAATGACAAGAATGAGTTGATTCTTACAAGAACGGTGACCGATTAGAGAGTGTGTATGGACTATCGCAAGCTCAACAAAGTCACAAAGAAGGATCATTTTCTACTTCCCATCCTTGACCAAATACTTGATAGGTTGGTCGACCTTGGTTTCTATTGCTTTCTTGATAGGTATTCAGGATATAACCAAATCCTTATTGCTCCGGAGGATCAAGAGAAAATAACATTTACATGTCCTTACGGTACTTTCCTTTTCAAGCGGATGCCATTTAGTTTGTGTAATGCACCGACGACATTTCAAAGGTGTATGATGGCTATCTTCATGGACATGGTGGAGGACTACCTTGAAGTTTTCATGGATGACTTCTCGGTGGTTGGGGATTTCTTTGATGATTGTCTTGTAAATTTAGATAAAGTGTTGGCAAGATGTGAAGAAACGAGTTTGGTGCTCAATTGGGAGAAATGTCATTTCATGGTCGAGGAAGGCATTGTCCTTGGCCACAAGATCTCAAAGAACGGAATTGAAGTTGACAAGGCAAAGATTGAGGTGATTTCTAAATTTTCACCTCTAACTTCGGTAAAAGGTGTGTGGAATTCCTTAGGCCACACGGGGTTTTACCGGTGTTTCATCAATTATTTCTCTAAGGTGGTGAACCCGTTGTGCAAGCATCTAGATAAAGATGCTAAGTTTAACTTCAATGATGATTGCGTGAGAGCCTTTGAATTGTTAAAGTTCAAGTTGACAACCACTTCCATCATCACCGCTCCTAATTAGAGTGTCCCTTTTGAGCTCATGTGTGATGCTAGTGATGTAGAGGTTGGGATTGTTTTAGGGAAACACATCAACAAGAGTTTTCATCCGCTCTACTATGCTAGTAAGATCATGAATGGTGCCCAAGTCAACTATACCGTTACGGAGAAAGTGCTCCTTGCCATTGTGTTTGCAATTAAGAAGTTTCGCTTGTACTTAATGGGTGCAAAAGTTATTTTACACACGGATCATGCAGCACTTTGTTATCGTATGAGCAAGAAAGATTCAAAAGCTCGGTTGATGAGATGGGTGCTTTTGTTGCAAGAGTTTGATATTGACATCCAAGATAGAAAAGGGAGTGAAAATCAAGTGGCAGATCACTTGTCTCGTTTAGAGGAGGAGAGGAGGCCGCATGATGGCCTTGAAATCAATGTCTCCTTCCCTAATGAGCAAATCTTGGCTATTTCAATGAAGGAGGTGTCATGGTTCGCGAATCTAGCAAATTTCCTTGTGTGTGAAATCATCCCGGATGAGTTCTCTTCAAACCAAAGGAAGAAGCTCAAACGAGATTGTCAAGATTATTATTGGGATTAACCATACCTTTTCCATATTTGCACGGATGGGGTGATTAGAATATGTGTACCGGAAGAAGAACAAGGTGAAATTCTTGGGGCTTGCCATTCTTTGCCATATGGTGGTCACCTTGGTGGAGCAAGAACGACGACCAAAGTGCGAAGTTGTGGTTTCTATTAGTTTACTCTTTACAAGGATGCAAGTGATTTAGTGAAAAAATATGATGAATGTCACAAGGCCGGTGGAATCTCGAAGAAAAATGAAATGCCTCTCACTACCATTTTGGAGATTGATATCTTTGATGTGTGGGGTATTGACTTCATGGGTCCTTTTGTGAGTTCTTGTGGAAACACCTACATCTTGGTCGCAGTTGATTATGTATCTAAATGGGTTGAGGCCGTTTCTCTACCCAATAATGAGGTAAAAAGTGTGGTGGCGTCTTTGAAGAAGAATATTTTCACAAGGTTTGGTACTATGCGGGCTATTATAAGCGATGGGGGGTCGCATTTTTTCAACAAGGCTTTCGACACTTTACTTAGCAAGTATGGTGTTACTCATAAAGTCACAACTCTTATCATCCACAAGCAAGCGGTCAAGTGGAAGTCTCTAACCTGGAGATAAAGAGTATTTTGTCCAAAACAGTGAATGCTAATCGGACGGATTGGTCCAAGAAGCTTGATGATGCATTATGGGCTTATTGGACGACTTACAAAACACCTATCGGAATGTCGCCATACCGATTGGTGTTTGGAAAAGCTTGTCATCTTCCAGTGAAACTTGAGCACAAAGCCATGTAGGCTCTAAAAAAGTTGAATCTTGATTGGGATGTAGTCTCTAACTTGAGGGTTGCACATTTGAATGAATTGGATGAGTTCCCGTATCATGCTTATGCAAGTTCGTCCTTGTACAAAGAAAAGATGAAATATCTTCATGACAAATACATTTGGAACAAAGAGTTTAAGATGGGCAATCTCGTATTATTGTTCAACTCAAGGTTGAGGATGTTTTCTGGAAAGCTAAAGTCTAAATGGAGTGGTCCTTTTGAAATTGTGGGTGTGACACCTTTTGGTGCATTGGACTTGAAGAACAAAAACAATGAGGTAGTCCAAGTCAATGGTCACCGGGTGAAGCACTATTTGAGAAAAGTTGGAGATGGCCACGTCGTGGCGGTGATTCATTTCAACTGATGGTATTCTACGTCGTGCCACGACACTAAATCAGACGTTTCTTGGGAGGCAACCCATGTGATTTTTTTCTTCTTTTCTTTTCTGTTTCTTTTGTAGTTAGGAGTTATTTTTTGCTAACTTGATTTGAAATGTGCTGTATGGATGAGTGTGCTTTATAGGAATTGTAGCCAGAAATCTGGTTAAGTGTTGAAAGAACTGCGGACCGCAGTTGCATTGTGCGGACAACACAATTATAGTTGCTGCAACAAAAAGCTGCTCTGCGGCCGCACAATTAACTTGCGGACCGCACAATTTGAAGGTGAAAGATGACAGCTCTCTGAAGTTGGCCTGTCAGAAAAATGGTCGATCTGCAGCCGCAACACAAAATCTGCGATCTGCAACAAGGATCTGCGGTCGCACACAAAATCATGCGGACCGTAGACATAATGATGGTTTAAACTCACAAGGTAACAGAACAGCGGTCTGCAACTGGAATTCTGCGGCCACACTCGCTCCTTCTGCCCTTGAAAAATCGATAAGTATAAATAAGAACGCTAGGGCTACTGTTACCCTTTTTCCTCTCTAGCACAAAATTTGCCCCAATTTGAAACCTCTTGGTAAATCATCTGCTCACACGCCTAGCAATTGTGGATCACACATTTCTTGCACTTATTCATATCTGGTATGCTTCAATTACTTATTAGAATTTTTTAATTTTTAGTTTAATTTATAACGTTTTAATTACTTTAGGCCATTTATTTGTAGAATTTAACTGTACAACCATGTGGGGGTAAATTTATAGTGGGTAAACTGATATATTCTCTAGGGGGAATGGGTCAATAGATTTTCATGCTTGTACGTTGTTTCCATGTCAAAATTTATGCAAAAAAATTACATGCCATAGATAAAAACACTGACCGTTCATAATTGTTTGAAATCTGCCGGCGCACAAAAAATTGTGCGGCCCGCAGAAGTTGAGTCTAGGGTAACTATATTAATGAATGGGTCTGCGGTCGTAAGGAAAATTGTGCGGACCGCAAAATTTCCATTGCAAACGGAAAACAAGTCTTTTACTGTCTTCGGAGAAGTGCAACATTTGTGATTTAACGTGCGGCCACAAGACAAAATATGTGGTCCGCATAAAAGATGTTACGGCTGCACATCAGCCAATTCTCTGCCATAAGAGAGTTGGCATATTTGTGGTCTATGAGTTTCGGCCTCAATGAAAATGTGCGGACCGCAAGTAAAGATTGTACAGTTCGCAAGTCCCGTTCTGCGGCCGCAGTGAAATATTGTGCGGTTTGCAAAGCCCTTTTTGCTGGCACAGTGAAAAATGTGCGGACCGTAGATCCCTACCCTTCTGGCATGTTTCAACTGTGTTCATCACTTGTGACTTCTGGTGTGTCCTTACATATCTTGTATGTATGAACTTGAATTGCAACTAACAATCGCCTTTGCTTGGTACAGAAAATGGTTCGATCTAGAGGTAGATGCGATACTTCGAAAGGTAGGGGTGACCCTTCTCGGGGATGAGGAAAACCCCTTACCTAGTGCCCAACAACATGAAATCAGAAAGAAAACAACAGCTAGAAGAGGGAGAGGTGCAGATCTTTCCGAGACTAGTTCTTATGCCCCATCTAGGGAAGAATCAGATGGCAACTCAGCCTCTATACAAGAGCAGCCAACAGTACAGTCCAGGCCGTCAGGGAGGTTTCAACTAAGGGACGAGCCGTCATCATCACACAACACTTCTGAGGGTTCGAAAAGTACTAGTCAGGCTTCTGATCCTTCCACTACACCTGTCCTTGAGGCACCAGAGACATTAGTTCAGGTCATCCCCGATGATGGAAGAGGGGGAGATGATACAGTTGCAAACCTTGAAAGGTCGAAGAAGAAAGAGGTATGGGAGGATCGGTTTGTCATCTTGGCCGCCTTCTCTAGCTTCCGTGAATGGTGGCTAGTGAGGTCGCTCACTCTTGAGCGACAGTTTCAGTTAAAAGATCTAGAGAGGTATAACCCTACAGTATTGAGATAGTTTAGAGAACACAAAGGGTGGATGTGGTTTACCTAGAGTGTGGTGATGCTAAAGAGTACCTTGTCCGGAAATTTTACGCCAATGTGGCACATATCAAGAAAGGGACAAAGGTGACAAAAGTGAGAAACCTCAAAGTGCGATTTGATCAGCACACATTGAACACATACTTGGGATTTGATGATGTCGAGTCCACAGAGTACTTAGAGAAGTGTGCACTTGGGGATGCAGCTCATGCTTGGCTAGCAAAGATTCTAGCAGCTCCTGGGCCACCGCCACCATGGATCATAGCAAGGGTTTCTATTCACAGGAACACTTTGAGATTTGAGGCAAAAGGGTGGAAAACCTTTGTCTGCAGCAGACTAGACCTGTGCCAGAATGAAACCTATCTTCTGATCCATCGAGTCGTTCTAGTTGCTTCTATCATAGCCAGGTACCCTATCAATGTGGGTGCCGTTATGTCGGCCAATATCTCTGTGATCGCTCGGCAAGCTGACACGTCCTACCCGTATCCCAACACTATTACAGAGTATCTCACAAATGCGAGGGTAGAGCCGAGGTACTTTGATACAAAGATGCGGCTGAAGAAGTAGTTAGTGACTTTGTGACTCTTGTGTTGACTTTGACAACCATTGAATAGTTTACTTGAACCATAGTGATTTTCAAACTTGAATGTGGTCGTTGTGGGCCCACGACTCTGTCCTCTTTAATAATCCAGTCGCGTGAGAGGTGAGTTGCTTTGTTGTGAGTCCAAGTACCCATGCGAAAGGTCTAGAACTCTCCCTAAATGTGTTTCAAGACGAAATCCTAAGTTTTGCTTAGCTTGAGAAGTGATTATAGGCTTTCCTTGGCCCGTTTGAGTTTCTATTGCCTACCAATGATGTCATCCCTAGTCAACCTTTTCGAGCCTTTAGTCTTTCTCATTTGAAAACCATGTTACAAACCTTTACCCATTCTATTGTGACCCTCTCTTGGCACCTGAGCTTTCCTTAATACTAATGTGAAACAAATGACTAAAAATGTAAGTTTGGGGGAGAGACGAGGAGATTGAAAAAGGTATCTAGGCACAAAAAGAGAAAAAAAAAATGATGAGAAGAAAAGGCAAAGAAAAGAAAAAAACAAAAAGAAAAATGCAACAAAATAAATAAGTAGAAGAGTTGAAGTGATTCAAAGAAAGGCAATGATCCCAAACATGGAGAAATATGAATGTAATGATCAAGAAAGAGTGATGTTAAATCTCTCTAGTCCCCCAAGGCAAAGAAAATGCCTCAAAGAATTCACAAAGTGTGAGCCGAGAATAAAAAGATGGAGTGCTTAAGGAAATGTGTAACCACTCAACCATATTGTATCCAACCCTAATCCAAAAGCCTTCATTACATTTCGGAAGAAGTCCTACATGATTTCAAGCCAAGTGAGCTTACATTAGTGGCGATCCACATGAGGGACAAGCCTATGGTACTTGAAGCCGTACTTGTGACATTCTATTGAGAGAGATGAGTGAACCTTTCATAAATCTTTGGATTGACTGCTAAATTTCTAAAACAAGAATTGTTCCTCCAAATTGATCACGAATCAACCTAAAAATTGAACTCGACCACACACGCAAGTCATAACAAATAATATGAAACTGTCCGAGACCTTAAGCCATCGGACGGAAAACTAATTCTCAAAATGACTGGTCGGGTCGTTACAAGCTCACACACAGGTCTACGTAGATATACATGTGATACGCGTTTGATACAAATATGACATATATGTGAAACATAAATAATACACAGTGTGATACATATATCATCTTTTTCCATGTTCATCTTATACTTCGAATTTTAAATTCAAACCAACTTAAAACTCTACCAAATCATCCCAAAAATGAGATTTAAAACTCCCCAAGATATATCCAATCTATTCCAACAACACCCACTCAAAATAATGCAAATATTTGACAGTTTTGGCTACAAATAGCTAATTGGCTAATATTAGTAATATTTTATAAATTGGCTAATTTTTGTGCTAAATTACTTATGGGCTGACATAACTGGTGATTTCCCTAAAAATAATTGGATCAATAACAAGTCATCTTTCAATTCTATTTTTTTTCTAGAATGTTCAGTAAATAATATCCTGTTTAATTTCGTTCTAATAACTAATTGTAATTAACTGAAAGGATCTTCTCATTAGTCCAAAGATCAATAAATTCCATTGAAATAAGAATTCAAAATATACATTAATTAAACACATCAACAAACAAGATCAAAATATAACTAGCGGGTTACTGTAATAAAACAATAAAGAAGAATATTGCTAAGAAAGAAAGAGAGAATTCTTATTGGTTTGGGATGATTACAATGGAATAGAACCCCTCTATTTATTGGAAAAACATAGTTTATCCACCAAGTAACAAACCCTAAGATCTTTCTAAAATATAGACATTCACCTTTTATATAATTCTATTTATTACATTCCCCCTTGAATATCTATTCAACAGATAATGTGCCTCATTAAAACCTTAACTAAAATAAAACCCAAAGGAAAAAAATTCTAGTGAAGGAAAAAGAGTACACATATTTAGAAATATGCCTTTTGGTTGCCTAGTTAAAACTCTAGCAAGAAACATCCAGCGGGACAAAATCTTGTAAGGAAAAAAGAGTACAACACGTATTAACTCCCCATGATGAGAGCATAAATTCATATCTTTAAGCTCACATTCCCATCTTGTGCACCATTTTCAAAAGATCGTTGGTAGAGATTTGATAAGCAAATCATCCATATTAACTTAAATGAATATGTTGCAGCTTGAAATTATCATTCTTGATAGATATGTAATATATTCATATAATGTCATGAAATGGACTTTTCAATATCTCCATAAAGGTAAAAATTCTCGCTATCACATTATCATGCTTATAGTTATAGCAAGATACATATGTGCATAAATTGCACTTAGGATATGGTACTTTAGGACCAAAAATTGTATAACCTTTAAGCGATTCAAATCCTCTAAGGATTGTCATATAAGTTAAGTCATATAAGCCATATAAATAGACTTTAGATGCATATCAAGTTTTCATGTCATGCTAGTGTCACGACCCAAAATTCGCATATCGTGATGACGCCTATCTTAACACTAGGTAAGCCGACAACCTCAATAAACCACAAATTCTTTTATGTTTGAAAACATAATATTTAAATTCAATATAAAAATATCACAAATACTGATATAAAACATTCCCAAAACCCGGTGTCACTGAGTACATGAGCATCTAAATGAAAACATAGTCTTGGGGATACAATCACTGTCTGGAAATGTAGGACAGTACAAACAACTGAAAGGAAAGAAAGTTAAGGTCTGTGGACGTTAAGCAACTACCTTGATAGTCTCCAACAGAATAAGCTCCGAAAAACTAGCAACTGCCGTGTCCGGAATTACCTGGATCTGCATACGAGAGTACAACCAACTCAATAAGTAACAAGACTAACCTTTGGGCCAAAGTAGTGACGAGCTCAACAGGTACAATCCAGTATATAAATAACAGTACATAAATATAGGCATGCTTTCAAGTTCAACAGTTAAACTCAGTACAAGAAAAATAGATCAAATCTGAATTACATGAGGAATATGACATCTCTATGTCTACAGGCCAATGTACATGAGATATGTGATACAACATAATAAAAATCACACGTACTCACACTCTCAGAGTACTCAATCACTCAGTATTTTATGGGAAAATCCAATCCAGGGAAGATCCGTCCCTCATATAAGTAAATAAATAAGGCAACTACGTGCCCTGGGAAGTCCATCCCAAATATAAACATCAAATGCGCTCACTGTGGGGGTGCAGGCTCCGAAGGGGCTCCTTCAACCCAAGCGCTATATAAAGCCAATATGGCCTACTGTGACGTGCAGTCCGATCCCATAATAATAAAGCCTATAAGGCCTGCTGTGGCGTGCATCCCCGATCCATATAATAATATATATAAAGCCAATATGGCATGCTGTGGTGTGCAACCCGATTCCATAACTATCCTCACAATCAGGCCATCAGCCTCACTCAGTCATCAATCTCTCTTGTCTCTTGAGCTCAAAATGTCATGAAAATTAGCCCAAAAATGATAAAATGATGTATCAATAAATAGCAATAGAGACTGAGATATGATATGAAAGGAATGAACATGACTGGGTATGAAATTACAATTTAAAACAATTAATTCAACAGCCTCATGACCCTGTGGGTCCCAAAATATCGGAGCGTAGCCTAAACATGATCTTTAATACGAGCATCAGTTCAATTTCTCTAACACGTGGAGGATATGCGGATAATAAAATGATTCTTTAATTTTTTACAACTCCACAAAATTATTTAAGTCACAATTTCTATGGTGCACGCCCACACGCCCATCACCTAGCATGTGCGTCACCTTCATACAATTTACATAACACGTAATTCAGGGATTTATACCCTCAGAACTAAGTTTAGAAGTGTTACTTACCTGAAACCGTGCAAATATTTATTCCAATAAGCCTTTTCCTCTTGATTCGGCCTCCGAACGCCTCGAATCTTAGTCCAAAATAATTCAATACAATCAACACGAGGTATCGGAATCAATTCCATATGAAGATGCTAAATTTCACAATAAAATCCGAAATTCAACTCAAAAATCAACAGTGGGCCCCACATTTCGTAACCCAGAAAAAGTTACAAAATATGAACACACATTCAACCATGAGTCCAACCATACAAAAATTACTAAATTCCGACTTAGATTCGGCCTTCAAACCCTCAAATCAATTTTGGGAAAATTTCTATTCTAATCTCCCAAATCATGAAATATGTGTTGGAAATAGTGTTAGATTTCATGAATAACGGAACAAATCAAGTTAAGATTACTTACCCCAGTCCAATTTGTGAAGTTTGCCTCTGAAAAATGCCCAAACCGAGCTCCCCAACTCTGTTTATGTCAGAAATAGTAAAAATCCTCCGTTTATAGAGCCTTAATGTTTGTAGCACCACAGGTGGCGTGGGGCGCTTCCTGTAGTGCTGTTTCCAGAATCCCCAAAAAATCCCAATGCCAGGGCTAGCGCCCCATGCTACCCTGGATGCTAGCAACGAAAAATCTTTCCCCACACGGAAATGGACATAACTCTCTCATACGATGTTCGAATTCGATGATTCTTTTTCCAATGGTTCCAAAATTTCAATACGGATCTAATGAAAAACTGAATTTGGAGCTCATTTTGTTTTTAATGTAATACCACTTATTCTTGAAGAAACGACGTCGAAACAATCTAGAAATATCCAAATTAAATTCCGTTTACCATCTGAAATCCACCCGAGGCCTTCAGGACCTCAACCAAGTATACCAACAAGTCCTAAAATATCATACGAACTTAGTCGATGACTCAAATCACATCAAACAATACTAAAATTACGAATCACACCCCAATTGAAGCTTAAATGAAACTATCAAATTCCAACTTCTACATTCGATGTCGAAACCTATCAAATTAAGTCCGATTGACTTTAAATTTTGCACACAAGTCATAAATTATATAAAATACCTATTCAAATTTCCAGAATAGGATTCCAACCCGATATCAAAAAGTCAACTCCCGGTCAAACTTCCAATCTTTCAATTTCCTATTTCCGCCATTTCAAGCCAAATTTAACTACGTACTTCAAAATAAATATCCGGATGCACTCCTAAGTCTGAGATCACCATACAGAGCTATTGGATCCATCAAAATTCTATTAAGGGGTCGTTTACACATAATTATAATTGAACACAGAATAAGTAGTAGATGGGGGAACAGGGCTGTAATACTCAAAATGACCGGCCGGGTCATTACAACTAGACATATAAGATAGATAAAAGTGATTGCACACTCTGTTGACTTTATACTTTAAAGTGTTTGAACTACATGTCCAAAACTATATGTTCTTAATATGAAACCAATTCTATTCGAATTGTTTCTCTTCTATTTGGCCAATATTTTTGTGTCTGTATTCGACAAACTTAAGATCCTCATCTATACTTAGCGCTATCATAGATGTCGTTGACGAACATTATATATCAGTTCCAATATTTTTTTCATAGAGACATAACATATAGATCTCTTCATGTATTTCAGGTACCTGAACCTCTCCTGAGGTTTTATGAAATGTTATGTCATGTATTATTCTAGAGCACTTACCTCTTTATTATGATCGTTTTGATCATTTTCTCCTCTTCTTTATTAAGAATTTTATTTGGTACTGATTTGTCTATCTGCTTTAAGCATACCATAGACTTTATCCTTCTAGGACATATTCTAATATGAGCATTTTCAGTGAGAATATAGTTACTTCTTTGGGTCAACAAATGCGTCTGGCATGCTTTGCATTGCAGGTGAGTTATCTTTTTATGAACTTTAAGTTCATATTATCTTAATCGAGGATCTAGATGTACAAATAATAATTCATTACACGTAACTTTTTCTCTGATGTTTATCATGTCTCCCCCTCATGTTAGAAAGACTAACTTGCTTCCTCAACTTTGGTAACCCACCTTTGTATGTTAGGCTGTTAATCAAAATATACATCGCACATCAATAATAATAAGATGAAATTATTTGGTTCTTGACCATGAACCACTTGTGAGGGGAGAATGTAATATACTTTCGTATATAATATATATACTTTCGTATATAATATATACCAAACTGATATAGATAACTTTGTTCTCATAAGCAATAGTTTAGTTATTAAGTGGAGACACCCAACAAATTATTTTGCTAAACTAATTGTGATGTAAACCAACTTATAAATATGAAGTGTCTTGAATAGAAATCTAGCAATTATGCTGTAAATTAAATTTTTTATCAAGTTACCTCGCAAACACTAGGTTGAGGGTTAATAATAATCGCACATGTAACCATCTCATAGATGCATATTATGTGGTATACATGGCAGATGAATGAGCCCATATTCACCTTTGATATTTTCAATATTAATGGAATTCAATCCCAATTTTAGTTGGTCTATTAATTAATGAGAACAAGCAATATAAGAGAATTCGTAAATGTCACATCCCGAACCTGGGCCTTGACATAACACGACACCCCGTGCCTGACTACATGTGACCGAGCGAACTAACTGCTGGCTGAATCAACGTGATGTCATAACATACTGAGTGCAGAGGATAAACTTACACATGTTGATATACTGAAAGTCTAAATGATATAAATCAAAGTGCAGAAATACCAATACAATTCTGAAACTTATTTGTAGCCAACATAACTTAACATGAAAAGCCTGCGACTCTGTCTAACTGTTGCTCTAGTCTATGAAGCCTCTAATGAAGTACTGAAAACACTGACTGTCTGAAAAATACTAAAGACTGTAAGCTAATGATAATGCCCCTAAAGAACTGGGGCTCACCAAATAGCTGGTACGAGAATCCTAGCGCTCTGAATCGTACCTATAAATCATTACCTGCATCATGAGTTGCAGTCCCCAGGAAAAATAGACGTCAGTACATTTGAGTTGCACTAGTATGTAAAACAACTAAAAGAAAGAAATATAAATGCTGAAACTAATACTGAACTGATAACTGAGAATTGATAATTGATAATTGATAATTGAAATGATAACTGTTGAAACTGAAACTGAAATGATAATTGATAACTGAAATGATAACTGATAGCTGAAATGATAGCTGATAACCGATAATGATAACTGATAACTGATAACTAAGTTGAACAATTGAAGTAAGGATATGAATACTCCCTCTTCTGAATGATGAACAACTTGTTTATCTGAATAAACTACAACCTCGGGCCCAATATATATGTGCACAAGCTACAGCCTCAAACCCAAGTTTACGTATACATAACTACGATCTCAGGCCCAAATACAGGTGTTCAATATTCAGGGATTTAAATTCAGGAACTGAGAATCATACTGCAATATGTGATGCTAAAATACTGAATCATATTGAGTTACATGATACTGGAATACTGAATATGACTAAACTAAGACATGTGATCTTGAACTAATTATGAAAACTGAAACTTCAATTATTTATGACATGCTGAGTAATCTAGACTTAGACTCATGGGAATGAAATCCAAGTCTATATTGATTACCCAATGAGCTCACAACGTTCAGAATGAAAGTCATGAACGAGTTACGAAGCTTGATAATAGAAGTTTTTCAACTATTCAAGGAACTAGGCTTAACTATATTTCTGAGTCAAGTAGTAACGTCGTAAAAGAAATGTAGTGTAGGGAGAATCATTAACATTTTCTCAAACATAGAGAGTTAACCTCACATACCTTAACTTCCTGCTCTTGAGCGTAATACAATATTCACCAACCCTTTCAACTTTAATCTATATTAATACAAGTCAAAGGGATTACATATGAGCAATAATACTCATGCTTTGGTTACTTAGATATTTAATCAAATACTTTATGGGCGTAAAGCCTTATAACCCTTATTAATGATGTTTCTACACCCAACAGCCCATTCTCTTGCTCCAAGATAAATTCTAAAATCTCCAATTTCTTATAATCAATATCATTCTCCATCACCCATAAGATAAACAACACCCTTAACCAATAACCAATAATCAACGACCCAAATTCATAACCGTTCATATTTTTCTTTCAAACCCATCAACTCATATCTCATAAACTAGAGTCTATAATCATTAATCCAATACTATAATCAAGTAGAGGGTGAATATATTACCTTTTTGACGTTCAATTCTATTGAATTCGAGTTCTAGGGTTTCGTCTCTCAAACTGATGTCCCAGTCTAATATCTAATAATTTGAAGGGTTTACCCATGTTAATTGTCACGACCCAAAATTCACTAAAGGTCGTGATGGCGCCTAACACAGCCGTCAGGCAAGCCAACGGTGAATTAACAATTTGATTACTCATTTTATTACTTTCGAAATCACAAATGTTTAATAAGAAAAGGAGATTTACACTTCTAAATCACGGGAACGTACAATATTTTGTAGTTTATAAAAGAAATAAAAGACGATAACAATTTATGAAACCCTAAGCATCAACTAGTATAACCCCAAAACCCGGTGTCACAAGTGCATGGGCATTTTCTAAGGAGTACAATAATAATACAACATCTGTTTAGAATGTAAATAAGACAGGATAAAATAAATAGTACGATGGAGACTCGGTGGACTGCGATGCGTAGCCTGGAATGCAACTCACATAAAGTCTCCTCAACAGGTGCGCCCACGCCAAAATGATCACCAAATGAACCTGTCAGGTCCTGCACATTTAGTGCAGAAGTGCAGCATGAGTACGTAAATCAATGTGTACCTAGTAAGTATCGAGCCTAACCCCGGAGAAGTAATGACGAGGGATCGACATCGAGACTTACTAAAGGTCCAATAAATAATATAATAATTCATAATAGATATGGAGTGCACAACAAAAATGGGGTAAATTTGTAAGTCACAAAATCTTCCAGATTTTTCTTTTAAAGTATGAATTTCTCAATCTTGTATTCTACCTTAACAGCTCAGAAAATGACAAGTGCCAATATCAAATAAATAAGGAATACCATATAAAATATTGGTCATCAATGGAAAGATTATCTCGTGAATATTCGGACTACTAGCCATATAACGCACGATTCTGCCGAGGTCGTTCGGTCCAATCCATAATAATGTGTACACTGTCGAGGGTCGAGCGGCACAAACCATAGATTCATCTATTATATTGCCGAGGCGTTCGGCCCGCTCCACAAGAAAGGAAAAAAGTTATCGAATTACAAGACACGTGCTTACAATACAGTACATGAGCACAAAGAGAATATAATCTCTACAGTTTCTCAAATTACTAGCCAACAACTCAAGATGATAAGGCTCAGCCTAGTATACATATTTGTTTCTAAATTAATTTCAATTGTAAATTCAATTAATTAGGCCAGCAAAAATGAGTCCAAATAATTCAAATATTATATGATAAAGTCCTAAGTCTACCCGGACATAAACATGCTTTAGCTACGTATGGACTCTCATCAACTCGTGCGTACGTAGCACCCACAACTAGTTGCGCATAACAATAATTATCACCTAAGGGGTAGTTTTCCTCTCACAACGTTAGACAGGAGACTTACCTCGCTCCGAAGTTCTATAACCGGCTCCAACGCCACTCAAACACCTCAAATCGATGCCCGTCTCTCTAAAACTAGTCAAACATTATGCAAACAAATAAAAATGTACTCTAATACTCAAAATAAATCAATTCATAACAATTCCCAACTTCGCTCGAAAAGTAAATAAAATCCACCCTTGCGCCCACGTGCCCAGATTCCAAATATTTTCGAAGACAAACTTTAGCCATAACATTACGAACTCAAATATATGAATTATTGCCAATTCCATGTCCAATTTCGTGGTCAAAATCCAAAAATGCCAAATTCTAGGTTTTCTACCAAAATACCAAATTTCTACTAATGTTTTTGTTTAAATCCATATATAAACCATGTATTTAACTTGTAATAGGTGGGAATCGCTTGCTTTGTGTTTCTTGATGAAATTCCCCTCAAATGGCTCCCTAAATTCGGCCAACCCAAGTGAAAAATGAAAGAAGAAGAGCCAA
Organism: Nicotiana tomentosiformis; assembly: GCF_000390325.3. Lineage (NCBI taxonomy): Eukaryota > Viridiplantae > Streptophyta > Magnoliopsida > Solanales > Solanaceae > Nicotiana > Nicotiana tomentosiformis. The sequence continues at coordinate 114,444,424 of NC_090822.1, forward strand.
ATCTCATTCTTAAAACAACCTGCCCAACGACATTTTCGCATTTGCGGTCCCCTGGTTGCTTCTGCGGCTTCAATCTCGCACGTGCGAGAACCCAGGCCAGGTCGTCTACCGCATCTGTGGCCCCTCCAGCGCTTCTACACCCTCGCTTCTGCGATGCCTCATCCGCAGGTGCGGTTCCGCTTATGCGGAAACTCGACCGCATCTGCAGGTCCCAACCTTCCCCAGCAAAATTTGCTTCTGCGCTAGCTTGGACGCTTCTGCGGAGTCGCATCTGCGGCCTTTTTTCCGCATGTGCGGTTGCACCAGATCCCAGCTGCCGCAGCACTTCTCCCAAGTCTAAACTCGATCCATTTCCAATCCGATTCGCACCCGAGGCCCCCGGGACCCCGTACAAACATACCAACACATCCCAAAACATGATACGAACTTAGTCGAAGCCTCGAATCATGTAAAATAACATTAAAATTACGAATCAACAGCCAAAACCTTTCTTCCAACTTTCCAAATCTTTAACGCGTCCGAATTATAATTAAATATTTCGGAATGATGGCAAACTTTACGCACAAGTCATAAATCATGATACGAACCTATTCCAAGGTTCGAAACTCCAAACGGACATCGATAGCATCAAAATCTACTTCAAACCATACTTATGAAATTCTAGAACTTCCAAAATGCCAACTTTCTACAATAAGTTTCTAAATGCTCCCGGTCCATCCGATACTCAACCCGAACATACGCCCAAGTTCGAAATCATCATACGAACCTATTAGAACCTTCAAATCCCAATTCGAGGTCGTTTACTCCAAGGTCAAACCTTAGTCAATTCTTCAAACTTAAAACTTTCGAAATTAGAATTTCTTTCCAAATCAACTTTGAACTTCCCGAAATGAAATTCCGACCACACGTACAAGTCATAAAACATGAAGTGAAGCTACCCAAGGCCTCAAATTACCGAACGACGTACTAGAGCGCAAAACGTCCGGTCGGGTCATTACATTAATAAGGTATTGGAGAATTGAAATAAACTTAGGATCACCATTAAAACTTACCTTGGATGGTGGATGGACCTTTGAGGAGTTAAGTTCTTGAGAGCTTCCCTTTCTAGAGCAAGTTTTTATGTTTTAGGGTGTAGGGGACGAAGTAGGGCTTTTAAAATGACCCCCCGGGTGCGCTACCGCGCACCTGAAGGCCCAACCGTGCACCTGGACGTGCAGCAAGGCAGTTGCACTACCACAAGTGTGCGGCCGTGCACGGGACCATCTGGGTGCACACCTGGGCGGGCATACTGTGCATTCTCCAATAAAACACACATAACTATTTTCTCAGAAATCTATTCGGGCTCCACATTATATCATTAGAACTCTATTCCAAAGGGCTACAACTTTTGTGTTTTGTGGTTTCCCAAATTCCTTACCTATTTTCACGAAATATTAATGGAAGACAAACCTTCCATATTCTTAGTCGATTTTATCGGATCTTATGCTTCTCACTCTCCGTCTTGATTCCCAAATAACCATTTCCACCCATAATCATCCCGATAGGACTTAACATGTCTAAAATATCAAATTAATGCCCATTCAACATATCAACACCTAGTCCGAATGTACGGGGTGTTACAATAACAAGCTTTCTAGTTCTTTAATATTTACCCTTGTGAAATCTCTTTTATTTTTGCATATCATACTTAAATTAACATGGCTAAACCAATTATGCTAACTGAATAAATTGTCAATATTGATAAACTTTAGGTTTACACCATGACGTGTGCAATTATCAATAAACTCCAAGTTTATTACGATATGAGTTTTTATATCAATAAACTTCTACTTTATTGTGGCATTCTTTTATTTATGTAGTATAAACTGGAAAATAAAGCGGGTAACTTTTCACATACATATTACCCCGCTACAAGTTGTAGTGATAGAAGATATTAAATCTTTTCTTTATTTATAGTCTCAATATAACCAACCTCTTTTGCGAATACTTTGGAAAATAAATAAGTTTCTTTGAGACTTACTATGATACAATACCTTATTTGTAATCAATTTTATTTCTCCAAAATAGTATAATTGGCTCTTTCAGAACTTTTAATTAATTTTTTACTATCACATATTCATCACCTTCCATGTGGTGAATATCTCTTTCAAAGAGAAAGTTATAACATTAGGCAAGATATGTTACTTTTATTACTTTTGCCCTATAATAATCATATTGCCATAATATTTTGGCATACAATAGGTACGTGACCAATGATCATTCATGCCATAATAATGATATTATTTTCTTATTTTCTCTCAAACCTCCTTCTAGAGGTGAGTGTGGTATATTCACTACCACTAGCACGTTTATATTCTTTCAAGAATGAATATATATTCATAATGATTATCATATTGTCTCCACATTCACTTCACGAATGGAACATAATAATCTATTCGTGCTTTATAAAATCTCATGTCAAATCAATGGCAAATATTACTTTCACAGAGTGAAGGATTATTTTGAGAATCCTTATTATTCTCATTACCACAATGATGACGATTATAATTTCGTCTATTGCTATATCCACATCTATTGATACCTTCACAGTAATAATTTTATCTACTTTTAGACTTATTACATATTGCTATCACATTCTCTTAAGGGAATGAGAATGAAGCAAAGTCAATATGACAGGGTTCCACTTTTTGTGCTGATAATCATACATGAATTTTATCATGGCAAGACATAGAAAATTTATCACCTTGAGTGGTTATAATTTCTTACAAACTCTATTAGAGTTATAATCAAAATTTATTATCTTTGTTTGTATTTAAAATCAAATTATAGAATTTCAAGAATTTGAAAGAGAAAAATAAGGTAAAATACTTACCTTCAATCCAGAATTTATTCCTGAAAGAAGTTCATGGAATAATTGATAATCATTATGTTTAATATTATATACAAGTTGAGCACCATGCACGTATCTCAAAGCTTGGTGACCAAGACATATGCGTCTACTCAATTTGTTAGAGTCTCATGATAACGTGTAATGAAACAATAAAAAAGAATATTGCAAAAAAAGATAGAGAATTCTTATTGATTTGGGATGATTACAATGGAATAAAATCTCTCTATTTATAGGAAAAAAGTAACTTAGTCACAAAGTAACAAACTCTAATATCTCTCTAAAATATAGACATCCACCTTAAATATAAATCTATTTATAACAGAAACTTAGTTATATATTAATTAGATGCTATTCCCTTCGGCTCTTTTCAGCCTTTATAATTCAGGGCTTTCTTTCTTTTGTACTAACGTAAAAAAATTAATATCCAAATAATGTGATGATACTAGTACATGATTAATCTGTGATTGAAATTAATATCAATAGTGTCTCTGGACTTAGGGATCTTAATGCTCTTTAACTTTCCATATATATATATATATATATATATATATATATATATATATATATATATATATATATATATATATATATATTCTGCAAACGTACACTTTCTAGTTCGGATATTTATCTCTTCTTTACTTTTCTATAGGTCTGACTTTTCCAAAACTGTCTACAAGTTATCAAAAGTAGTAAAACTACAGTGTCAAATTTATCTTTATGCATTTTGGCTTAATTAGTGAAGAAACCTTGCCATTCATATGACCCAAGCACGGCTGCATTTGTAATCACATTTTTTAAGAAAGTAAGAGAACAAATTTAGAACTGTTACTTATCTCAAATCGTGAAATTTTTTATTCCGCTAGGTTTTTGTCTCGTGAATTGACCTCCAAACGCGTCGAATCTAGCCACAAATAATTTGATTCAGTCAATAACATTTATTGGAATTAATTCCATATGAAAATATAAAAATCCGAAATTTAACTCAAAAATCGACGTCTCGGAACCCGACAAAAGTTCTAAAAGAGTTGTTATATCTCGAATAATTTATTTGATGGTGGATATATTAGTTTAACTGTTTAAGTTTTATGTACTGATGAATGAAAAATTATTTTTACAATTAAATTACTTATAAGATAATTATAAGTAAATTATTCAAATAAATATTAATTGATAACCTAATAGAAGTGATATTAACAGCACTGGTAAGTTGAATTTTTTTTTAAATCTTGTTAATGCATATATAACTTAAACCTGGCACCCTAGGGTGTTGCCTAGTTAATAAAGTGGGTTGAGAACTATGCGGTCTGAGGTTTAAATTCTAGCAACGACAAAAATATTACTCCCTCCGGTTCACAATAAGTGACCATTTTACCTTTGGCACACATATTAAGAAAATATGAACTCCTAGAGAAAAAAAAGATGTATTCACTAAATTAATCTTAATTAATTATTATCTTAACACATTGGAATATGTAATAAGGGTAAATTTTGGAAAAATAAAATTAATTCCTTCTTGATTATGTAAATGGACACTTATTTTAAATAAAAATAAAAAAATAAAATGGTCACTTATTGTGAACCGGAGGGAGTGCGTGATTTCTTCTCATCTGTCTAAATTTGATAGACACAATTAACTGATGTGCTGGTGGGAGGTAATACATGTGCTGACGAATGTAGCAGATATAATGTGAATTTAATAAAGGTATGCGTAAGTTAACTCGAATACCACAGTCATTATATATATATATATATATATATATATATATATATATATATATATATATATATATATATATAAAACGTAAACTTTACGCATATTGGGTATGAATTTAAAAGGTTACTTTAATATGTTGTGCAGAGAATGAATGCAACGGAGTATGGAAATTAATGAAAACCAGCGTTTTTTGTCGGAGAGAGAAGATTTGTGCGCCGAGATTAGCAACGCACATTATTTAGCCGCCTTAAATAAATTGGCTGCAAAAAGGGGCGCTGTGTGCTTGATTTGTAGTGCAAAATATGAACAAAGCAATAACTTGTGTAAATAAGGAAAATAGTGATCTCATTAATTGAACGCAAATAATTAAACTCCCACTTATTGAGGAACTAATTTGGCCGATAATAGCAAATTAGTAGGATTTGAAAATAAAAAATGTCTTTATTAGGAATTAAAAAAGGTTTAACATGGTTCATTTGGCTAGAACTATTAATGGAGTATACATATATATACATTTCTAATGTATAATACTTGTATAGTTATTGCTTTGTAAGATCATGTCTGGCTAGAAATGAAGTATATACACGTTATTCTATATACAGAGGATAATAAATTATTGATTAAATGTGATTACTCGTAGTTACTCTTGGTAGGTGTAAGTGTTATTACTTTTGATTACCAATTATGGGGGATTGAACAGTACGTACACATGAACAAAAAAGTGAGTACAATTTTTATTAAAGAGAAACTATTGATCTGCTAAATGCAAAAAAAAAAAAAAGGAAGAAGAAGAAGAAGAGATTTTAACCTCGCATGCATCAGTACGCAAAATTTTATTCTTGTAATGTTGACCTATTATCATAACTCAATTTGTAGTGATTGAATGTATGACTGTAAGATTTTATTTCTTGTACTGGATTAATGGTTTCTTTATACTATTATTTTTAAGCGGTATATTGCCTAAAGCTGGCTTAGGTTTTTGTTGGAGTAGGAATACAAGTGTACAACAGCCAAAAATAGAGTCTCCTATCTTGGTTTTTAGGGTTTGTATGGAATATATTTATATGAGGGATCGTTGCCTTGTATAACATGGAGCTCATTTAGATATTCATAATATTTTTTGAAAAAAAAAAGTTTTCTGCATGACAAGTCTACTGTGATTATGTGATATCCCTAATGAAGTAGTTGATCCTTTGATGAAGGAAAAAAATGAGAATACTGAGTCTATCTCTACTTAGCTTGTACAGTGGCAGAGCCAATGAAGCTCTGTATCTGTTAAAAATCCAACGAAATAAGTGTAAAAGGATTTGAACCCAATAAATTAGATATAATATGATGAATTCCGAATTCAAACTCATAAAGCTCAAATTTTGGATCCACCAATATAACTTCAAGTACCTAGTAAATTTGGTTATTACCAAAACCAACTTGTTTTGGCTTACTTTGAGTGCTGGCTAGCACTTAAATGACCACCTAATCAGCTTGTAGGTTTAGTTCTCACTGTACCCCTATCCTCTAATCTCCCGTGTAACATTAAAAAAAAAACATTAACTGATAAATCCAACTAATTGTAATTAAATTTTGTGGAGAAATTATAAGGCTAGCTATGGGACGTGTACCTATCACTCAAACTTTGACTTCACTTCAAACTCTAGAATAATTACAATAATTTATAAGAGAAGAGGGTCATTCAACAAGAATTTGCTTTGATCCAAAAATGAAAAGTAGAGTAGGCCTAGTTTTAGGCTCCAATTAAAACAAATGAGTTATCTGATTTTTTTCTTCACTAAATCCCACGCAGTAATATTTTCAATAATTCACTGTCAGTTGAGTAAATTTAATAATAGAGACGATGATGACGATATCAACAACTAACCTACTAAATGACCCTTCTCTAACATAAGACTCAACTCTCCTCATTTAATTCATCTAAAGTACGTGGCTACATCAGCATGACCACCCATTTTAAATCTTTGTCTATTTATACCCTTTTTAGAAACATATACACATACTCCAAACACAAAAACAAAGTTTTCTTTTCTTGAGAAAACCCAAAAAAAAAAAAACAATTTTGAGTTGAATTTTTTTTTTTTTTTTTTTACCACAATGCCTCGACCAAGATGGAGTCCAACACCACAACAGCTGATGATTTTACAAGATTTGTATAGAAAAGGGTTGAGAAATCCAACTTCTTCTCAAGTACAAAAGATCACAGCTCACCTTTCTCTTTTTGGAAAGATACAATGCAAGAATGTTTTTTACTGGTTTCAAAATCACAAAGCTAGAGACAGGCAAAAGCTAAGAAAACAGCTGCTTCACCAAATGGAGAAAACTCCTACCGAAGATAATGATAATCAATTACCTCTGCTCATCAACAACACCAACACCAACGACGTCGTTCACTTCGTTGAGAATTACCCTTCTTTTCCTCCTAATGTCCATACATTTTACCCTCATTCTCCTACTATACTTCTTCATCAGGTATATATTCATGTGTATAGTATAATGTATGCACATTACTTCTACTGTCATAATTGGGACACCGATTTGACTTACATACATTAACGGTAAATAACTTTTACACAATCAATATATTTAACATGTTACGGCATGTTACGAGCCCTATTTCTAGGTTATTACCCACTTATTATGGACAGTTATCTTATGTTTCAAAACACAAATAAGTAGATAAAGTATATATGCTAGCTACACAATTATCAATATGGTATCAATGCATGAAAGGAAAGAGGTCTTGGGGTTCAATTTTTACGCACTTGGTACATGAAAAAAAAAACCAGACCCACACATGACAATGTTTGTTGAAGTTGAAAACATAATTAAATAAATAAAAATGTATTATTATAACTAATAGTTTAAGCTTCTAAATGATATAGTTGCCACACAATTAAATTCGAATTATCTTTTAGATGACCTAATAGTATAAATTTATTTTACATTATCAATGCATAGAACTTAAACTCAAATATTTTATAGTTTCTATAATTTTTAGTACTAATGAATTAGAACCTTTCTCATTTCTCTATCCTTTCCATTATAGACTGAAGGAAAAGAGACATCGTCAGCTCAAATGATGAACAACGTGGGGAAAGTGGATCTTCGTTTAACAGAGAATGACATGATGAAAATGAACGTTCAAGGTTGGGTTTTGATGATGACAGAAAATATGGGTCAAAATTCTATTCCCTGTTGCAGCAACGTCAAACCCATCGAAACCCTACAACTCTTTCCCGTCAAAGCAACTGGAGTTAAGGAGTAGGGTTTTTGAGGTTACGTAAAAACTTACTTACATTCGATGTTTATGCTAACCTAATGAAAGCATGAACCAGGTGTGCAAATATCGGATGTGGGTAAGTTTTTACCGGCCTTGAGCATTACTTCACAATATTGTTTTTTGCTGATCTGTGTAATAGTAATAAGTTTCTAGCATTAGAATAGCAACTATTTCCTTTGAAAAGTGTACTCTAATTGACTTCTGAGTTGTGTGTCCTTGGCTACTTTTATTTGTATAATGTCCATAGATTTGTAAAATATCTGACCATTCTAGTAATCAAGCTTCATTGATGCCTCGGGGACACTGTGGTTTTACACATGTTTTGTAGTTTAACTTCTCTATGCTAACAATGCAAGAGAACTTTCCATAATTATAAATTCACCTAAAAAATAACTATAGATAACTGTACATAAAAAGTGATACTATTTACTTAATTAGAAAATACGGCAGGTTAGCCATGGTAATAGATTAAGATACAGTGATAGTGTCAAATTCTTTCTAATTAAAATTCTTGATATCGTTATATTATATTTTATATAAGTTAAGAGTTTAAATTTCATATATTATACTAAAAATATCTGCAAAATCAAATCAGGTTGCTGATAATTTTTTTGATAAGTATTAATTGATAATATGGTAAAACGGATAACTTGTTAATTTTCCCCTCTTGTTTTTTCTTCTTCTTAAATTTCTGAATCTACTTATTTGAATGCTCAAATGTTTCATAAACTTAAATGTGCTGAATTCGATGTGTATGTAAGCGGAAGCCGCCAAAATGGAAGGACATTGCAAGTCAAAGCAATGCACGTGTGCTTGCACGAGTGTAGTAGGTAATCGTGAAGCTCATGAAGTTTCTCTCTCAAACAATTACATGAACATATGATTAAAATCCTTTAAAATTAAGTAAAGTCACTGTTGGAAATTAAAGAAAGACTGCGTGAGAAAGATCGTCCAGCAACTCAACATTCATATCTCTCACTGTTTTAGAGAGGGAATCAAGTTGCGGATGTATTGACAAAGTTGGGCTCTAGTGGACATGACATGGTGATTTTTGATCCAAGGGACTTACTAAAGAATGCTTTGGGGTGTTACAGACTTGATAAAAGGGCAATGCAACTGCCCTCTTTCAGACACAAAAGTCTAAAGAACTCTTTTTCATGCCCTGCTGCAATGTAAAGATAGATAGCATGTAAAAGTTTTTATTTTGCAAATGTAAAAGCTAGGTTGTGAGTAGTATGAGTAAATCTCCAGCAGTGCAGTCGAAATCGAGCTCATGGTGCATCCCAACTACCGACATGGTAAGCCAGGCTCGAGACATGACAATAAAGGACTGAAGATCGACTCCAAGTCCCACCGAGCTAGAACCTGAAGACAGGATGTCTGTCGTCGAAAATATCGAGGCCATGATCCCGGTCCCGGTCCCAGCCTCAAACGACTTGGAGGAAACATTGTCAGCATAGCCAACGGAAGACCGAAATATCTGTTACCGACCGGTTATTTCGGCAAATCTCGGCACGTACCGATAAAGAACCGACAATCAGTAAATTCAGAAGATTTTTTACCTTTTATAGAATTGTACCTAAAGTATGACTCCTCTACTATATAAAGGGAGTCTGATAATTCATAAAGTATATTTTTAACATGCATTCCAAGATAATATGTTATTACTTTTTCTGTTATTAGTTCTTCTGCTTTCGTTCGTCAGTGCTTGTTGTTGCGAGCCCAAATCGACGATAAATATTTCACTAAGGCTTAAATCGTCATCCTCACGTGGTTTGAGCTTACATTATCCTTGTTTATTTAATTTATTTTTATTTACCGCTTTGTGTCAAATAAATCTGTGTATCCTCAAACCCACTTACAAATTTAATTATTATCCGATTTTGAGGGTAAACAGTTTGGCGCCCACCGTGGGGCTGAGGATAATAGTGGTTGCTTGATATAAATTTCTATAACACACACTACTTTACACTTGTTCTTTGGAGTGTATCTAATTTTAGGTTAAAGCTCAAAATGTCAAACTCCGAGTCAGCACCTCTACATGTTGGCGATGAGTCAGGTCATCACGACGAAAATAACATACTGCCTAGTGGCGGGGCACCGCCTGTTGATCTCGTCGGAATTCCGGTCGCTGACCCGATTGACGCCAACTTGCATATGGCCATAAATGCAAATCTGCCTACCGACCCCGAGAATAGCGTCCGTGGTAAGCCCGATCAGCAACCCAAAATACACAAGATATTGGAGGGGACGAGATCAATTTACGGGTGATCTTCGAAATGTTACATGCTCAACAGGCGGCGATAGCCCAGTTACAGAACTAAAGCCGTACACCGAGCAAAATTGAACCCGGTCCATCTCAGAAAGTCACCCGCAAAAATGAACCGGTCGTAGAGAGCCGAATGAAAATGAATCGGGGACCAACCCCGAGATCATAAAGATGTTGGAGGAACTAATGAAACGGGTAGAATCAGGGGAGAAGAAAATCGAAGCTAATGACAAAAAGGTGTAAACCTACAACTCCAGGGTGGACCAAATCCTAGGAGCACCGCCGATATTAAAAGGCCTGGATTCCAAGAAGTTTGTTCAAAAACCTTTCCCTCAGAGCGCAACTCCTAAGCCGATTCCTAAGAAGCTCCGCATGCCCGAGATTCGTAAGTACATCAGAACGACCGATCCAAATGAGCATATGACCTCCTATACGTGTGCCATCAAACGGAATGACTTGGAGGATGATGAGATCGAGACTGTCCTGTTGAAAAATTTTGGGGAGACCCTGTCAAAATGAGCTATGATATGGTATCACAACTTACCTCCTAATTCTATTGACTCATTTTCTATGCTTGCAGATTCCTTCGTAAAGGCACACGCCGGGGCTATCAAGGTCGAGACCAGAAAGTCACACTTTTTCAAAGTAAAACAGAAGGATAATGAGAGTCTCAGGGAGTTCGTGTCCCATTTTCAAATGGTACAAATGGACCTGCCGTCGGTCGCTAATGATTGGGTCGTTCAGGCTTTCACCCAAGGACTCAACATTCGAAGCTCGTTGGCTTCACAGTAGTTGAAACAAATTTTGGTAGAATATCCAACTGTCACTTGGATCGATGTCCACAACCGGTATCAGTCAAAAATCAGGGTCGAAGATGATCAGCTTGGGGCCCTTTCCGGGTCCGTGTATCCCGTCAGAACCATCGACAGAGTCAAGAGAGACATCGATCGCGAACCAAGATCAAACAGGGATCGATATCAGCCGTACAATGGAGACCGAAGAAGCAGTGGTTCCGGGTGGAACCCTATGATAATTGAAAGGAGAAATGACTGAGGTCAAAACAATCGAGGACTTATGAGCAAAAATAGCTTCGACAGGCCCGTCGGGCCTAAAGAAGCGCCAAGATTATCAGAGTACAATTTCAACATCGATGCCACCGCTATTGTATCTGCCATCGGACGCATCAAAGACACCAAATGGCCTCGACCTCTACAGTCTGATCCAGCCCAAAAGGATCCTAACCTAATGTGCAAATATCATGGCACTCATGGCCACAAGATGGAAGACTGTCGATAATTAAGAGAGGAGGTGGCCCAGCTGTTTAACAATGGACATCTCCGAGAGTTTCTGAGTGATCGGGCCAAGACCCACTTCAGGAACAGGGATTCTAGTAAACAAATTGAGCATGAAGAAACTCAGCACGTCATTAACATAATCATTGGTTGGGTCGACATTCCCCAGGGGCCGATGCTGAAGCATACAAAAATATCTATCATAAGGGAAAAACGAACTCGGGATTACGTACCGGAAGGAACCTTGTCTTTCAATCACAAAAATGCTGAGGGGATTGTGCAACAACCTTGTCTTTCAACGACAAAGACGCTGAGGGGATTGTGCAGCCCCACAATGATGCACTCGTAATATCGGTACTCATAAATAAATTTCGAGTTAAGTATGTGTTAATTGATCCTGGTAACTCATCCAACACCATCAGATCGAGGGTCATGGAATAACTTGGCCTACAAGATTAGATCATACCTGCGGTCCGAGTCCTGAACGGGTTCAACATGGCATGTGATACCACTAAAGGGGAGATAACATTACCAATGAACATCGCTGAAACCATTCAGGAAGACAAGTTCTATGTAATCGAAGGAGATATGAGATACAACGCTTCGTTCGGAAGGCCATGGATTCACAACATGAGAGCAATATCCTCAACACTAAACCAGGTGCTAAAATTCCCGACACCCGGAGGAATCAAAACAGTGTACGGAGAATAACCGGCCGCCAAGGAAATGTTCGCGGTCGATGAGGTGATCCTAGCGTCCATACTCTCGACATCGAAGGGTCTGAATCAGGTGGCCAAAGACGAGGCCAAATAGCAATTACCGGTACCAGCCTCGGTAGAACCAGGGAAACAAAGGATAGACGAGGATGAGGACGTTGACTACGGAGTTCCCAGGTATTTCATAGCCACCGATGATTCCGACGCTACCAAATCAACGGTCGAGGAACTGGAGCAGGTCGTACTAATCGAACACTTTCCCAATCAAAAGGTATACCTGGCACGGGGTTATGTCCCGAGCTCAGGAAAAAACTCATTCAATTTCTTATAGCTAACAAAGATTATTTTGCTTGGTCCCACCTTGATATGAAGGGATTCGCCACTCACAAGCTAAGCCTGGACCCGAAGTTCCACCCGGTCAAGCAGAGGAGAAGACCCCAGTCCGAGGTAAAACATGCTTTCATTAAGGATGAGGTATCTAAACTCCTCAAAATAGGGTCCATTCGGGAGGTTATATTCCCGGATTGGTTAGCAAACGTAGTGGTAGTCCCTAAAAAAGGGAATAAATTAAGAATGTATGTAGACTATAAAGACTTGAATAAGGCATGTCCCAAGGACTCCTCCCCCTGCCCAACATCGATCGCATGATCGATACAACGACCAGCCACGAGATCCTTAGTTTTCTCGACGCCTATTCCAGGTACAACCAAATACAGATGAACCCGGACGATCAGGAAAAAACCTCCTTCATCACTAAGTACGACACCTACTTCTATAACGTGATGCCATTCGGACTAAAAAATGCCGGTGCTACTTACCAACGCCTAGTAAACCGTATGTTCGAGGAACAAATAGGAAAATCAATGGAAGTTTACATTGACGATATGTTGGTTAATTCCCTAGGAGCAGAAGACCATTTGAAACATTTGCATAAAACCTTCAGAATATTGAAGAAATACAATATGAAGTTGAATCCAGAGAAGTGTGTATTTGGAGTCGGATCCGGTAAATTCCTCGGATTCATGGTATCCAACCGGGGAAACTAAATCAACCCCTATAATATCAAATCTATCAAGGATATCACTATTATGGACAATGTGAAGGGCATACAAAGATTAACCGGATGCATAGTCGCCCTGGTGTGATTCATCTCGAGGTCTTCCGACAAGAGCCACCTGTAATACCCCGGAAAATTTCGAAGTACTTAAGTGTAAAGCCCGATAAAATTTACAAAGAAAATAATATTTCATGGTGCCGGACTAGGCTTACGTGTTGAGGATTATGTATCAAAAAGTAAAGGAAATTTTTTGGTGGAAAAGCGTGTTTATGCGGTCAATTATGCGACCGCATAATCACTCTGCGGGCCACATAATGGCCACAGAAGTGAGCAGGAGAGGGCCAAATATAGCAGCAACTATGCGGTCGACTATGCGACCGCATAACTGTTATGCGGTGCATTATGCGACCGCATAACTATTATGCGAACCGCATAGTGACCACATACACAGACAGATTTTTGATCATTTTGTCAGCAATTATGCGAGCGATATGCGGTCGCATATGCGACCGCAGAACCGTTCCGGAGCTCCTTTTTTGGGTTTTTAAAACCTGACCCTATTTCGTTAAATACACTCTTTGGGTCATTTTTGAGCTATAATCTGATATTTTAGAGTGAGAGAGAGTGCCCTAGAGTGAGAAGGTGTTCTTCAATAATTGTTCTTCAATTCTTTCCCAAGGTTTGGAAGATTACGAAGGGAAACTCACTAGGTCTTCATCCTAGAGGTAAGATTCTATACCCTAACACCCACTTTCGAATTTTATGTAGAAATGGACAACTAGCAAGATAATTTCTGGGCAGGAGGATTGTTTATTTACATGCATGTGCTATAAAAGGGTGTAGGAAGATTGTTGGGCTAAAAATGGTAAAGATTGGGTTGTGGGATGATGTAATTCTCCATAAAAGGACCTTGGAACCTTAATGCACACTTAGTGTTTGATAAAATGCTCAAATGAGCTAGGACATGATCATCTTCCTAATTTTGATTTAATTTGTTATATTTCTACAATAGATTGAAGTTGCTAAGAATTTTGGAACATTTTAGAGTTTAAGGAAGCTCAATTGAGGTATGTTGGCTAAACTCTTCTCTTAGAATTGAATCCCACGATATTCATGTAAATGATGTAAGTCCCAAGTGATTCATTATGAAACTGGCTATTCCGAGTAAGATTGGGTTGAAAGATATATGTTCAACAAGCATCCAAATGCTTTATTCATGTTATGTTACCAATTGAGGATGCGTTGAAATATGGGCTGTGCATTAATAATGTTTCAACTTTAAGTCAAGTTCAAATGAAGGCTATTACGCCAAATTTTGTAAAATATCTCTATGTGCCTTAAACTCTAAATTGCTCACATGTGTACTACATACCTTGATTTGAATTGTATTTGTTGTTGATGATGATAATGATATTTGAAATTGATAAGGTGAGCATGAAATACTGAATATGGCCAACGTGCCAAGAATGATCTTATAATTATGGCCATTAGTTCCAATAAAATGAAAAGATGTGAAAGTAATATGAAATGCGATGATTGGTATAAAAAGGTTGATGTCTCAAATAAGACATCCTAGCCGGTCGGGTCGTGATCGGACACCATGCTGCACACATGGTGGTGATTGTGCTGGAGATTGTAATTGAAATAGTAATTGTGGTTGATGTACCTAATGGATAGCCTAGCCGATCGTGTCATGATCGGACTCCGTGTTAAAGATGGTGGTATTGATATTGAGAGTAATTGTGGTTGATGTCTCTAATGAGATAGCCTAGCCGATCGGGTCTTGATCGAACTCCG
This sequence comes from Nicotiana tomentosiformis, assembly GCF_000390325.3. Lineage (NCBI taxonomy): Eukaryota > Viridiplantae > Streptophyta > Magnoliopsida > Solanales > Solanaceae > Nicotiana > Nicotiana tomentosiformis. The sequence continues at coordinate 114,459,451 of NC_090822.1, forward strand.
TGCTGAGAGTACGGTGGTATTGGTATGGGGAATAATGGTATTGAGAATAATGGTATATAGATACTAAAAATCTCCCAATGTGAGATATGAAAATTAATTTGAACATTGTCTTGATCCTAAATTGAGGTTTGATGTTGATTAAAGCTTTCTTTGATATTATGATAATCTTATTTGTATTATTTGTCGTTCTATAGATAGGGTGTTTAGTTATACATACTAGTGCTATTCGACAGTACTAACTTCCCTTTTGCCTGGGGCGCTGCATCTTTCAATGGATGCAAGTGGTTCCACAGCAGGAGATATTGGTCAGTGATAGCAGTGTACCTTCTTCCCAGCTGACTTGGTGAGCCCCACTTCATTCCGGGGTCATGAATCTTTTGTACTTTGTGTATTCTGTTTGAGGTATAGACGGGGCCTTGTTGTCGGCATTATCATTGTATTCTTCTTTATCTATAGAGGCTCTGTAGACATAGTGTGGGTTGTGTATTGGTGCTGGGAAAGTCAAAATATATTATGTTGTTGTATTACTTGTCCATTTGAGACTTTAAAAATGATGAAACTATTGGAAATGAATTGGTATTGTAGACGTGAACACTTTTTATCTAATTAATGAAAATATGTATTATCTCCATTCGTGGATGAGTTTGGGTAGAAGAAAATCTAACAGGCTTGTTCGGTCGGGTTCACTCGGTTGAGCGCCGATCGCGCTCCTCGATTTTGGGGCGTGACACCACCAGTTCTTCTCACTGTTGAAAAAGAAGAATAATTTTTCGTGGACTCCGGAGTGCCAACGGGCCTTGGAGGAGCTCAAGTAATATTTATCGAGCCCACCGCTCCTCCACACGCCGAAGAAAGACGAGAAACTATACATGTACCTGGCAGTATCGGAGATAGCGGTAAGTGGAGTCCTAGTCCGGGAAGAGAAAGGTACGCAATTTCTAATTGACTATGTTTGTAGGACTTTAGGCGAGGCCAAAACTAGATACCCTCACCTAGAATAATTGGCACTCGCTTTGCTAAGAGCCTCTACGAAGCTGAAATCATATTTTCAATGTCACCCCATATGTGTTGTGACTACTTACCCATTGAGGAATGTAATGCATAAATACGAGCTCTCAGGACGGTTGGCCAAATGGGCCGTGGAGATCAGCGGGTATGATATTTAATATTGGCCTCGGACCGCCATTATATCTCAAATTTTGGCAGACTTTGTGGCTAACTTTACATCGGCCCTGATACCCGAGGTTAAAAGAGAGTTACTGTTGAACTCGGGGACTTCTTCGGGGATCTTGACCCTCTTTATGGACGACGCCTCAAATGCAAAAGGGTCCGGACCTAGCATCATATTGAAGCCACCAATAGGCACTATAGTTAGACAATCTATTAGGACTGTAAATTTACTAAAAATGAGGCCGAATATGAGGCCATGATTGCAGGTCTTGAACTAGCCAAAAGCTTGGGAGCGGAGGTAATCGAAGCTAAGTGCGATTCCCTCCTTGTGGTGAACCAAGTTAATGGGATGTTCAAGGTCAGAGAGGAACGAATGCAAAGGTACCTGGATAAGTTGCAGGTAACATTACACCGGTTCAAGGAGTGGACTTTACAACATGTACCTCGGGATCAAAATAGTAAGACCGATGCCCTTGCTAACTTGGGGTCGTCGGTCGAAGATGATGAGTTCAACGCAGGGGCGGTCGTAGAACTCATGATATCGGTGGTGGAAGAAGGCCACACCAAGATAAAATCGACGAGCCTAACTTGGGACTGGAGAAACAAATATATAGAATATCTGAAGATCGAAAAACTGCCCTTGGATCCAAAGGAATCGAGGGCCCTACGTTCGAAGGCAACCCGATTTAGTTTGTCCGAAGATGGAACACAGTTCAGAAGAACATTCGATGGTCCGCTCGCGATATTTCTAGGACCAGGAGATACCGAGTATGTTCTGAGAGAAATTCACGAATGCACATGCGAAAATCATTCAGGCGCCGAATCATTGGTTCGAAAAATAATTAGAGTCCGCTACTATTGGATCGACATGGAAAAGGATATGAAGGAATTCGTACGAAAATGTGATGAATGTCAAAGGCATGCTCCGATGATTTATCGAGTCAGGGAGCTGCTACATTCGGTCTTGTCACCCTGACCGTTCATGAAATGGGGGATGGACATCGTTGGCCCCCTTCCATGAGCACCCGGTAAGGCTCAATTTATATTATTTATGACGGACTATTTTTCTAAGTGGGTGGAAGCCAAGTAATATGAGAACGTCAGGGAGAAAGAAGTCATCGATTTCATTTGGGACCACATCATATGTCGGTTCGGAATGCCGGTCGAGATCATGTGTGACAATGGGAAACAGTTCATCGGCAGCAAAGTAAGCAAGTTTCTCGAAGACCATAAGATCAAAAGGATTCTATCAACATCATACTACCCTAGTGGAACGACAAGAAAAGTCCACCAAAAAAACCATACTCCAAAACCTCAAGAAGAGGTTGACTGACGCCAAAGAAAAATGGAAGGAAATCCTTTCCGAAGTCCTATGGGCATACCATACAACCTCGAAGTCCAGTACTGGGGCCACCCCATTCTCGCTGGTTTATGGAATCGAAGCACTAATACCGATCAAAGTCGGAGAACTGGGTCTCAGATTTCGATATGCAACAAAAGAATCAAATGATAAAGCCATGAATACGAGCCTGGATCTGATAGATGAAAGGCGCGAAGCCATCCTTGTTCAGTTAGCCGCCCAAAAATAGTAGATCGAGAGATATTACAATCGAAGAGCTGACCTTTGACATTTCAATGTCGGGGACTTAGTGTTAAGGAAGGTCACACTTGGCACCCGAAACCCGAACGATGGGAAGTTGGGGCTAAACTGGGAAGGTCCTTATCAGATTATCGAGATCAGCGGAAATAGATCATACAAACTCGGAACAATGAACGGTGAGCAACTACCGAATAAATGGAACATAACTCACTTGAAGTGATATTACTGCTAAGGTATGACCCCATTCATTCCTTTTACTTATTTACATTTTGAACTAACACTTGCAGGCGACCGCCGAAGAATGACACATTTAGGCCTGAAAGCACGCGTTGCACTCTTTTCCCTTGAAACGGTTTTGTCCCAAATAGATTTTCCGGCAAGGTTATTAATGAGGCAACAGTAAATCGTGCTAACTTAGAATTGAAGACTGGTTACGAACCGGTGTCGAAGATTACGACAATAGTATTCGAGGCTTCTCTATGATCATCCTCGAACACTGGGGGCATCACCCTCGGATAATGACTTTAGTAAGGAAAGAAACGTTGTGATTGAATGGTCTCATCTCGATCGATAGGATTTACTGTAAGGGCCAAACGGTCAAATGAACCGTGCATGTTGATTTTGGCTTGAAATGACGAAAGTTGGAATTGGAAGGTTTGAAAGTATGACCGGGAGTTGACTTTGGTGATATCTTGGTGGGAATATGATTCCGAGAGTTGGATTAGCTTTGTTATGTCATTTGGACCTTGCATTCAAATTTTGACGTCACTCCGGATTAATTTGATATGTTTCGACATAAGTTTTGGAAGTTGGAAGATTTGATAATTTATGAGTTTAATTTGTGGTGCGATTTGTAGTTTCGACATTGTTTGATGTGGTTTGAGGTCTCGAGCAGGTCCGCGTTATGTTTTAGGACTTTTTGATATGTTTGGTTGAGGTCTCGAGTGGCTCGGGTGAGTTTCGGGGTGAGTTTTGAACGAGTTTGGGCATTTCGGCACTCTAATGATGTTCTCGAACAGTTGAAGTGCGGAGGGTACATTTTGGAGTGCGGATGTGCAGCCCTAAACTCCCAAAGTGAGGAGGCAGTGGTAAATGTGTAGACCGCAGTTGAAAATGTGCGTACTGCAGTTGAAATTGTGCGATCCGCAGAATTCTACTCGCGGCCGCAGAAAGGAGATTTTGCAAATTCGATAGTCCGACTTGAGACGCTTATATCTTTCGATATATAAGGAATTTGGAGATGATTCAAAAACAAAAGTTGTAGCCCTTTGAGTCTAGTTTTTATACAAGTAAAACAATCATCATTTGGATATTTTGTACCGAAAGTTATGGTCAATTTACTAAAGAATAGTAGTGCAGTGGTTACTGAAGTGCGGCCGCACAATTTGGATTGCGTCCGCAGAGACCTTAAATGTGCGGACTGCACAAAAACATGTGCGGTCAGCACTTTGGAAGTCAGATGTGGTACCATATAGACGAGATTTTTATCTTATTTTTCATTTTCGGACTTTAGGAGCACGGTTTGTGGCGATATTTCGTAGGATTTTCAAGAAAATTATCGGGGTAAGTGATTCTAACTCGGATGTGGTTAATATACATAAATATATCACTGTTTTCATCATTTAATTAGTATTTTGAGATGGAAATTTGGGAAAAATTATAGAAATTTCATAAAACGAATTTTTGGGATTTGAATGCCGATACGGAGTCGAATTTGAGTGAAACTAGTATGGCTGGACTCGTAACAGAATGGGTATTCGGATTTCATAAAATTTCTATCGGGTTCCAAGAGGAGGGCCCCACGTTGAATTTTGGTTGACTTTTTTTATGTAAAATTTCAAATTGACGTTATATTATCCGAAATTATTTTCGATGAATTTTAATGAAGTTATACAATCAATTTGGATCGATTTGAGTTGTCCGGAGGTCAATTCAAGCGAGAAGGCTATTTTGAAATATCGGCATAACTTCAAAGAGGTAAGTATCTTGCCTAACCTTGAGTGGGGGAAATTCCACTTAGGCATTGAGTCGTATGTAAAAATTCTGTGATTGAAAACCTCGTAGCGAGGTGACGAGTACGTACTTGGTTTATATGTACAAATTATATCAGTTTAAATTCGTAGACACCCTTATGCATTAAATTGGAAATTTTTTAAAACATAGTAAATTCTTTATTTGTTATGCCTCGTTCCTTGTTTGTCGAGTTTGTATTTTATATGATAATTTGGGGTGATTGCCACTTGAATTTTATGTGAATTCCGTGTGTTTTTTGATTTGATATTTCTTGAAATTAATTTCATTATGGATTTTTCATCTGCAAATAATTAATAAAATAAGCTTAAAAAGAGGCGCTAATATATTTATCGAAAATTTGGATTAAAGAAGGTGTTGTCCTATGCTGAGTTACTTTTCCATCTCTGTTGTTGTTTTTGGGGTTTTATATACTTTGTGTGGAGCCTTGGGCTATTTTCTTTGAAATTAATTGATTTTTGTTGTAGCTTTGGAGTTGGTTGTGGCAGGTGGGCAAATTGTGATATGAATTGTTATATTGTATTGTCGTTTAAACACTCTCCTTGATATTATTTATACTTCCTACTTTGCTTGTTAATAATATTCATGTGCTTGGTAAGGAAGAGTGTAAAGCACGAAGGGTGATGTCGTGCCACTTGAGAGTGTAAAGCACGAAGGGTGATGTCGTGCCATTTGAGAGTGTGAAGTACTAAGGGTGATGCCGTACCATTTCAGTTATATTATCATGTGAGGAAAAGTATAAAGCACGAAGGGTGATGTCGTGCCACTCTTAATATGCACGAAGGAGAATGCCGTGCCATTTTATTTATATTATCATGTGAGGATGATAGTAAAAGCACGAAGGGTGATGCCGTGCCATTATGTTTATATTATCATATGTTCATGACACGAAGGGTGTTTCCTTGCGGGCGAGGACAAGAGACATACATTATATTGTGATATCTTTTTCATTGTGTATACATTTATACCTTTATCTTGAGTTGTTACTGTGCACCTATGCTTTCTATGTGACTTGTAGTCGTTGTTGCTTCTTGTATGCCTCCCACTTTATTTCTTTTATTGTTATTGTCATTTCTCCCACCTAGTTGGTACTGTTATATGTATGCACGGTGGAAAATAGATAAATGCACGAAGGGTATTGTCATGCCAATTGACTTGATCTACATACACACACACACACACACACACACACACACACACACACACACACACACACACACACACACACATATATATACATATATTATCTGGTGAGAATGAAATAAGTGCACGCAAGTATTACCGTGCGATTCGATGTGATATGTTGAATATATTTTTCACACTAGGAAAGTTAAATAAGGGGTCACATGGTGACTTTTACTTGAAAGAATTATATTCGAAAGGTATTTACTTGAAAGAATTATATTCGAAAGGTATTTACTTGAAATAATTATATTCGAAAGATATTTACTTGAAAGAATTATATTTGAAAGAATTATATTCATAAGATATTTATTTGAAGAAAATATATTAAGTATATATTTAATTGTATGGATTGCATTTTAAAGATTTTTATTTGAAAAACTTATAGATAAAAGATGTATATTTTGAAGGACTTGATTAATTGGCTGTACTTGTGTTTATTATTTATTTGAGCAATATTTATGGTGTTCCTGTTGCCTTGTTATTTATGCCACAAGTTGATTATTGTTGCCATCACTGCTATTTGTTTTTTTATTATTTTTGTATGTTATATGGCATAGGTTATTTGACTAGTGAGTGTCTTGACTGTACCTCGTCACTACTCCACCGAGGTTAGTCTTGATACTTACTGGGTACCGACTGTGATGTACTCATACTACACTTCTGCACATTTTTGTGCAGAGTCAGGTATTAGAGATATCGGACTCGGGCAGAGTTAGTGTGTTGATCACAAGGATTCAAGGTAGAGCTTCTTGGTCGTCGCAGTCCCTTGGAGCCTTTCCGTTATATTGTACTGTCAACTCTTATTCGAACAGTATTGTATATTCGATCCTTGAGATAATTTCATTTATTCAGTTAGAGTTCGTGACTCAGTATTACCAGTCTTAGGAGGTTGTTATATTTATTTCCGCTTTTGGTTTCGAAACTTGTATTAAATTATATGTTTAAAAAAAAAGAAAAGGAAAATGGCTTGAAATGTAATTGTAATCGGCTTACCTAGTCTTACAGACTAAGTGTCATCACGACATCTGTGGTGGGATTTTGGGTCGAGTTTAACTAATAGCTGCCTTTCATTGTTCCAATTATTTTTGCTCATAAACTGTTGTTTTTTAAGTGAAGTAATAACCCAAAATCCACCTAGTCGTGATGGCACCTAACCCAACCCGTCAGGTAAGCCAATTAAAAACTATCTAATTTTATTAATATATAACTAACTCTAATATACTCCCCAAGGACTGATAGTATAAATCATGAGCTTCTAAGATTAGAATTTACAAAGCTGGTATGAAATAAAAATACATCATCTGTTTGAAATATACATAAACAGATTAAAATTCTAAAGCTACCATGAATAAGAGGCAGCAATGACTAGAACACAGGTACATCATCAGATCCAGCTCCCGCCATGTACAACAACATCAACATCAAAAATAAAATCTGCACGCAAGATGCAGAAGTGTAGTATGAGTACAATCGACCCCATGTACTCAATAAGTGACAAACCTAACCTTAGGTTGAAAGTGGTAACGAGCTAATACAAAGGTCGGGTCGACACCAATATCCAGAAAAAAATCTCATAACAATAAAATTGAGGCAACACAAAGAATAACTCAATAATAAAATGCTCAGTTCGTTCATAGTTCCGAAAAAATAAATATTTTCTTTTCAAGTATAATAGTAAAACTCAATTGTTTTCACTGAAATCACCAAAATATGAGTAAGTCTGAAAACTGTGATTTTTCCCAAAAATCCTTTCAACAATAAGTAAGATGTTTCATTTCCTTTCCAGATAGCCAGTGAAAAATGCATCACTATGCCAATATGTGTGATAAGTCATGAATGACTTGATACCGTACAACATGAGGAAAATGCATCTCTATGCCTGTATGTCAAATGTGCATGTCAATGCGATGCAACTCAGTGATAAAACCATATGCATACTCTCAAAGTATCTTTTCACTCAGTCCTCCCAGTCACTCGGTCCTCACAGTCACTCAGTCCTCCCAATCGCTCGGCACTCGGCACTCGCACTCAGTAAGTACCTACGCTCACTGGGGGTGTGTACAGACTCCGGAGGGGCTCCTTTAGCCCAAGCGCAATAATCTGCACGGATAACTCTCGTGCTGCACGGACAACTCACGTGCTATAGTATCAATATCTGTATCCGCACGGGCATCTCACATGCTATAATAAAGCCAATATGGCCTGCTGCGATGTGTAACCCGATCTCATAATTATCCTCACTATCAGTTCCTCGGCCTCACTCAGTTATCAATCTCTCCGGTCTCTCGGGCTCACAATATCATAAAAATAGCTTGAAAATGATGATATGATGTATCAATAAATAACAACAGAGACTGAGATATGATATGCAATGAAATGAATATGACTGAGTATGAATTTTTAATTTAAAACAAATAATTCACAGCAATATGACCTCTGTAGGTCCCAATAATACCGGCACATAGCCTTAACATGATTTTTAATATGATTCTCAACTCAATTTCTTTAACACATAAAACTGCATGAAAAATGTCAAGATTATTTGACTACAAAATTCCACGAAATAATGACGTCACAATTTCTATGGTGCACGCCCACACGCCCACACACCCACATGCCCGTCACCTAGCATGTGCGTCACCTCCAAACAATTCACATAATACGTATATTCAGGGTTCATACCCTTAACTCCAAGATTAGAAGAATTACTTACCTCGAACAAGCCGAATCCAATGTCGAGCAAGCTAAACAATGCTCTAGAAATTTCATTCTGCACGTAACAACTTCCGAACTGCTCGAATCTAGTCAGAATTAATTTGATTCAGTCAACCCAAATTATAGGAATTTATTCTATATCAAAATACTAATGTTTCCACAAAATCCGAAATTACACTCAAAAATTACGTGTGGGGCCCACATCTTGGAACCCGACAAAAGTTATAAAATCTGAACGCCCATCTAACCACGAGTCTAACCATACAAATTTCACTAAATTCCGACGTCAACTCGACCCCTCAAATCTTCAATTAAAGTCTTTGAAGATTTTTACCATTTTCAACCCAATCTTTACCCATTTGAATTTAACAATCTTTCCATAAACCTTATTGATATGTATAAATAATACTATTACACCCAAAAATCATACTCTTAATCATCCATCTTTATCCAAACTCAAAATTGAAGACTAGGGGTTAGAATCTTACCTTTTGGGTGAAGATCTTGTGATATTTCCTTGTTGGATTTCAAAGCTTGAACAAGATCTTGATGAACAAAGCACTTGAGCTTCTTCCTCTCTATAGAACACTCTCCCTTCTCTCTACAAATGTCAGATTTTTACGCCAAAATGAGTCCCAAAACCTATTTATCAAAATGGGGTCGGGTTATGAAAATAGAAAATTTAACCCTCCGAATGGGTAAGCGGGTCGCAAAATGATCGCAAAAATTGGTGCCCAAAACCGGGCTGTTCTGATCCATTCTGTGACCAGTTTACGGTCGCATAACCACTTCTGCGATCGCAGAATTGCCGCAAAATCTCATTTTTTTTAGCCTTTGGTAAATTGGTCATAACCTCTTGTAGGAATGTCCAAATGACAAACGGTTTAAAGCGTTAGAAACTAGACTCAAAGATATTTTATTTGATAGGTAATACACTATATAACACTTTGTATCATGAGAGTTATGCTCATTTGAAGTTAGGTCTTGTGCGAACTCACTTGAAACTTTAGTCTATTATGAAATTTCCAACATCTACATTCGAAGCCGAAACCTATCGAATCAAGTCCGATTGACCTCAAATTTTGCACACAAGTCATAAATGACATAATGGACCTATTCAAATTTTCGGAATCGGATTTCGACCCCGATATCAAAAAGTCAACCCCCGGTCAAACTTTCCAAAATTTCAACTTTCGCCATTTCAAGTCTAATTCTACTACTGACCTCCAAATAATTTTTCGGACATGCTCCTAAGTCTAAAATAACCATGCAGGACTATTGGAATCATCAGAATTCAATTCCGAGGTTGTTTACACATAAGTGAATATCCGGTCAACTTTTCCAACTTAAGTTTTCAATTATGAGACTAAGTGTCTCATTTCACTCTGAAATCCTTCCGGACCCGAACCAACTAACCCGATAAGTCATAAATAAATTGTAAGACATAAATTAAGCAGTAAATGAAAAAACGGAGCTGTGATACTCAAAACGACCGATCGGGTCGTTACAATCATAAACTTTTGTTTTTTAATAATAATTATTGCATTTAAACAACTTAGTTGAATCTCATTATTCAAGTGTTTTTGTATCAATATGGAAGAGATAATTCTTGTCATTTATTGTGTTATTTGTCAAGTTAAGACCAATTCAAAAATTAAGAAATCATTTACATCAGTAAAAATGAATTCGGGAACGCATAACTCTGGTTATGACATCATGGTGGGACCCACCTATTGTACTTGAGTAAAAGAAACGGCGCAATAGACGGATGCCATTAGTACTTAGTTTTTTGCTATTTTTTTGTTTGAAAGTGCAATACCATTTTTAGTTATTTACTAACCTATTGAATCTAAACCTTGAATTAATTGAGCAATAATGGACAAATTGTTACGGAGGGGATCTCCACCCCCATATGAAGAGTAGTGCAAAATAGATTTAAGGAAACAGTTTCTGCCTTTTTGTTGTCCTTATTGACAGTTTTGGGGTTTTAGTAAGATTTTTATGTCACACTAGGCTACTACGATTTTTTTGGAACCAAATAATTTTATTTCTCTCAATTATTTTAGAGAAAAGTCTCAAATCCTTCCTGTATTTTATTTATTTCCACACAGATCTTTGTTCAATTACACGCAATTGTAAGAGAAAATAGATGAGACATTTTTTATGACATATAAATAAAGTTGAGTGACTTTTAGTTTTACAAAAATGACTTAATAGCTTTCGTGGTACTTAAATAAAACGAGTGACTTTTCTGTTTTAAAAAAAGGACTTTTGAAATGCAAGGTAACATGCCATGTCAATCCTATAAGAATATATCATTAATGAAAATATGAAAAATGTTAAGATTAAAGAATTAATTCCCAGAAAGAGAAAGATGTGAATTAGGGCTTAAAAAGAGTGTTATATAAAATTGGAGAAAATACTTTTCTTTTCACTATTTATCATGCAAAGTGAATCTCACTTGTGTCATTTTTCCTTTTGGGAGGTGTATATATTCATCTTCAAGCTCAAGTGTCTGCAAATGTGTGAAAGATAGGACAAACAAAGCAAACCTTTGGGCCGATATAAATTGTTTCCGGGGCAAAATCCAAAAATGGGTCGATTGACCGAAATTAATTGTATACTCTAGCCTAACACATATAATAAAAAATATATTTATTGTTGACTATTATTTTTAGGAGCGATTAAAAATATACATTTCTCCTGTTTCAAGTAGTTAATCAAGTTTTTCCTGGACTTCAAATAAATATGGCCCAAAAACTATTTCTGATGAATAGAGAAGAGGAAATCTTTTTGTATTGAGAGAAATAGGAAATAAGATGCTTGGACCCGTATACGAATTACACAAGAATCTTAAAGAAAGTACTGATTTTCGAAATTTCTGGTTCATACTTTATTTAATTTATCAGAAAAATAAAATTCTTTATTATGCAAGATGAAAAAGTAAAGGGTACCGTTCGCGCAATATCAAATATTGCCGCCCAACATTACTGTAAAAATAACACGGGCTAGCCAGTTTACGAATTGGTCATTCAAAAATAACCAGCGTTTGCAAAGTCATTGAAAAATAACCACTATTTTGCTGCAACAGGGACCGGTCCAATGCAATATACTGGAGATCGGTGCACCTGTGTATGAACTTCCAGCATATTATGCTAGAACTCCAACACGCGGAAAGTTCCAGCATAATATACTGGAGATTGGAGCACCTGTGTATGAACTTCCAGTATATTATACTGGACCGATATATTATACTGGAACTCCAGTATATTGTGCTGGAGTTCCAGTATACTTATGCTGGAACTCCATTATAATATGATGGAGTTCCAGTATAGCTGGAACTCCAGTATAATATACTAGAGTTCCAATATATTATACTGGAATTCCAATATATTATGCTGGAGTATTTTTGGATTTTGAACAGTGTTTTCGTTCAAATTTATCTTTGCATGAAAAGTGGCTAAATTTCGATTACTTTTAAAACTGTGGCTATTTTTGAATGACCACTTGTAAATCTGGCTTTTTGAATTTCTCCCTTAGACTAGAAGGTCATAGATTCAAGTTGCAGAAACAACATTTTGCAAAAAATTGATGATTGCATACATAAATCCAATGTGATAGGAGTTTAGTGTATCGAGTTACCCTTCATTTTTTTAATGCAAGACGAAAAAGTCGTGTGAATTTTTTAGCTAGTATTAAAAAAAAAAAAGAGACAGTCTGGTCCACAAGATATTCCATGTTCACGCAGGGTCCGGATAAGGGTTGCACCCCAAGGATGTGATGCAGATAGCCTAACCTAATGCAAGCATCAGGGGTTGCTCCCAAGGCTCGAACTCGTGACCTATAGGTTAAACGCAAACAACTTTATCGTTGCTCAAAGGCACACCTTCTTAGCTAGTATTACACAAATATTAAATTGCATAATTAACTATGTCAGTCTTATAGTTGTGTATTCATACGATATGCAGTAAAAGTATTGGTCCATCCCTGTATAGGTAATAAGGTCCTCGTGGGACATACAACATTCCTATGGTCCTGATCATCCTATGGTCCTGATCATATTTGCAGTAATCAGTTTTGTATTTTAAAAGCTGATTTTTTTTTCTTTCACAGTTTTGTGTTTTAAATGCTGAATTTTACATTACATATTAAAAATAAAGTGGAATCTTCAATAAGATACACCAGCAATTTTATTTTCCGCACAAATATTAATTTTATGGCTAGCACACATGGTCACTCAACTTTGGGTAATTTGACACCAAAGTCATATAATTATTTTTTTTTAATTTTAAAATTCACTCAACTTTACCTATTTCACTTAAATGGTCATTCTTCTCGGATTTTGTATTTTTCCAATGAGATTTAGTGACATGATAAAAATTAACTTTAAGAAAAAAAAATATTAATACACAAATTTAATACCTGAATTATTTTAAAATTTAACCCACCCGTTTATCCAATAGCTTACCCGTCCCACATATATGGGTCGACTTTAATATTTTTTCTGTTATATATGTAATTGTAGTTAATGAAGGTTTTGGTACTTTAGAACAATGATTTATATCAATAGATTTTTCAGTTTCCATCTCAAAAATTATGTTACATCAATCCTTTGAAAAATCTTTGAGAATAATTTTTTATAAATCTTGGATTTTACGAGAAGTGTTATTAAATTTAAACAAACTTTCTAAAGTATTGATTGGATTTTTACGATAACTTTTATGACAATGATTTAAATAATTGAATTTTTCAGTTTCCTTGCACTTGACTTAGAGTCTAAATTATGCCTAATGGCTAAGAATTTTAAAATATATTAGAATCTCATGTAAACTATAAATAGTTGAAGAACTATAATTCTAAGTGGCTGAGAGCACAACCTGAGTTATAATAGAATGGTTAATTAATTTAAAAATTTTCATGTGCATAATCATCAATTGATTATTGACTTTCATTAGTTTGTTGGCAAACTAGTGGGTTGAATTTTGAATGGTTCAGGTTTTACATTAGTGTTTTAATAAATTTTGTAAAATTAATTTTGCCATGCCACTAAATATCACCAGAAAGCATAAAATCTAATAAAATGATTATTTAAATAAATTAGGTAAAGTTGGGTGAATTTTAAAAGACAAAAAAAGTTATATGGCTTTCATGGCCAATTGCCAAAACTTGAGTGACAATCTGAGTCATCAACTCCGAGTCAAATTATGTTAAGTTTTATATGGTTTATTTAGACTATCCATACACTCCATGCATATCCTAAAAGCCAGACGAAAAAAAGTTATTTAGTGACATAACACATTAATTATCAAAGTTCTAAATATTAATTTTATGATATAAGTGATAAGTATATATTATATATGTTTTAGGTATATATTATATTAAATAAATAAATACTTTATTTATAGATATGACTTTTTGTTCAATATTTGTACAAATTATTAATATAAGTTGCAGGAAAAGAAAAGAAAAGAAAAGGAGAAAAAAGAAGAGTGTTCAAGCAGAGATAGCAAAAAGGCCAAGGATGGCATCCCCAATCTAAGGATGTCATCCTCAATCCTAAGGATGACATCCGTGGAAGAAACAGTTGGAGAAAATTGAGCAACTCAGACCAAGGATGACATCCCATGCCACATCCTAGGCCAAGAATGATATCTTTGGAAATTTATGCTTGTGTTTGTCCCTATAAAAAAGATGTAAATTTCAATTGAAAGGAGAACCATTCTTGTGCAGAGAACACCAACTTTAATTAGTTTTCTTTTAGTTTTAAAAGTTATTTCTCTTATTGTAGGAATAGTATTTTCCTATTTTATCTTTCCTCCATAATGTAGTAATTTTCTTTGGTTGGGAAACTAGATGAAGCTATAAAAGTGTTATAATAATTATCTTAATTTTATTATCTTCTTATGTTGAGATTTTCTCTTTATCATTATTATACACCAAGGTATTTGATATTGATTATTTCTATTATTTGATATAATTATATCAGTTACTGAAATCTTTATCTTGTTATTTTGTTTCTTATTCGTGAGAAGAGAAAGATTTAAACAAGTTTATTCATTTAGAAAAGGCTAATCGAAAGAGGCTTTTTCTTACTTGGTGCACTCAACTAAGATAATTCTTGTTTGAAGTCATTACTTTAATTGATTAACTACACTAATCGAAAGAGGTGTTATTAGTCAATTATTGTTTAATGTCACTAACTGTCAATAAATTAATAACATTAAGCGCGAGCGGTGCTATTTATATATTATTGTTATGTGGAGTGATGTCTTAGAAATAAGTGGTCATTCTTCAAACAAGGTCTTTGTTTCACTGTTAATCGATTGACTACACTAATCGAAAGAGGTGTTATTAATTGGTTACTTTTATTTGATTTGGTTGAATTAAAAATAAGCGATCATTTCATTAAACAGAGAAATAAATAATAAAATTTTGATTTTATTATAGTGGTTTATCTTGCTGATTCACAATATCCCAACCTCTATCTTTTGTTATAAAACTATAAATATTTATTGCTTTTATTTTTTTAATTTTTTCAACAACTCTCTCTTTACTAATTTAATTCTCTCAAATAGTGACAAAGTCAATACAAATCTGTAGCGTAGGTGGTTCCAATCTCTATGGGACGATATCTTAAACTTTACTATAATTTAATAGAGTACAAGCAGAAACATCATATACGCCCATAGCTCGTCAATAAGAAACATATAGGATACTAGTCGCGTCCACAACACACCTCAATAAGAGATATGATACGGTCGTATGCAATAATAATTACCCAACTAGGAGTCGGGGTCGAATCCACTGGAAGTTATGATGGGAGTTAGGAGTATATATTTGAAGCAAGCAAGTGGGTTATCTAAGATTACACTTCTACAACAAGGTTTTATTTTCTATTTCTACTGTTACTCTAATGAATGCAAGATAAAGAAAATAGATTCTAGCTAAATATTTTTGAGGTTTTTCCAATTGGATTAAAGGCCTAGGGTTGTGACCGTAACCTAAGTATTTACCTAATGAGATAAAGATGTTAATGCTTGTTTTGTTGATTGGGGTATCTTGTAGCTCTCAACTCTACGTTATCTACTCAGTACCTCTCGGTCAGAGAGTGATTTTGCCCAATTTGGCTTTCTCAAGTCCAAATGGGTATCAACCAAAACAGTTGATAAGAGCTCAAGTCGAGTTATTACTATCTCTAGGTTGTACCCTTTAATTAGGTTAATTAATCTCTCAATTAATCCAATTCCATGTTAGCTAAGTTATCCTAGACTAGGTCTCTCTTTCTCAAGTAGAGTCTAAGTCAAATAGGCATGAATCAATATTTGCAACCATTAATTCTAAAATTGAATCATGAACTAAGCTAAATAATCAACACCCAATCATAAACAAGCACTAAATTAGATACCCATAAGGCTTACACACTAAGGTTGGGTTACAACCCTAGTAAAAGTCTAGATGTTAAAACATAAAAATATTGTAAAACTTCCTAAAGTAGTAAAGACAAACGGCTACAACAACTTCAGATGTTCAAATTTGACTTAAATTTGTGAAACTCCTCTATTTATATAGGGACAAAAATCTCGGACAAAAATACCACTCGAGAGGTTCTGCGGCCGCACAATTCCATGTGCAGTCCGCAGATTTCTTCAACTCGCAAGATGCGGAGTTCTGCGGCCGCACATTTCTGAACTGCGACGCGAGGCAATCTTCTGTGGCCGCACATTTCTGGACTGCAGCTGTGAGGCAATCTTCTGCGGTCGCACAATTCTTGTGCGGTCCGCAATTCACAAAGGCTCCCGGACTTGGTCTTTTTGCATACTCTCTGATCTTTGACTCTTAGCCCAGTTCTGCGGCTGCACAATTCATGTGCGGTCCGCACATTGCTGAAAGTTCTGCTAAATTTTTCTTCTTGGTTTGTGACCGCAGATGGAATTCTGCGGTCCACAATTTCTTCTGCGGCCGCATAATTCCTTCTGCGGATCGCACATTTGTGCTTCTACGTCTTTTATTGCCTTGTGCTTCGGAATACTCCTTTTTGAGTTGAATTTCATCTCGGGAGACCAAACTTCCAGCATTCCTGCAATTTTGTACAATTTCATTAGTTTCGGAAACACAATTCAATACTTTCGGGCTAAAACAAAAGCTAAAAGGTACTAATAAGCAGTCAAAATTTCCACTTATCAACTCCCCCAAACTTAAGTCTTTGCTTGTCCTCAAGCAAATAAATTAGTTCCCACCTCCAAAAGTTAAGGGTCATTTAAGCGAGTCAAAGGTGATTCATCCACACATCAGTTGTGACCAACAATTACCTACACTACTCATGTATTATCAACAAGGAGACAAGTTAATCATTGATGCACATATAGTTCTAATGTGACATTTGAGCTTCAAAAATTTACTTTACTCATCAAGGAATCTTGCTCTATCATGTAGGTCATGGTGGACTCCAAACTCTTCCTCCTCTACTTTTCATTTCCCAGGCTCACTTAAGAAATTTAGCACTCAATCTAAAGATTTATGAAAGGTTCACTCATCTCTCTCAAGAGAATGTCACAAGTACGGCTTCAAGTACCATTGGCTTGCCCCTCATATAGATCGCCACTAATGTAAGCTCACTTAGCTTGAAATCAAGTAGGACTTCTTTCGGGATGTAATGAAGGCTTTTGGATTAGGGTCGGATATAGTATGGGTGAGTGGTTACACCTTTTCTTAAGCACTCCATCTTTCATATCTCGGCTTACACTTTGCCAATTCTTAGAGGCACTTTCTTTTTATTGGGGACCAGAGAGACTTAACATCACTATTTCTTGATCATTTCATTCTTTTTCTCCATTTTTGATTTCTCTATGTTTGGGATCATTACCTCTTTTTGAATCCATTCAGCCCTTCCACTTATTCACTTTTTGCGTTTTTCTTTTTGTTCTTTTCTTTTCTTGCCTTCTCTTCTCACAGAGATAATTTCTTTTCTCTTTTTGTGCCTTGATACCTTTTTCAAGTTCCTCGTCTCTCCCCCAAACTTACATTTTAAGCCATTTATTTCACGAGCGTGTTAAGAAAAGCTCCGATGCCAAGAGAGGGTCACGACCAAACAGATAAAGGCTTGTAACATTGTTATCAAATGATAAAGGCTAAAGGCTCAATGGGGTTGACTAGGGATAATGACATTGATTGGCAATAGAAAACTCAAACGAACCAAGGAGAGCCTACAATCACTTCTCAAACCAAGCAAAACTTAGGATTTTACCTTGAAACACATTCGGGGCAAGTTCTAGACCCTTCGCACGTATACTTGGACTAGCAACAATTTATCTCACCCCTCACGCAATCGGATTGTTAAAGAGGATAGAGTCAAGGGTCCAAAACGACCACATTCAAGTTTAAAGATCACTATGGTCCAATTAAACCACTCGATGATTGCCAAAGTCAACACGAGAGTCACAAAGTCACTAACTAGAGCTATTTCTTTCCAAAACTTTGCCTCTAAGCATAAGCACGTAGTTAAGTGTGTTGGTACCAATTGAAGCATGATTGACTCTTCAAACATGACTTAATTAGGTCTTTATTCATTACTACTACTATTATTACCTAGACACAAAAACAGACTCATTTTCTTAAAAAGGTTTTCATGCCATCCATCATTGAGACGAGTCACCCGATTCACATAACAATTACCTTTGGAAAGAAACGTGGTATTAAGAAAAGCAAAGGCTTATTATCTACTAAAACATAAAAAAAGCTACTAAATCAAACAAAGAACTAATAAAGAAAAAAAAATAAAGAAGCTAATAAGCAAAAAATACTGAAGATAGAATGAATATACATAATGAGAGAAAGAGAGAGAATATATACATAATAAGAAAAGAGAAAATAATATCATGTTATTACATGCCAAATGTCTCAGAATGTATCAAATATAATCAATAAACTCCACCCTCCGAATAAATATAAGCATTGTCCCCAATGCTTAACAAAATAAGAGTAAAAGAGGGGAAAGAGTGAAGAAAACTCGTTATGGCTCCTTGGACATCTCTATGTCCCCAGCAATGTCACCGCCCGCAGGCTTATCCAACTGAATCTCATCATCCTTAACTCTGGGTATGGATGGGTTAGTTAACATCTAATGCACTGCCTCGACAGTGTCGGCGACAAGGTCTGGCTCCTCAGACTAGCCAGTTGGTGCCACCGGTGCTGTAGGATCTGGGCCTGAATGTGTGGGACAATCAGCATGTCAAAAGGGAGATCTCTGGCTGTTGCAAGCCTGGTCACTGTCTCAAGAGCTTGTCCACTGACTTCTTGCTGGCCTGGGACTTTCTCATCTTCTTTACTTCTTTTCCCAGTTCTTCGATCACCGACCCTTGCTATACCAAGGTAGCCATAATAGTGTTTTGATTCTTTAGGAGCTTTTTTAATGTCTCTTCAACTGTCGGGGGAAACTGAGGTGCCTGAGCAACAGACTGTGCTGCAACAGTACTGGATAAGTCAGACAGCTTTGCAGTGGTTGTCTGCATCCAGTTGTTGAGGCTCGCCAATGTCTGGGAGACTTGCAGCGCAGAAAGCGAAAATGTAGGCATGGGCATCGACTTCAAAGTCGAAGTGGAAGATGTGGCAGGAGCTGCAGTAGGGACTGTGGATGATGGTAGAGGCATAGTTGCTGCACTGGAGGAAGTATTACGACCCAAAATCCTAACCTGTCGTGATGGAGCCTAACGTGGTACTAAGCAAGCCGACATTACGAAATATCTCCAACACTTTTAACAGAAGATGAATTAAAGCAATTTAAATAATAAAAGTTCTCATAAACAGGAATAGAAACCCAAAACACAATGCGGAAGTTCCCAACTATCGAGGTATCACAAAGTACATAAGCATCTATACATCACAAGTCTAGAAAACACTGTCTATGATAGTCTGAAACTAAATACAATAAGCGGAAAGATAGGGAAGCAGAGACAAGGTCTGTGAAACGCCGGGTAGCTACCTTGGAATCTCCCAAAAGATCAACTATGCGATGAAATCAACGCCCACCGTGTCCGAAAATACCTGGATCTGCATACGAAGTGCAGGGTGTAGCGTGAGTACAACCAACTCAGTAAGTAAAATTACTAAATAAAGAACTGAAAGTAGTGACGAGCTTCACACCTAAAGTTCAATGACAGTAATTTCAACATAGTAAGGTAGGCATGCTTTCAACTTCGACAATTAAGGCCAAAATAGTAATTCATATTAAGTTCAACTGAAACAAAAGATAATATCTCTCAAACATTTTATGACAGTGATATATGACAACTAAAGTGCAATAATAATGAAGTCAATGTATCCTCTTAGGGAAACAGTCATTTAGTCCTCCCATTTACTCCAACCTCACAATCACTCTTTCCTCACAGTCACTCATTCCTCTCAATCACTCAGCACTCGGCACTCGACACTCGGCAGGTACCTGCGCCCACTGGGGGTGTGTATAGACTTCAAACGGGCTCCTTCAGCCAAAGCGCTATAACAAGCCAATCATGGCATATATCAATGAAACATGTTATGGCATGCAACCTGATCCCATAAATATCCGCACAATCAGGCCCTCGGCCTCACTAAGTCATCAACCTCTCCAGTCTCTTGGGCTCTCAGAAATTATAATAAGCAGCCGAAACAATAATGATATGATGCATCAATAACGAACAATCGAGACTAAGATGTAATATACAAGTAAACTATGACTGAGTACAAAACAGCAATTTAACAGATAATTCAACATGTACACGACCTTTGTGGGTTCCTACGACGCAAACACATAGTCTAAACATGATTTCCATCATGCATTGTGGTTTAATTTCTCTAATATATGGAGAATGTGCAGATAACAACAGATTTTTCAACTATGCAGTTCCATGGAATTTGACCAAGTCACAATTCCTACGGTGCACGCCTACACGCCCGTCATCTAGTATGTGCGTCACCTCAAAACCAAACACATGACACATAATAAAGGGTTTCATACCCTCAGAACCAAATTTAGAGTCGTTGCTTACCTCAATCAGAGCAAATCTCTACTCCAACACACCCTTGCCTCACGAAATGGCCTCTAAATGCCTCGAACCTAGCCATAAATAATTCGATATAATCAACACGGGCTAAAGAAATCAATTCCAGAAGAAAACTAAGTTATTAATCAAAAGTAAAAAATCGACTCAAAAGCTGCCCCCCGGACCACGTCTCGAAATTCGCTAAAAGTCACAAAACTCAAAAGCCCATTCAATCACAAGTCCAACCATACCAAATTTATCAAAATTCGACACCAAATCGTCACCCAAATCCCCAAATCAAACTCTCTAAATCTCTAGCCTCAAACTCCCAATTACACCTTAAATACACACCAACTAGGTGGAAAAATCAACGGGGAAGCAAGAGTATTGATCAAAAATAAGAACAACGGACTTACCACAAGAATCCCCTCGAAAATCCTCTCATGAATCGCCCAAACCCGTG
This sequence comes from Nicotiana tomentosiformis, assembly GCF_000390325.3. Taxonomy (NCBI): domain Eukaryota; kingdom Viridiplantae; phylum Streptophyta; class Magnoliopsida; order Solanales; family Solanaceae; genus Nicotiana; species Nicotiana tomentosiformis. The sequence continues at coordinate 114,480,632 of NC_090822.1, forward strand.
CTTGAAATGAAGCTAAAATCGCGAATTCTTGTTTTAATAATCTGCCTAGCACTTCCGCTTCTCCGGGAACTTAACCTCTTCTGCGGTGTCGCAAAAGCAACATCACACACGCATCTGCGGCTCATTCCGCTCATGCGATCCCTCACTCCGCTTCTGCGGACTCGCTTCTGCGAGAACCCAAGCCGCCTATGCGGACCAAACCCATCTGCCCAGTTCCCCTTCTGCGGTTCCCCTTCCACATCTGCGTGATCGCAGATGCAGAACTCCCTATCGCACTTGCGCGCCTTCTGCTTCTGCACACCTCTCACCGCACCTGCGGCCACGCAGGTGCGGAAAACTCCTCGCACCTGCGACCACCTTCACACTCCCCTCCAAACTCGCACCTGTGCAAGCCATCCCACACCTGTGAGCTCGCACCTGCAAACAAAGCTCCGCAGGTGCGGTTACACCAGCAGAGGTCCAACTTCAACAATCGCTTAACTTCAACTTTTGATCCGTTAACCATCCGGAATCTACCCGAGACCCCCGGGACCTCAACCAAACATACCAACAAGTCCTAAAACCTCATACAAACTTAGTCGAGCCCTCAAATCACATCAAACAACATTAAAAACATGAATCACACCCCAATTCAAGCCTATTGAAACTAAGGAAATTCAACTTCTACAAACGACGCTGAAACTCATTAAAACATGTCTGATTGACCCCAAATTTTGCACACAAGTCACATTTGACATTGCGGACCTACTCCAATTTTCGGAATCAGAATTCGACCCCGATAACAAAAAGTTCACTGTCAAACTTTCCAAAAATTCTACTTTCACCATTTCAAGCCTAATTCCACTACGGACCTCCAAATCACAATACAGACACACTCCTAATTCCAAAATCACTCAACGGAGCTGACGGAATCATCAAAACTCCATTCCTGAGTCGTTTACTCATAGATCAACATCTGCTCAATCATTTCAATTTAAGCTTTTAACCTTGAGGATAAGTGCCTCATTTCATTCTGAATTCACTCTGGACCCGAGCCGACTACCCTGGCGAGTCACATAACAGCTATAAAGTACAAAATTAGCAGCAAATGGGGGAAACAGGCCTATAACTCTCAAATTGGCCGGCCGGGTCGTTACATCCTCCCCCTCTTAAACAAATATTCGTCCTCGAACGAGTCTAAAAATGTACCTGGAGTCTTAAATAGGTGTGGATATCTGTTTTGCATCCCTCGCACGATCTCCCAAGTAGCCTCCTCAACCGGCTGACCTCTTCACTACACCTTCACCGAAGCTATGTCCTTTGACCTCAACTTTCGAACTTGTCGATCCAAAATGGCCCCCCGACACCACATCATAAGTCAGATCACCATCCAACTAAACTGTGCTGAAATCCAAAACATGAGAAGGATCACCGACATACTTCTGGAGTATAGAAACATGAAATATTGTATGCACACTCGACAGGCTAGGTGGCAAACAAGCTTGTAAGCCACCTCCTCAATCCTCTGAAGTACCTAAAATAGCCCAATATACCAAGGGCTCAACTTCCCTTCTTCCCGAACCTCATAACACCCTTCATGAGTGAAACCGTGAGCAGAACCTTCTCCACAACCGTGTAAGCAACATCACAGACCTTTTTGTTGGCATAACTCTTCTGTCTAGACTGCGCCATGTGAAGCCGCTCCTGAATCAATTTAACCTTGTCCAAAGCATCCTGAACCAAGTCAGTACCCAATAGTCTAGCCTCACCCTGCTCAAACCAACCCACTAGAGATCTACACTGTCTCCCGTACAAAGTCTCATACAGAGCCATATAAATGCTCGACTGGTAGTTTTTGTTGTAGGAATACTCCACGAGTGGCAGAAACTGATGCTATGAACCCCTAAAATCAATGACACAAGCGCATAACATGTCCTCCAATATATGAATAATGTGCTTGGACTGTCCATCTGTCTGAGGTTGAAACACTGTGCTCAACCCAACCTAGGTACCTAACTCTTACTGCACGGCTCTCCAAAACTGCGATGTAAACTGTATGCCCCGATCTGAAATGATGGACACTGGCACGACGTGGAGGCAGACAATATCTCGGATCTAAATCCCAGCCAACCACTCTGAAGAATAAGTAGTCCCAATTGGAATGAAGTGCGCAAACTTGGTCAGCCGATCCACAATCACCCAAATAGCATCGAACTTCCTCAATGTCTGTGGGAGCCCAACTACAAAATCTTTGGTGATCCACTTCCATTTCCTGTCTAGAATCTCTATCCTCTAATGCAATCCACCTGGTGTCTAATGTTCATACCTTACCTACTGATAGTTGAGGCACCGAGCTACAAACACTACTATAACCTTCTTCATTCTTCTCTACCAATAATGCTACCTTAAGTCCTGATATATCTTTGCGGCACCCGGATGAATGGAATACCGTGAACTGTGGGCCTCCTCGAGAATCAACTCATGTAGCCCATCCATATTAGGCATAAAAATCCAACCCTGCATCCTCAATACTCCATCATCCCCAATTTTAACATCTCTAGAATCATCGTGCTGGACCGTGTCCTTGAGGACAAGCAAATAAGGATCATCATACTGGCGCTCTCTGATGCGATCGTATAAGAAAGACCGAGATATCACACAAGCTAGAACCCGACTGGGCTTCGAAACATCTAATCTCACAAACTAGTTGGCCAAGGCCTGAACATCAACTGCTAGAGGTCTCTCACCAATAGGAATGAATGCAAGGCTACCTATACTCACCGTCTTTCTACTCAAAGCATCGACTACCATATTAGCCTTCCCGGGATGATACAAAATAGTGATATCATAGTCCTTTAGCAACTTCAACCATCTCCACTGCCTCAAATTTAGATCCTTTTGTTTAAACAAATGCTGGAGGCTCTGATAATCTGTAAGAACCTCACAAGACACACCATAGAGATAATTCCTCTAAATCTTCAATGTATGAACGATGGCAGCTAACTCCAAATCATGGACATGGTAGTTCTTCTCATGGGGCTTCAAATGATGCGAAGCATATGCAATCACTCTACCCTCCTGCATCAAGACACACCCAATACCAATCCGAGAAACATCAAAATACATTGTATAAGAACCAGAAGCTGAAGGTAAAACTAGAACTGGAGCTGTGGTCAAGGCAGTCTTGAGCTTCTAAAAGCTCTCCTCACACTCATCCGACCACCTGAAAATATCTCCCTTTTGGGTCGATTTGATTAAAGTCAATGCAATAGACGATAAACCTTCCACAAAGACGATAATAATCGGACAAGCCGAGAAAGCTCTGAATCTCCATAGCTAAGGACGGTCTGGCCTAAATCTGAACTACCTCTATCTTCTTCGGATCTACCTGAATCCCTTCACTATATACTACGTGCCCTAAGAACGCTACTAAACTAAGCCAAAACTCACATTTGGAGAACTTAGCATAAAGCTTCTCCTCCCTCAACCGCTGGAACACAATCCTCAAATGGTGGGCATGCTCCTCCTCACTACGAGAGTACACCAGGATATCATCAATGAACACTATGACAAACGAGTTAAGATAAGGCTGAAATACACTGTTCATCAGATGCATGAATGCGGTTGGGGCATTGGTCAGCCCAAAAGACATCACGAGGAACTCCTAATGACCATAACGGGTCCTGAATACCGTCTTTAGGATATCCAAATACCGAATTTTCAACAAGTGATGCCCAGATCTCAAATCAATTTTGGAGAACACCCTCGCTCCTTGAATCTGGTCAAATAAATCATCAATACGTGGCAAAGGACACTTGTTCTTGATTGTAAATTTGTTCAACTACCTGTAGTCAATGCACATCCGCATAGTACCATTTTTTCACAAACAGAACCGGTGCACCACAAGGCGACACACTAGGCCTAATAAACCCCTTATCAAGAATTTCCTAAAGTTGCTCTTTCAATTTTTTAAATTCAGATGGTGCCATATGATATGGAGGAATAGAAATGGGCTGAGTGCCCGGCACTAAGTCAATACCGAAATCAATATCCCTGTCGCGTGCATACCCGACAGGTATGCAGGAAATACATCTGGAAAGTCTCGCACTACCGGTATAGAATCAATAATAGGAGTGTCTGCATCAACATCTCTCACAAAGGAAAAATATGACAAACATCCCTTCCCAACCATTCGTTGGGCCTTCAAATATGAGATCACTCTACTGGGAACATGGTCTAGAGAACCTCTCTAATCAATCCTTGGCGACCCCAGCATCGCCAATATCACAGTCTTAGCGTGACAATCTAGAACAACATGACACGGAGACAACCAATCCATACCCAAGATCACGTCAGAGTCCACCATACTAAGCAATAAAAAATCAACTCTAGTCTCCAATCCCCAATAGTCACTTCACACGACCGATATACACAGTCCACAACAGTAATATCACCCACTGGTATAGATACATGAATAGATGAAACCAAGGACTCATGGGGAATATCCAGATAATGAGCAAAATACTATGATACATACGAATAAGTGGAACCAGGGTCAAATAATATAGAGGCATCCCTGTGGCATACTGAGACAATACCTGTGACCACTGCATCTGAAGCAAAAACATCACGTTTGGTAGGAATATCATAGAATCAGGCATGACAGCCACCTGATCGGCCTCTCCCTTTTGGGAGACCCCTAGCTGATTGAGCCCCACCCCGAGCTGGCTGGGCGGGTGGTGAAGTAACTGGTGCTAAAGTCGCAGCCTGACTCCTCCATTGCACTGGACCTCCCGGACGACGAGGACACTGCCTCTACATATGCCCAAACTCCCCACACTCAAAGCAACTCCCTGGTGGTGGTGGTGGGGGGGAACTGAATCGGGCCCCGAGAACTAGAATAACCGCTAGAAGCATCCGGTGCAGATGAACCCTGAACTGAAAAAGCACGAGATGAACTCCAGGCTGGAAGGTCACTAAGAGATGACTGACCCTGATGAGTACTGTATGAACCATGGTTTGATGATGCACCAAGGTGAACTGAACAAGCCGTCTGAGCATGCCTGTAAGGACGACCCCTGCCGTGGTAGAACTGACCTCTAGAAGGAACACCGCTGAAACCACTCGATCCACGAGGCCTCTTGGCCTCCCTCTCTCCACGCTCCTGGCTACGGACCATCTCTATCTGCAGAGAAATATCAACCATCTCGTCAAAAGTAGCACTAGACACCCTCTCCCAAGTCATAAGCAACCGCAACTGATATGTAAGGCCATCAATAAACCTCCTAATCCTCTCCTTATCAGTGGGAACCAACCAAACTGCATGACAAGCCAACTCAAAAAACCTCATATCGTACTGCGTCACGTACATGCCCTCCAGATGTAATTGCTCAAACTGTCTGTGCAGCTCCTCCCTGCGAGACTGCGGCACAAACTTCTCCAAGAAGAGAAAGGAGAACTCCTACCATGTAAGTGGTGCTGCACCAACTGGTCTGCTCCTCTCATAAGTCTCCCACCATATTAAGGTTGCCCCGGTGAGCTGAAAAGTAGTAAATGAGACCCCACTGGTCTCCAGAATACCTGCTGTACGAAAAACCCGCTGGCATCTATCCAAGAAATCCCGAGCATCCTCTGACTCAGTTCCACTGAATGATGGACGACCGAGTCTCTCAAATCTCTCAGTCTCTTCAGCTCCTCGTCATTCATAATAGGACCCACTTGGGCTTGAGCAGCTACAACCGGCTGGACTGGTAGTACCCCCGATATCTGAAGTCCCTGCTTCACCTGCTCTGGAGTACGGGAAGCGGGGGTATGAGTACCTCCCCCAGCCTGAGAAGTGCTTGGTGCAGCCTGAGCCAAAACCACCTGAGCAAGGCCACGGCAAATAGTCAATATCTAGGACAACACCTCCTTAAGGCCTGGAATCACAACGGGCACAGCTAGTGCCTGAGATGACCCCACTGGCTCAACCACAACTGGGACCTGCTCTTGAGCTGGAGCAACTGGTGGATCTACAGTGCTGCTCTAGCTATTGTACGAGCTGCACCTTTGCCCCTACTGTAGCCCCTACCACAACCTCGGCCTATCGTGGCCCTAGCTGGTGGTACTGGTGGCTGTCCACACCTTCCCGGTAGCAGGTGTCCTCACTATTTGTGATAGAATAGAACAACAGAAATTTAGTGACCGAAATCAACAAATCAGCATGGCAAGAACACAAGAATGTAAAGTTTCCTAAAGGTTCAGCAACCTCTAGAAGATAAGTACAGACGTCTCTGTACCGATCCGCAAGACTCTACTAAACCTGCTTATGACTCGTGAGACCTATATAACCTAGGCTCTGATACCAACATGTCACGACCCAAAATCCTAACCTGTCGTGATGGCGCCTAACGTGGTACTAGGCAAGCTGACATTACGAAATATCTCTAACACTTTTTACAAAATATGAATTAAAGCAGTTTAAATAATAAAAGTTCTAATAAACAGGGATAGAAACCCAAAACACAATGCGGAAGTTCCCAATTATCAGGGTGTCACAGAGTACATGAACACCTATACATCACAAGTCTAGAAAATACTGTCTATGATAGTCTGAAACTAAATACAATAAGCAGAATGACAGGGAAGGAGAGACAAGGTCTGCCAAATGTTGGGCAGCTATTTTGGAATCTCCCAAATGATCAACTATGCGATAAAATCAACGCCCACCATGTACGAAAACACCTGGATCTGCACACGAAGTGCAGGGTGCAGCGTGAGTACAACTAACTCAGTAAGTAACAATACTAAATAAAGAACTGAAAGTAGTGACGAGCTTCACAGCTAAAGTTCAATGACAGTAATTTCAACATAGTAAGGTAGGCATGCTTTCAAGTTCGATAATTAAGGCCAAAACAGTAATTCAAATCAAGTTTAACTGAATCAAAAGATAATATCCCTCAGAAATTTTATGACAGTGATATATGACAGCTGAAGTGCAACAATAAAGAAGTCAATGCATCCTCTCAGAGCAACAGTCATTCAGTCCTCCCATTCATTCCAACCTCTCAATCACGCTTTCCTCACAGTCACTTATTCCTCTCAATCACTCAGCACTCGGCACTCGTACTCAGTAGGTACCTGCTCTCACTGGGGTGGTGTACAGACTTCGGAGGGGCTCCTTCAGCCCAAGAGTTATAACAAGCCAATCATGGCATATATCAATGAAACATGTTGCGGCGTGCAACCTGATCCTATAAATATCTTCACAATCAGGACCTCGGCCTCACTAAGTCATCAACTTCTCCAGTCTCTCGGGCTCTCAGAAATCATGATAAGAAGCCCAAACAGCAATGATATGATGTATCGATAATGAACAATAGAGATTGAGATGTAATATACACGTAAACTGTGATTAAGTACAAAACAATAATTTAGCAGATAATTCAACATGTACATGACCTCTCTAGGTCCCTATGGTGCCAACACATAGTCTAAACATGATTTTTAAGATGCTTTGTGGTTCAATTTCTCTAATACATGGAGAATGTACAGATAATAATAGATTTTTCAACTACACAGTTCCATGGAATTTGACCAAGTTAGAATTCCTACGGTGCACGCCCACACGCCTGTCACCTAGCATGTGCGTCACCTCAAAACCAAACACATGACACATAATACGAGGTTTTGTATCCTCAGAACCAAATTTAGAACTGTTACTTACCTCAACCCAAGCAAATCTCTACTCCAACACACCCTTGACTCGCGAAACGACCTCTGGATTCCTTGAATCTAGCCATAAACAATTCGATATAATCAACACGGGATAAAGGAATCAATTCCAGAAGAAAAATACTAAGTTAATAATCAATAGTCAAGAATCGACTCAAAGGTTCTCCCCCCCATCGTGCCCACGTCTTGAAATCCGCTAAAAGTTACAAAACTCGAAAGCTAATTCAACCACAAGTGCAACCATACCAAATTTATCAAAATCCGAAACCAAATCGTCACCCGAATCCCCAAATCAAACTCTCTAAGTCCCTAGACTCAAACTCCCAATTACACCTTAAATACATACCAATTAGGTGGGAAAATCAATGGGGAAGCAAGATTATTGATAAAAAATAAGCACAAGGGACTTACCTTAAGAATCAGCTCAAAAACCCTATCAAGAATCGCCCAAACCTGTGCTTGAAATGTTTGAAATGAAGCCAAAATCGCGAACCCTTGTTTTAATAATCTCCCCATCACTTCCGCTTCTGCGGGAACTTAACCGCTTCTGCGACATCGCAAAAGCGACATCACACACGCATCTGTGGCTTATTCCGCTCCTGTGATCCCTCACTCTGCTTTTGCGGACTCACTTCTACGATAACCCAAGCTATCTCTGTGGACCAAGCCCATCTGCCCAGTTCCGCTTATGCAGTTCCCCTGCCGCATCTGAGGTCATGCACATGCGGAACTCCCTATCGCACCTGCGCACCTTTCGTTCCTGCATACCTCTCACTGCAAATGCGGCCACGCAAGTGCAGAAAACTCCTCGCACATGCGACCACCTCCGCTCTCCCATCCAAACTCACACCTGCGCAAGACAACCCACACCTACGAGCTCGCACCTGCGATCAAAGCTCTGCAGGTGCAGTTACACCAGCATAGGTCCAACTTCAGCAATCACTCAACTTCAACTTTTGATCCGTTAACCATCCGGAATAAACCCGAGGCCCTCGCGACCTCAACCAAACATACCAACAAGTCCTAAAATGTCATACGATCTTAGTCGAGCCCTCAAATCACATAAAAAACATGAATCGCACCCCAATTAAGCTTATTGAATTTACCTAATTGCAACGTATACAAACGATGCCGAAACCTATCAAAACACGTCCGATTGAACCCAAATTTTGCACACAAGTCACATTTAAAATTTCGGACCTACTCTAATTTCCAAAATCGTAATTCGACCCTGATAGCAAATATTCCACTCTCGATCAAGTTTCTCAAAAATTTAATTTTCACTATTTCAAGCTTTATTCCACTATGGACTTTCAAATCACAATCCGGACACCGTCCTAAGTCCAAAATCACCCAAAGGATATGTTAAATGTGCACACAAGTCACATTTAACATTGTGGACCTACTTTAATTTTCGAAATCGTAATTCGACCCCGATAACAAATATTCCACTCTCGATCAAGTTTCTCAAAAATTCAATTTTTGCTATTTCAAGCCTTATTCCACTATGGACTTTCAAATCAAAATTCAGACACCGTCCTAAGTCCAAAATCACCCAACGGAGCTAACGGAACCATCATTACTCAATTCCGGAGTCAATTACTCATAGATCAATATCTGATCAATCATTTCAACTTAAGCTTTCAACCTTGAGACTAAGTATCTCATTTCATTCTGAATTCACTCCGGACCCGAGCCGACTATCTCGGCGAGTCACATAACAGCTATAGAGTACAAAATTAGTAGCAAATTAGGGAAACATGGTTATAACTCTCAAAACGATCGGCCAAGTCGTTACAGGAAGGCTCAGCTGAAGTGGGTGGAACATCAACTGCCTCAGCAGCTACAGTAGCTGGCATATCAGACCAGCCCACAGTGGTAGGAGGCTAAACTTTATTCTTTGGATTGTTCACACCCATCAGCGAATACCAAGTAAAAGGCTTCTTCGGCCTCACCTTTGTGTCATAATCCCACAGCTCTACCCTTGCATCTGTGAGATATTCTGTAATAGTGTTGGGATACGGGTATGACGAGTCATCTTGCCGAGCAATCAGTGAGATGTTGGCCGACATCATGACCCCCACTTTGATAGGGTACCCGATCATAATAGAATCAACCAAAACTGCCCGAGGAATAGGAAGGTAAGTCTCATTCTGGCTCGGGTCCAGTCTGCTGTAGACAAGGGTTTGACACCCTTTCACCTCGAAACTCAGAGTGCTCCAGTGGATAGGAACCCTAGCAGTAATCCATGGAGGTGGTGGCCCTAGTGCTGCTAGAATCTTCGCTAACCAAGGTTGGGTTATGTCTCCCAATGCATACTTCTCCAAATATTCCTTTGGCTCAACATCTTCGAAGCCCAAGTACGTGTTGAGTGCATATTGATCAAATCTGACTTTTAAGTTACGTACTTTAGTCACTTTTGTCCCCTTTTTTATGTGAGCCATATTTGCATAGAATTCCTAGACCAAGTACTATTTGGCATCCACTACACTTTGAGTGAACCACATCCACCCCTTGCATTCTCTAAACTGTCTCAACACTGCTGGGTTGTACCTTTCCAAATATTTCAATAGAAATTGTCGCTCGAGAGTTAGCAACCTCACTAGCCACCATGTACGAAAGCTGGTGAAGGAAGCCAAGTTGACAAATCGGTCCTCCCAAACTCTTTCTTCTTCGACCTTTCAAGGCCGGTAGCTATAGCATCTCCCCATCTGCCATTATCGGGGATATTCTGAACTGGTGTATCTTGTGCCTCAAGGACAGGTGTAGCCGATGACTCAGAAGCTTGACTAGCACTCTTTAAGTCCTCGAAATTGCTATGAGATGAGGATGGCTCGTCCTTGAATTGTTATCTCCCTTGCAGCCTTGATTGTATGGTCAACTGTTGCTGAATAGAGGCTGAGTTGCCCTCTAATACTTCCCTAGATGGGGCATATGAGCTCGTCTAGGAGAGATCTGCACCTCTCTGTCTTTCAGATGTAGCTTTCTTTGTAATTGTCTTTTGATGGACAAGAGGTAAGGCACTCTTGCCTCGATCCCGGGAAGGTTCACACCTCCTTTTAGATGTGTTGCCTCATCCCCTTGATCGAACCATTGTCTGTATCAAGCAAAGGAGATTGTTAGTTGCAATTGAATGTTCAAACATACTCAGGTGACATGCAAGTAAGATATAAACTAGAAGACACAATGATGGTACACACTCAAAGTATGCTTGCAGGAAACCAGATCTACGGTCCGCAAACTTTTCTTGCGGCCGTAGATTTGGACTTGCAAACTGCACAATTTTGTCTCGCGGATGCAAAAGTGAAGTGCGGTCCACACAATTTCACTTGCGGTTGCACCTCTGAATCCCAAAAAATGCCAACTCTCTGATGATAGAGAATTGACTGATGTGCGGCAGCAACCTATTTTCTGCGGTCCACATAATTAGACCTGCAGCCGCACAGTAAAAGGACCGTTTTGCGATCGCGATGGAAAATCTGTGGTTCAAACATTTTATCTTGCGGTTGCAGATCCATTCTTTACGATGTTGCGTTAAAATCAAAATATGTGGATCGCACAATTTCAGATGCTACTGCAGAATTCAAAAACTATGAACAATCTAGTTTTTTCTATTTAGGTTTTGCAATGTTGTGCAAATTTTGACATGGCAACAGCATAGAGGCATGAAAATATGTTGACCCGGTCCCGATAGAGCACGTATTAGTTAACCCATTACAGATTTACCTCCACATGAACAAAGATGTAGATGTTGTGTGTGTGGACATATAGATTCACCAAGAATTTTCAAGAGAGCGCTATGTTTGTGCTGAGAGAGTAAAAACCGTAACCCTTTCCCCTGCCCTTCTATTTATACTTATGGTCTATGAAAAGGGAAGAAGGTCGAGTACGACTGCACATTTTCATGTTTGGTCCGCACTCTGTTACATGGGGCATTATCTTCAGCATCTCATCTGCAGTTCGCACAATTTTGTGTGCGGCCGCAGATCTCATGTGCGGTCGCAGATTTCCCTTGCGCACATCAACCTCTTCTCTGACACGCTCAAACTTCAGAGAGTTTGTATTTTCCATTTCTCATTTGTGCGGTCTGCAGGATAATTATGCGGCTGCATTGATCTTTTACTACAACATTCCAAATTGTGCGGTCCACACAAATATGTGGTCCGCACTTCTTTCAACACTTAGCCACATTTTTGTCCACAGTTCCTGTAAGTCACACTCAGCCATGTAGCACACTTCAAATCAAGTTAGAACTAAAATAACGCCTAACTACTAAAGGAAAAAAAAAAGAAACATGGGTTGCCTCGCAAGAAGCGCCTGATTTAACGTCGTGGCATGATGCAGAGTACCATTAATTGAAATGAATGACCGCCACGACATGGCTATCTCCATATTTTCCAAAGTAGTGCTTCACCTGGTGACCATTGACTCGGAATACTTCATTATTTTTGTTCTTCAAGTCCAATACACCAAAAGGTATCACACCCACTATTTCAAAAGGACCACTCCATTTAGACTTTAGCTTCCCAGGAAACATCCTCAACCTTGAGTTGAACAACAATACAAGATCGCCCACCTTGAACTCTTTGTTCCAAATTTATTTGTCATGAAGATATTTCATCTTTTCTTTGTAAAAGGACAAACTTGCATAAGCATGTTACCGCACCTCATCCAATTCATTCAAACGTGCAACCCTCAAATTTGCAGTTGTATCCCAATCAAGATTCAACTTCTTTAGAGCCTACATGGCCTTGTGCTCAATTTCCACCAGAAGGTGACAAGCTTTCCCGAACACCAACCGGTATGGTGACATTCTGATAGGTGCTTTGTAAGCCGTACAATAAGCCCATAGTGCATCATCAAGCTTCTTGGCCCAATCCATCCGATTAGCATTCACCGTTTTGGACAAAATACTCTTTATCTTCCGGTTGGAAAATTCCACTTGACCGCTAGCTTTTGGATGATAGGGAGTCATGACTTTATGAGTAACACCATACTTGCTGAGTAAAGTGTCGAAAGCCTTGTTGCAAAAATGTGACCCCCCCATCGCTTATAATTGCCCATGGAGTACCAAACCTTGTGAAAATATTCTTCTTCAAGAACGCCACCACACTTCTCACCTCTTTGTTGGGTAGAGAAACGACCTCAACCCATTTGGACACATAATCCACCGTGACCAAGGTGTAGGTGTTTCCACAAGAACTCATAAAAGGACCCATGAAGTCAATACCCCACACATCAAAAATATCAATCTCCAAAATGGTAGTGAGAGGCATTTCATTTGTCTTTGAGATTCCACCGGCCCATTGACATTAATCACATCTTTTTACTAGCTCACTAGCATCCTTGTAAATAGTGGGCCAATAGAAATTGCAACTCAGCACTTTGGCCGTCGTTCTTGCTCCACCAAGATGACCACCATATGACGAAGAATGAAAAGCCCCAATAATTTTACCTTGCTCTTCTTTCAGTACACATCTTCTAATCACCCCATCCGTACAAATTCGGAAGAGGTATGATTCATCCAATAATAATCTTGACAATCCCATTTGATCTTCTTCCTTTGGTTTGAAGAGAACTCATCTGGAATGATTACACACACAAGGAAATTTGCTAGATCCGCGAACCATGACACCTCTTTCATTGAAATAGCCAAGAGTTTCTCATCGGGGAAGGAGTCATTGATTCCAAGGCCATCATGCGGCCACCCCTATTCCCCCAAACGAGACAAGTGGTATGCCATTTGGTTTTCACTCCCTTTTCTATCTTAGATGTTAATATCAAACTCTTGCAACAAAAGTACTCATCTCATCAATCGATCTTTGGATTCCTTCTTGCTCATAAGATAACGAAGTGCCGCATGATCCGTGTGGACAATGACCTTTGCACCTATTAAGTACGGGCAAAACTTCTCAATTGCAAACACAATGGCAAGGAGCTCTTTCTCCGTAACGGTGTAGTTGACTTGGGCACTATTCATGGTCTTACTATCACAGTAGACTGGATGAAAAGTTTTGTTGATGTGTTTCCCCAAAACAGCCCCAACCGCTACGTCATTTGCATCATACATGAGTTCAAAAGGGACACTCCAATTTGGAGCGGTGATGATGGGAGTAGTTGTCAACTTGAACTTCAAAAATTCAAAAGCTCTCATGCAATCATCATTTAAGTTGAGCTTAGCATCCTTCTCAAGAAGCTTGCACAACGAATTCACCACTTTAGAGAAATCTTTGATGAAGCGCCGGTAGAAACCCTTGTGGCCTAAACTCCGCACACCCTTTACCGAAGTTGGAGGTGGAAGTTTATAAATTACCTCAATCTTTTTCTTCTCAACTTCAATTCCATTCTTTGAGATTTTGTGGCCAAGGACAGTGCCTTTCTCGATAATGAAATGACACTTCTCCTACTTGAGCACCAAATTTGTTTCTTCACATGTTGCCAACACTTTATCCAAATTTGCAAGAAAATTATCAAAAGAATCACCAACCACCGAGAAGTAATCCATGAAATTTCAATGTAGTTCTCCACCATATCCATGAAAATAGCCATCATACACCTTTGAAAAATCGTCGGTACATTGCACAAACCAAATGGCATTCGCTTGAAGGTGAATGTACCATAAGGACATGTAAAGGTTATTTTCTCTTGATCCTTCTGATCAATAAGAATTTGGTTGTAGCCCGAATACCCATCAAGAAAGAAATAGAAAGCATGACTGGCCAATCTATCAAGCATTTGATGTAAGAAAAGAAGTGGAAAATGATTCGTCCTTGTGACTTTGTTGAGATTGCGATAGTCCATACACACCCTCCATCCGGTCACCGTTATTGTAGGAATCAACTCATTATTGTAATTTTTGATCACCGCCATGCCCCTATTCTTCGGGATATATTGAACCGGAGAAGTGTATGAACTATCGGAGATGAGGTAGACAACCCTGACATCCAACAACTTGATAATCTCCTTTTTGAAAATTTCTTGCATAGCCTCATTGAGTCTCCTTTGATGTTCAATAGATGGTTTGGCGCCTTCCTCAAAGTTGATCTTATGCATGAAAAATGCGGGGCTTATCCCCCGAATATCCGCCAAAGTCCACCCAATAGCCTTCTTCCTCTTATGTAGTACCGTCAAAATGGAGTCTACCTGCACGTTAGTCAAGCAAGAGGAAAGAATAACTAGTAAAGTAGAACAAGGACTAAGAAATTCATATCGAAGATGAGGAGGAAATGACTTCAACTCCAAGGTAGGAAGCTCTTCAATGGAAGGCTTTGTAGGAGGAGTTATCCTATTTTTAAGATCCAAGGATAATTTTCGGTGTGCATAGTTGTACAACCCCATTCCTTACAAAGAGTTCACACATTCCATGAAGACATCAATCTCATCATCTTCAAAGTTGAGCAAGAAGGCCTCCAACATATCACCAACATTGATCATTGCACTTGATTCATCAACAATAACATCGGTCACCAAGTCCACAAAAGAGCACATCTCATTGCTATTTGGTTGCCGCATGGACTTCCACACATGGAAGACAACTTTTTCATCACCAACCTGGATTGTAAGTTCTCTATTTTCAATATCACAAAGAGCCTTCCCTGTAGCAAGGAAAGGTATCCCAAGAATAATTGGCACCTCATAATCAACTTTACAATCTAGATTGATAAAATCCGCTGGAAGAATGAATTTATCAACACGAACCAAGACATTTTCAATCACTCCCAAAGGTATCTTTATAGTACGATCATCCATTTGCAATCTCATAGAGGTGGGTCTTGATTTCCCAATTCCCAAGGTATTGGAAACCGAATATGGCATCAAATTGATACTTAGCCCAAGGTCACAAAGAGATTTTGCAAACTCGGCACTTTCAATTATACAAGGAATCATAAAAGCACCAGGATCCTCTAACTTAGGATCCATTAAATGAACAATTGCACTCACTTGATTAGTGACTTTGATGGTTTCAAAATTTATTGACCTCTTCTTTGTCATGAGATCCTTCATAAACTTTGCATAGCTGGGCATTTATTCCAAAGCTTCAACTAATAGAACATTGATTGAGAGATTCTTCATCATTTGAATGAAACTTCTTGAATTGATTCTCGCCATTTTGCTTGGCAAGTCTTTGAGGGTATGGAGGTGGAGGCTTAGGCAATGGTGCCTTATCCTTTTGCACTACCGTCTCCGGTATGTCAATAATGTGATCCCTAGACGGGTTCACCTCCTCTTAGTCTCTTCCACACTATCACCAATATTAATCTAAACTTCATCATTGGATTGCACCACATTGTTCGGGACCACTTCTTCTTGTACCACTTGCTCATCATCCACAAGTTGCCTTTGACTTGAGGTGGGTGCATTCCCACCTCTTCCACTTCTTGTAGTAACAACCATGACATGCCCTGTGTTGTTTCCACCCTTTGGGTTTACTACCGTGTCACTTGGTAGTGCCCCCTTAGGACGAGAATTTAGAGCTTGAGAGATTAGCACCATTTGAACTTCTAAGTTGCGGATTGGTATGGTATGTGAGGCAAGTTGGGCATCCGAATCGACATTATTTTCCATCATTTGCTTAAACATATTCTCAATATGCATCATCTCATTGTTTGAAGAACTTGGACCCTGTGAAGGATAAGGAGGCGGGTTGTTCAGTTATTGATACATCGGGGGCCTTTGAAAACCCGACACCTAGTTGCCTTGATTATTGTTCCATCCGCCTTGAATGTTACCCCCACCCCCCAATTTCCTTGATTATTGCCACTCCAATTTTCTTGATTGTTGTTGTGATGCCAATTCCCTTGATTGTTGCTACCACTCCAATTTTTTTGGTTGTTAGAATTCCAATTGCCTTGATTGTTTTGAGGTCACCATTGTTGTTGGTTTGGGCCTTGAAAGTTATTTATTTGCCCTTGAAAATTGTTCACATATTGCACCTCCTCTTCTTGTTCATTGTAAGAATCATCTTGATCAAAACCACTATCCTCCTGCACATAATTCTCTAATTGATTTTGCACTTGTAGACCCCTGGTCCTTCTTTTGTTTACCATCATGTTCACTCCTTCCATGGCATTGACTTGCTTAGTATTTTGCACTTGTTGAAGTTGAGCCTTTGATAGTTGATTCATGGTGGTAGTCAATTCGGCAATGGCTTGCCCATGGTCTTGCAACTCTTTGTGAAGGTGGATTACGCTTGGATCACCTTGTGGAACATTAGCCCGGGATTGCCACGCCGGTGATGCTTCCGCCATTTCATCCAAAATCTCACACGCCTTCGCATACGGTGTAGTCATAAAGTTACCACCAACAACTTAATTCACTACACATTGGTTGGTTGTGTTAATCTCACAATATAAGGTTTGTTTAATCATGTTTTCCGTCATATCATTGTTGGGACATTCCTTGACCATTGTTCTATACCGCTCCCAAATCTCATGTAGTAGTTCATTCGGCTCTTTCTTGAATGCCAAAATCTCATCTCGAAGTGTAGCCATGTTCCCCGAAGAGAAGAACTTAACGATAAACCTTTCCGCCAACTCATCCCAAGTATCAATGGGATGGTTTGGCAAACGTTCAAACCAATCTAAAGCTTTCCCCCATAGAGAGAAGGGAAAAAGCCTTAGCCTCAATGCATCCTTGAAGACATTTGTTCGTTTGCTTCCCCAATAAGTGTTGACAAACCCCTTCAAATGTTTGTACGCATTTTGACTTGGATCACCAGTTAAGAAACCTCATTGCTCTAGAAAAATGAGCACCGCATTGGTGATTTGAAAGTTGCCCTAATACGGGGAGGGACTATTGCACTAACATATCCTTCATTGGGTAACACCCGGTGTGGAGCCGCTCGTGGTGGATGTGGGAGTGGAGCGGGGACATTGTCATGAGGCACTCGACCTCTTCTATTAGCTTGAGGTTCAAAAGGAACCTCATAAACTTTATCATCCTCGACGTCCACATCCCCCAAAGGCAAATTTCCGAGCTTATTGTTCGCCATGGTTGTACCTACGATTTCTGAAACAAGTTAGTAACACGGAAGGAAAAGAAGATATTCCAAAAACACACCCAAATATATAGCAAACACCGTTTTAATTCCCTGGCAATGGCATTAAAAATTGGTCGCGTCCACAACACACCTCAATAAGAGATATGGCATAGTTGTATGCAACAATAATTACGCAACTAGGAGTCGGAGTCGAATCCACTGGGAGTTATGAGGGAGTTAGAAGTATATATTTGAAGCAAGCAATTGAGTTATCTAAGATTGCACTTTGATAAGTGGGGATTTTGACTACTTATTAGCTCATTTTATCTTTTGTTTTAGTCTAAAAGCATTGAATTGTGTTCCCGAAACTAAAAAAATTGTATAAAATTGTAGGAATGCTGGAAGTTGGGTTCCCGAGATGAAATCCGACTCAAAAAGGAGCAATCTAAGCACAAGGCAATAAATGGCACATAAGCACATAATGTGCGGTCCGTAGAAGGAATTCTGTGACTGTAGAAGAAATTACGGACCATAGAATTCCATATGTGGCCGCAAACAAAGAAAGAAAAATTAACAGACAATTGTGCAAATTGCGGACCACACATGAATTGTACGGACGCAAAAGCTGGTATAAAGGTCAAGATCAGAGAGTATGCAAAAAGAAAAAGTCCAGAGCCTCAGTGAATTATGGACCACACAAGATTTGTGCAGCCGCGGAAGATTGCCTTGCGGCCGCAATCCTAATATTGCAGACCGCAGAAGAGTGCCTTGCAGCCGCAGTTCTTAATCTGCCGACCGTAGAAAAGTTTCCTTGTGTCCGCAGTTCATAAATGTGTGGCCGTAGAACTCCAGATCCTGCTAGATGAAGAAATCTGCAGACCGCACATGGAATTGTGCGGCCGCAGAATCTCCCGAGGGGTATTTGTCCGAAATTTTTAGGCTTGTATAAATAGACGAGTTTCACAAAAATAGATCAAGTTTGAACCTCTGCAATTAATGTAGCCATTTTTCTTTGCCATTTTTGGAAGTTTACTTTGCTTTGGTGTATTTTACAATAGATTTAATCATTTTAAGCTTTCATTATGAGTTTAATTAGTTTTTCTTCTCTATTTTATTCAAACCCAAGTATGAGTAGCTAGATGTTTACTAGGGTTGTGACCCAACCCTAGTGTGTAAACCATATGGATATCCAATTTAGTGCTTGTTTATGATTGTGTATTTATTATTTAGCTTAGTTCATGCTTTAATTATGGAATTAATGGTTGTAAATATTAGTTCATGCCTATTTGACTTAGTCTCTTCTTGAGAAATAGACACATAGTCTAGGATAACTTAGGTAAAAAGGAATTGGGTCAATCGAGAGATTGATTAACCCAATTAAAGGGTTCAACCTAGAGATAGTAATAACCCGATTTGTACTTTTATCAACTATTTTTTTGTGATACCCGTTTGGTCTTGAGAAAGCAAAATTGGGCAAAACCACTCTCTGACCGAAAGGTATTGAATGGGTAATTTAGAGTTGATAGTTATAATATACCTCAATCAACAAAATAAGTATTAAAGTCTTTATCCCATTATGCAAACACCTAGGTAATGGTCACAACCCTAGGTTTTTTATCAATTTGGAAAAACCTCAAAAACAATTATCTCTAGTCTTCTCTCTTTATTTTGCAGTCTTTAGAGTAAAATTAAAAATAGAAAACAAATCTTTGTGTATAAGTGAAATCTAGATAATCCAATCACTCACATTGAAATATATACCCCTAACTCCTATCTTGGCTTCCTATGGATTCGACCCCGACTCTTAGTTGGTTTCTATTATTGCCAATGACTGTTTCATACCTCTTTTGAGGTGTGTTTTGGGTGCGATCAATTTTTGGCGTCATTGCCGGGGAGTTAAAAATGGTGTTAGCTATATATTTTTCTGGTGTGTTTTTGGAGTTTCTTCTCTTCATTCCATGTTACTAACTTGTTTGAGAAATCGTAGATACAACCATGGCAAATAATGAGCTTGAAAATATTGCTTTGGGGGATGTGGACATCTCGTATGAGCAAGTTGATGAGGTTCCTCTTGAACCTCAAGCCAATAGAAAAGCCGAGTGCCTCATGACAATGTGCCCGTTCCACCCCCACCTCCATCACGAGCAACTCCACACCGGGTGTTACCTAGTGAAGGATATGCAAGTGTAATACTTCCTTCCCGTATTAGGGTGGGCAACTTTCAAATCACCAATGTGATGCTAACATTGCTAGAGCAACGAGGTTTCTTCACCGTTGCTCCAAGTCAAAATACATACAAACATTTGAAGGGGTTTGTGGACACTTGTTGTGGGAGAAAACAAATAAATATCTCCGAGTATGCATTGAGGCTAAGGCTTTTTCCATTCTCTCTATGGGGGAAAGCTTTAGATTGGTTGCAACATTTGCCGAACCATTCCATTCACACTTGGGATGTGTTGCCGGAAATGTTTATTTCTAGATTCTTCTCTACAGGGCACATGGCTACACTTCGGGATGAGTTTTTGGCATTTAAGCAAGAGCCATATGAACCACAACATGAGATATGGGAACGCTATATAACAATGGTTAAGGAATGTCCCAATAACGATATGACGGAGAATATGATTCAACAAACTCTCTATCATGGGATCAACACAACCAACCATTGTGTAGTAAATCAACTCGCCGGTGGGAACTTCATGACTACGCCTTATGAGGAGGCGTGTGAGATTTTAGATGAAATGGAAGAAACATCATCGGCGTGGCAATCCCGGGCTAATATTCCACAAGGTGATCCCAACGTGATATACCTTCACAAAGAGTTGCATGACCATGGACAAGCCATTGCCAAATTAACTACCACCATAAATCAATTAGCAAAGGATCAACTTCAACAAGTGCAAAATCCTAAGCAAGACAATGTCATGAAAGGGGTGAACATGATGGTGAACAAGAGGAGAACTAGAGGTCTAGAAGTGCAACATCGAGTGGATAATTTTGTGTGAGAGAATAGTGGTTTTGATCAAGATGATTCTTATAATGACCAAGAAGAGGAGGTGAAATATGTGAACAAATTTCAAGGGCAACGAAACAATGGTGACCTCAAAACAATTAAGGCAATTGGAATTCTAACAACCAAGGAAATTGGAGTGGTGGTAAGAATCAAGGGAATCGACATAACAACAATAATCAAGGAAATTAGGGCGGGGGGGGGGGAGGGGGAGGGGGAGGGGTAACAATAAAGGTGGATGGAATAATAGTCAAGGCAGTCGGGGGTCGGGTTTTCAAAGGCCCCTGATGTATCAACAACCAAATAACCCGCCTCCTTATCCTTCCCATGGCCAAAGTTCATCAAACAATGAGATAGGGCATATTGACAACATGTTCAGGAAAATGATGGAAAAGAATGCCGATTCGGACGCCCAACTTGCCTCACACAACACATCGATCCGCAGCTTAGAAGTTCAAATGGGGCAAATCTCTCAAGCTCTAAATTCTCGTCCAAATGGGGCACTACCAAGTGACACGGTAGTAAACCCAAAAGGTGAAAACAACACGGGGCATGCCATGACCATTACTACAAGGAGTGAAAGAGGTGGGAATGCATTCATCTTAAGTCAAAAGCAAATTATGGATGATGAGCAAGTGGTACAAGAAGAGGAGGTCCCAAACAATATGTTGCAAGAAAATGATGAAGTTTGGATTGATATTGATGATAGTGTGGAAGAGACTCAAGAGAATGTGAACCCGTCTAGGGATCACATTATTGACACACCGGAACCTGTAGTGAAAAGGTCTAAGGCACAATTGCCTAAGCCTCCACCTCCATACCTCTCCAAGGCTTGCCAAACAAAATGGCGAGAATCAATTCAAAAAGTTCATTCAAATGATGAAGAGTCTCTCAATCAATGTGCCATTAGTTGAAGCTTTGGAAAAAATGCCCAGTTATGCGAAGTTTATGAAGGATCTCGTGACGAAGAAGCGGTCAATGAATTTTAAAACTATCAAAGTCACTCATCAAGTGAGTGCAACTGTGCATTCAATGGCTCATAAGTTGGAAGATCCCGGTGCTTTCACGATTCCTTCTACAATTGGAAGTCTCGAGTTTGCTAAAGCTCTTTGTGATCTTGGGGCAAGTATCAATTTGATGCCCTATTAGGTTTTCAAGACCTTGGGAATTGGGAAACCAAGACCCACCTCTATGAGATTGCAAATGACCAATCGTACCATGAAGAGACCTTTGAGAGTGATTGAATATGTCTTGGTTTGTGTCGATAAATTCATTATTCCGGCGAATTTTGTCATTCTTGATTGTGAAGTTGATTATGAGGTGCCGATTATTCTTGGAAGACCTTTCCTCGCTACGGAGAAGGCTCTTTGTGATGTGGAAGACAGAGAACTCACCTTCCGAGTGGGTGATGAAAAAGTGATATTCCATGTGTGCAAGTCCATGGGGCAACCAAATAGCAACAAGGTGTGTTGTTTTGTGGACTTGGTGACCGATATTATTGTTGATGATACAAGTGCCACAATAAATGTTGTTGATATGTTGGAGGCCATCTTGCTCAACTTTGATGATGACGAGATGAATGGCTTCATAGAATGTGTGAACTCTTTGCAGGGAATGGGGTCGTACAATTACGCACCCCAGAAACTATCTTTAGATCTTGAAAATAGAAAAACTCCTCCTACAAAGCCTTCCATTGAAGAGCCTCCTACCTTAGAGTTGAAGAAATTGCCTCCACATCTTTGGTATGAATTTATTGGCCCTTGTTCTACTTTATCGATTATTCTTTCCTTTTGTTTGACTAACGTGCAGGTAGATTCTACATTGGCGGTGGTACAAAAGAGGAAGATGGCTATTGGGTGGACATTGGCGGATATTTGGGGGATAAGCCCCGTATTTTGCATTCATAAGATCAACGTGGAGGAAGGCGCCAAACCATCTGCTGAGCATCAAAGGAGACAAAATGAGGCTATGCAAGAAGTTGTCAAAAAGGAGATTATCAAGTGGTTGGATGTCGGGGTTGTCTACCCCATTTCCGATATTTCATGGATGTCTTTGCTTCAATGTGTCCCAAAGAAAGGGGGCATGACGGTGGTCACCAATGACAAGAATAAGTTGGTTCCTACAAGAACAGTGACCGGTTGTAGAGTGTGTATGGACTATCGTAAGCTCAACAAAGTCACAAGGAAGGATCATTTTCCACTTCCTTTCTTAGACCAAATGCTTGATAGGTTGGCCGGCCGTTCTTCTATTGCTTTCTTGATGGGTATTTGGGCTATAACCAAATCCTTATCACTCTGGAGGATCAAGAGAAAACGACCTTTACATGTCCCAATGGTACTTTTGCCTTCAAGCGGATGCCATTTGGTTTGTGTAATGCACCGACGAGTTTTCAAAGGTGTATGATGGCTATCTTCACAGACATGGTGGAGGACTACCTTGAAGTTTACATGGATGACTTCTCAGTGGTTGGGGATTCTTTTGATGATTGTCTTGTAAATTTAGATAAAATGTTGGCAAGATGTGAAGAAACGAATTTGGTGCTCAATTGGGAGAAGTGCCATTTCACGGTCGAGGAAGGCATTGTCCTTGGCCACAAAATCTCAAAGAATGGAATTGAAGTTTACAAGGCAAAGATGCTAAGTTTAACGTCAATGATGATTGCATGAGAGTCTTTGAATTATTAAGGTTCAAGTTTACAACCTCTCCCATCATCACCGCTCCAAATTAGAGTGTCCCTTTTGAACTTATGTGTGATGCAAGTGACGTAGCGGTTGGGGCTATATTGGGGCAATGCATCAACAAGATTTTTCATCCGGTCTAATATTCTAGTAAGACCATGAATGGTGCCCAAGTCAACTATACCATTACGAAAAAAGAGCTCCTTGCCATTGTGTTTTCAATTGAGAAGTTTCGCTCGTACTTGATGGGAGCCAAGGTCATTTTCCACACGGATCATGCGGCACTTCATTATCTAATAAGAAAGAAAGATTCTCAAGCTCGATTGATAAGATAGATGCTTTTGTTTCAAGAGTTTGATATTGACATCCAAGATAGAAAAGGGAGTGAAAATCAAGTGGCGGATCACTTGTCTCGTTTGGAAGAGGAGGGGAGGCCGCATGATGGCCTTGAAATCAATGACTCCTTCCCCGATGAGCAACTCTTGGCCATTTCGATGAAGGAGGTGCCATGGTTCGTGGATCTAGCAAATATCCTTGTGTGTGGTATCATCCCGGATAAGTTCTCTTCAAACCAAAAGAAGAAGCTCAAACGAGATTGTCAAAATTATTATTGGGATGAACCATACCTTTTTCGAATTTGTACGGATGAGGTGATTAGAAGATGTGTACTGGAAGAAGAGGAAGGTGAATTCTTGGGGATTTTCATTCTTCTCCATATGGTGGCCACCATGGCGGAGCAAGAACAATGGCCAAAGTGCTAAGTTACGGTTTCTATTGGCCCCACTCTTCACAAGGATGCAAGTAATTTAGTGAAAAAATGTGATGAATGTCAAAGGGCTAGTGCAATCTCAAAGAAAAATGAAATGCCCCTCACTACCATTTTGGAGATTGATATTTTCGATGTGTGGGGTATTGACTTCATGGGTCCTTTTGTGAGTTCTTGTGGAAACACCTACATCTTGGTCACGGTTGATTATGTGTCTAAATGGGTTGAGGTCGTTGCTCTACCCAACAACGAGGCGAGAAGTGTGGTGGCGTTCTTGAAGAAGAATATTTTCACAAGGTTTAGTACTCCGGAGGCTATTATAAGCAATGGGGGGTCGCATTTTTGCAATAAGGATTTTGACACTTTACTTAGCAAGTACGGTGTTACTCATAAAGTCACGACTCCTTATCATCCACAAGTTAGCGATCAAGTGGAAGTCTCCAACCAGGAGATAAAGAATATTTTATCCAAAACAGTGAATGCTAACCGGACGGATTGGTCCAAAAAGCTTGATGATGCATTATAGGCTTATCGGACAGCTTACAAAACACCTATCAGAATGTTGCCATACTGGTTGGTGTTCGGAAAAGCTTGTCATCTTCTGGTGGAACTAGAGCACAAGTCCATGTGGGCTCTAAATAAGTTGAATCTTGATAGGGATGTAGCCGCTAACTCGAGGGTTGCACATTTGAATGAATTGGATGAGTTCCGGTACCATGCTTATGCAAGTTTGTCCTTGTACAAAAAAAGATGAAATATGTTCATGACAAATATATTTGGAACAAAGAGTTCAAGGTGGGAGATCTTGTGTTGTTATTTAACTCAAGGTTGAGAATGTTTCCCTGGAAGTTAAAGTCTAAATGGAGTGGTCCTTTTGAAATTGTGGGTGTGACACCTTTTGGTGCATTGGACTTGAAGAACAAAAACAATGAGGTATTCCGAGTAAATGGTCACCAAGTGAAGCACTATTTCGTAAAAGTTGGAGATAGTCACATCGTGGTGGTAATTCATTTCAATTGATGGTATTCTGTGTCATGTCGCGACATTAAATCAGACGCTTCTTGGGAGAAAACCCATGTTTCTTTTTCTGTTCTTTTCTTCTTTTGTAGTTAGGTGTTATTTTTGTGCTAACTTTATTTGAAGTGTGCTACAGGGATGAGTGTGCCTTACAGGAATCGTTGACATAAATCTGGCTAAGTGTTGCAAGATTTGCGGACCGCAGTTGAATTTTGCGGACCGCACATTTACAGTTGTTGCAACAAAAGTGCTCTGCGGCCGCACAATTAACTTGCGGACCACACAAGTGGAAGGTGGAATATACCAACTCTCTAAAGTTGGTCTGTCAGAAAAAGGGCCGATCTACGGCCGCACCAGGAAATCTGCGGCCACAACAAGAAATCTGCAGCCGCAAACAAAATTCTGTGGACTGTAGATGGAGACCACAATTGAAGCCTCAGGTAACAGAGTGCGGACCGTATATTAAATTGTGCAGCCGCACTCGCCCCTTTTCCCCTTAAGAACATCAAGAGTATAAATAGAGGGCTAGGGTTACTGTTACTCTTTTCCCTCTCTGAACAAAATCACAGTAATCTTTTGAAGTTTCTTCGTGAGTCTACCTGTGCATTCATACAACATCTTTGATCAATCACTCATCATGCTCATTCATTTGGTATGCTTCATAATCTTGTTAATCTTTTTCTTCTAATTTGTAGGTGTTTAGTCAATTTTAGGCCATTTTTCATAGAATTCAATTTTACATACTTATTGGGGTAAATCTATAGTGGATTAACTAGTACATGTTCTAGGGGGACTGGGCAAATGTATTCTCATGCTTTTATGATGCTACCATGTCAAAATTTGCACAAATATTGCAAACCCTAGATTGAAATAAGTGACTGTTCGTATATTTTGAATTCTGCGGCCGCACCTGAAATTGTGCGGTCTGCAGAAGTTGACTATAGGTCAGTTTAGTTAAGAATGAGTCTGCGGCTGCAACAAAAATTGTACAGACCATAGAATTTCTATTACGGTGTGGTGGAGTTCTTGAAGAAGAATATTTTCACAAGGTTTGGTACTCCGGAGGCTATTATAAGCAATGGGGGGTCGCATTTTTGCAACAAGGATTTTGACACTTTACTTAGCAAATATGGTGTTACTCATAAAGTCACAACTCCTTATCATCCACAAGTTAGCGATCAAGTGGAAGTCGTCAACCGGGAGATAAAGAATATTTTGTCCAAAACAGTGAATGCTAACCGGACGGATTGGTCCAAAAAGCATGATGATGCATTATGGGCTTATCGGACAGCTTACAAAACACCTATCGGAATGTCGCCATACTGGTTGGTGTTCGGCAAAGCTTGTCATCTTCCGGTGGAACTAGAGCACAAGTCCATGTGGGCTCTAAATAAGTTTAATCTTGATTGGGATGTAGCCGCTAACTCGAGGGTTGCACATTTGAATGAATTGGATGAGTTCCGGTACCATTCTTATGCAAGTTTGTCCTTGTACAAAGAAAAGATGAAATATCTTCATGACAAATATATTTGAAAAAAAGAGTTCAAGGTGGGAGATCTTGTGTTGTTATTTAACTCAAGGTTGAGAATGTTTCCCTGGAAGTTAAAGTCTAAATGGAGTGGTTCTTTTGAAATTGTGGGTGTGACACCTTTTGGTGCATTGGACTTGAAGAACAAAAATAATGAGGTATTCCGAGTAAATGGTCACCAGGTATTCAGTTTAGTTAAGAATGAGTCTACGGCCGCAACAAAAATTGTACAGACCGTAGAATTTCTATTACGGCCGCAGAACAGCTCTTTCACTGTCTTCAAAGAGTTTACAAATTTGTGACTCAAATGTGCGGCCGCAAGACAAAATATGTGGATCGCAGAAAATATGTTGCGGCCGGACATCAACCAATTCTTTGTCATCAGAGATTTGGCATAATTCTGATTTCTAATTTGCGGCCATAAGGAAAAATGTGTGGACCGCACTTCACATCTGCGGCTGCAAGAGAGAATTGTGCGGTCCGCAATCCTCATCTGCGGCCGCAAAGAAAAATGTGTGAACCGCAGATCCTTATTCTGCAAGCATGATTTCACTGTGTTTTCTGAAGTTTTCTTGTATATCTCATGTGTCTGATTGAACATTGAATTGCCACTAAAAACTATTTCTACTTGATATAGATAATGGTTCGATTGAGAGGCAGAGGTGATACTGCTTAAGGAAGGGGTAAACCTTTTAGGGGTCGAGGCAAGAGTGCTTTACCCCTTGTCCAAATCACAAAGGAACCTACAACCGGCAGAGGGAAAGGTACAGACCTTTTCGAGATAATCTCATACGCCACATCTAGGACGTATCAGAGGGCGACTCAGTCTCTATTCAGGAACAACTGGCTGTACAGTCCAGGCCGTAAAGGAGATTTCAACTGAGGGACGAGCCATCATCATCACACAACACTTCTGAGGGATCGAAAAGTGCTAGCTAGGCTTCTGAGCCATCTACTACACATGTCCCTGAGGCACCAAATACATCAGTTCAGGACATCCCCGATGATGGTAGAGGGGGCCATGCTATAGTTGTCGACCTTTTAAAGGACGAAGAAGAAAGAGGTTTGGGAGGAATGGTTTTTCAACTTGGCCACCTTCACCATCTTCCGTCAGTGGTGGCCAGTAAGGTCGCTTACACTTGAGCAGTGGTTTTCAGTTGAAAAATCTGGAAAAATATAACCCGGCAGTGCTGAGACAGTTCAAGGAATGCAAGGGGTAGATGTAGTTCACCCAGACTGTGGTGGATGCCAAATAATATCTTGTCTGGGAATTCTACACCAATGTGACGCATATCAAGAAAGGGACAAAGGTAACCAAAGTGCGTAACCTTAAAGTGAGATTTGATCAAAATACTCTCAACACGTACTTGGTTTTTGAAGATGTCGAGCCGAAGGAATACTTAGAGATGTATACAATGGGAGATGAAGCCCGGCCTTGGTTAGCAGAGATTCTAGCAGCTCCTGGGCCATCACCGTCATGGATCACAGTAGGGGTTCCTATTTACAGGAGCACTCTGAGCTTTGAGGCAAATGGGTGGCAAACTTTTCTCTGCAGCAGACTAGGCCCGAGCCAGAATGAGACCTATCTCTTGATTCCTCGGGCAGTTCTTATTGCTTCTATCATGGCCGGGTACCCTATCCTTGTGGGTGCCGTGATGTCATGGCTACCTTGGTACAACATGAGTCAGTGATCAAAGAGTAGGGAATAGAAGTAAAGAAGATGAGAAAGTCCCAGGCCTCCAAGAAGTCAGTGGACAAGCCGCAGAGACATGTTACAAAGCTTGTTGCAGCAGGAGATATCCCTTTCGACATGTTGATTGACCCACACCCTTCAGGCCCAGATCCTGCAGCACCATCAGCACTGATGACACCAGCTGGCTAGTCTGAGGAGCCAGACTCTGCTGCCGAAACTGCCGAGGCAATGCGTCAGATGTTCACCAACCCAGTCACTCCCAGAGTTGAGGATGATGAGATCGAGTTGGATGAGACTAAATGAGGTGACATTGTTGTGGACACAGAGATGTCCAAGGAGCCATAGGGAGTTTTCTTCACTCTTTCCCCTCATTTACTCTTGTTTTGTTAAGCATTGGGAACAATGCTTATCTTTATTCGGGGGGTGGAGTTTATTTGATCTTATTTGGTACATTCTGAGACAATTGGCCGGTAATAACTTGATATTATTTTCTTTCTCTTTCTCTTTCTCATTCTGTATATATTCTCTCTTTTTCTCTCATTATGTATATTCAGTAGTTTTTGTTTAATTAGCTTCTTTATTTTTGTTCCATTATTAGTTCATAATTTGAGTTAGTAGCTTATTTGTTTGTTTTAGTAGCTTCTTTTTATGTTTTAGTAAACAATAAGACTTTGGTTTTCTTAATGCCACGGTTCTTTCCAAAGGTAGTTATTGGGTGAATCGGGTGACTCGTTCCAACGATGGATGGCGTGACAACCTTCTTAAGGGAATGAGTCTGTTTTTGGAATTTAGGTAATAATTTTGTGAGCCCAGAAATGAAACATTGAGTGCTTAAGGAAAGGCGTAACCACACACATATATTGTATCCAAACCTAATCCCAAAGCCTTCATTACATCCCGAAAGAAGTCCTATTTGATTTCAAGCTGAGTGAGCTTACATTAATGGTGATCTACATGAGGGGAAAACCTATGGTACTTAAAGACGTACTTGCGACATTCTCTTGAGAGAGATGAGTAAACCTTTCATAAATATTTGGATTGAGTACTAAAATTCTTAAGTGAGCCAGGTAACTAGAAAGTAGAAGAGGAAGAGTTTAAAGTTCACCATGACCTACATGATAGAGCAAGAGTCCTTGATGAGTAAAGTCAACTTTTGATACTCAAATGTCACTTTAGAACTATATGTGCATAAATGTTTAACTTGTCGCCTTGTTGATAACACATAGGTATTGTGGGTAATTGTTGGTCCTAATTGATGTATGGATGGCTCACCTTCGACTCGCTGAAATGACCTTTAACTTTTAGAGGTGGGAACTAATTTATTTGCTTGAGGACAAGCAAAGACTTAAGTTTGGGGGAGTTGATAAGTAGGGATTTTGACTATTTATTAGCGCCTTTTAGCTTTTGTTTTAGTCTAAAAGCATTGAATTGTGTTCCCGAAACTAATAAAATTGTGCAAATTTGTAGGAATACTGAAAGTTGGGCTCCCAAGATAACATTCGACTCAAAACGGAGCAGTCTAAGCATAAGGCAATAAAGGGCACAGAAGCACATAATGTGCGATTCGCAGAAGGAATTATGTGGCAGCAAAAGAAATTGCGGACCGCAGAATTCCATCTGCGGCCGCCAACAAAGAAGGAAAAATTAGCAGACAATTGTGCAAATTGCGGACCGCACATGAGTTGTGCGGCGTAAAAGCTAGGCTAAGGGTCAAGATCAGAGAGTATGCAAAAAGACCAAGTCCAGAGCCTCAATGAATTGTGGACCGCACAAGATTTGTGTGGCTGCAAAAGATTGCCTTACGGCCATAATCCTAATATTGCAGACCACATAAGATTACCTTTCGGCCGTAGTTCTTAATCTACAGACAGCAAAAAAGTTGCCTTGTGGCCGCAGTTCAGAAATGTGCGGCCGCAGAACTCTAGCTCCTGCCAGATGAAGAAATCTATGGACTGCACATGGAATTGTGCGGCCGCAGAACCTCCCGAGGGGTAATTATTTCCAAGATTTTCAGGCTTGTATAAATAGACAAGTTTCACAAAATTATGTCAAGTTTGAACTTCTACAAAAACTGTAGCCGTTTGTCTTTGCCATTTTTGGAAGTTTACTTTGCTTTGGTGTATTTTACAATAGATTTAATCATTTTAAGCTTTCATTATGAGTTTAGTTAGTCTTTCTTCTCTATTTTCTTCAAACTCAAGTATAAGTAGCTAGATTTTTACTAGGGTTGTGACCCAACCCTAGTGTGTAAATCTTATGGGTATCTAATTTAGTGCTTGTTTATGATTGGATATTTATTATTTAGCTTAGTTCATGCTTTGATTATTGAATTAATGATTGCAAACAATAGTTTATGCCTATTTGACTTAGTCTCTTCTTGAGAAAGAGAGATCTAGTCTAGGATAACTTAGCTAACAAGGAATTGGGTCAATCGAGAGATTAATTAACCCAATTAAAGGGTTCAACCTAGAAATAGTAATAACCCGACTTGAGCTTTTATCAACTATTTTTTGTGATACCCATTTGATCTTGAAAAAGCGAAATTGGGCAAAAACACTCTCTAACCGAGAAGTATTGAGTGGGTAATTTAGAGTTGAGAGCTATAATATACCCCAATCAACAAAACAAGTATTAAAGGCGTTATCCCATTAGGCAAACACCTAGGTAATGGTCATAGCCCTAGGCTTTTTTATCAATTTGGAAAAAACTCAAAAATAATTATCTTTAGTCTTCTCTCTTTATTTTGCAATCTTTAGAGTAAATTAGAGATAGAAAACAAATCTTTGTGTGGGAGTGCAATATAGATAATCCAATCACTCACATTGAAATATATATACCCCTAACTCCCATCTTGGCTCCCTGTGGATTCGACCTCCACTCTTAGTTAGGTTTCTATTATTGTCAATGACTGATTCATACCTATTTTGAGGTGTGCTTTGGATGCGATCACACTTCCACAATAAGGTTTTGTTTTCTATTTCTACTGTTACTCTAATGAATGCAAGACAAAGAAAATAGATTCTAGATAAATGTTTTTGAGGTTTTTCCAATTGGATTAAAGGCCTAGGGTTGTAACCATAACCTAGGTGTTTGCCTAATGGGATAAAGACGTTAATGCTTGTTTTGTTGATTAGGTTACCTTATAGCTCTCAACTCTACGTTACCTACTCAATACCTCTCGGTCAGAGAGTGATTTTGCCCAATTTGGCTTTCTCAAGAAGAGACTAAGTCAAATAGGCATGAATCAGTGTTTGCAATCATTAATTCTAAAATTGAAGCATGAACTAAGCTAAATAATCAACACCCAATCATAAACAAGCACTAAATTAGATCCCCATAAGGTTTACACACTAGGGTTGGGTCACAACCCTAGTAAAAGTCTAGCTACTCATAATGAAAATTGCAGAAAATAGATAAGAAAAGCTAATTAAACTCATAATGGAAGATTAAAATGATGAAATCTAATGTTAAAACACTAAAATTATGTAAAACTTCCTAAAGTAGTAAATAAAAATGGCTAAAGCAGTTTCAGAAGTTCAAGCTTCACCTAATTTTGTGAGACTCGTCTATTTATACAGGGCCGAAAATCTCGGACAAAAATGCCCCTCGGGAGGTTCTGCGGTCGTAAAATTCCATGTGCGGTTCGCAAATTTCTTCAGCTGGCAGGAAGTGGAGTTCCACGGCCATACATTTTTGGACTGTGCCCGCGAGGCAATCTTCTGCAGCCGCACATTTCTTGTGCAGTCCACAATTCACAAAGGCTCCCGGACTTGGTTTTTTTGCATATCTCTGATCTTTGACTCTTAACCCAGTTCTGCGGTCGCACATTGCTGAAAGTTCTGCTAAATGTTTCTTCTTGGTTTACGGCCGCAAAATTTATTTTGCGGACCGCAATTTCTTCTGCGACAGCAGAATTCCTTCTGCAGACCTCACATTTGTGCCTCTTCGCCCTTTATTGTCGTATGCTTCAAAACACTCCTTTTTGAGTCGGATTTCATCTCGGGAGACCAAACTTCCAGCATTCCTACAAGTTTGCTCAATTTCATTAGTTTCGGGAATATAATTCAATACTTTCTGATTAAAATAAAAGCTAAAAGGTACTAATAAGTTTTAAATGGTTTATTTAGAGCTATCCATACACTCTAAGCAAGAATTGGGGATCGATAAGGGAGCTTCTGCCTCTTTAGCTGTGATGTCCCGATAGGTCATTTATAGTTTTACCCTTCATTTCTATATTCCTAGACATTGAATAGCTCTGTTTAGCCTTCCTCAGTTTGTATGCGCAGTCCATATCCTTTTTCCGAAAGGTTTTTATGAGAAAATTAATGAAAATATGAAATTGTGCCATAAAACTCATTCAAGTTGTCTACTATCAACGTTTTGTATAAACGAATCTGGATCAGTGTTTTGACATTCCAGGTGGGTCTGTATCATGATTTGGAACTTAGGCGTATGCCCAGAATCGAATTTGGAAGTCCCTAACTTAATTTAACGTAAATTGTAAAACTAGTGATTTATAAGTTTAAAGAATTCCTAAGTTTGACCGTAAGTTGACTTTGTTGCTATTGGTTTAGATTTTGGTTACGTAACTTGGTATAAGTTCATTACAGTATTTATGACTTATCTGCAAAATTTGGCACAAAACGGAGTTAATTTAACGTGATTCGAACTTCTGGTTGAGAAATTGCATGTTCTTAAGTTTCACTGAAAATTTCATTTGTTTTGGTGTCTGATTCATAGTTCTAGGTATTATTTTGATGTTTTGATATGCGAGCAAGTTCGTATGATATTTTTGGACTTATGTGCATGTTTGGTTTAGAGCCCCGAGGGCTCGGGTGAGTTTCGAATAGGCTACAAAGTGATTTTTGAACTTAGACAATTGCGAGACTAGGGGTTACAATTGCGACATAAGGCTAAGTCTATCATAATCGCAATTGTTTGAACTTAGACAATAGCGAGACTAGGGGTCGCAATTGCGAAATAAGGCTAAGTCTATCATAATCGCAATTGTGAACAATTTAATCGCAATTGCGAATAGGGCCTGGGATCAGCAGAGATCGCAAATGCGATCAAATTCATTTGGCAATTGCGAACAATTCATCGCAATTGCGATGTCTTCGCATTTGCGATTTATTTCTTGCATTTGCGGAGTTCGCATTTGCGAACCCCAGGTCACAATTGCGACATTTGCGCCTGGACAAAAAGGTGAGAATGCGCGATTTAGCTTATTTTTCATAAACTCCCAACCCTAAACACCCTAGAGGTAAGGTCTTCGTACACACTACCCTCCCCAAACCCCACTGTGTGGGATATTACTAGGTATGTTATTGTTGTTCACAAACCCTCAACCCTAAACATCCTAGAGGCGATTTTTCGAAGGGATTTTCTTTCTAAATGTATTGGTAAGTGACTTTAATCTATTTTTTTTTCAATTACCCATTACATTTCATAAGTTTTCAGCATCAAATGTAGGATTTTCATGGTAGAAATTAGGGATTTGGGTAGTATTAGGGATTTTATAAATTTTGGATTTAGACATCAAATTGAGGTCGGATTTCAAAACTAATTACATAATCGGGCTTGGGGTGAATGGATAATTGGATTTTTGTCCGAATCTCGTTTTTTGACCAAGGGGCCCGGGATTGACATTTTGGAAAAAGTATAAAGATCTTAACTTTATGTATTGTAATTGATTTTTCTAGCATTGTTTGATGTTGTTGAGTCGATTTTGGTTAGATTCGGTTGGCTTGGAGGAGGAGTTTAGAGGAAAGGCCCTAGTTGAGCTTTGACTTGCTTGCGGAGCGAGATAAGTGTTGGGTTTAACCTTGAATTGAGGAAATTAGGAACCCTTGAGTTATGTACTATGTGAATTACATGTGTAGCGGCGTATATAAGAGGTGACGAGTGTATATACACCGTCAAGATACTTCTTTTCATGCTTTCCGTATTTCATTAATTATTTTATTCCATGTCTTAATTGTTGCATGCGTTAATTGTTCTTATGCTGTAACTTGCTACTTGTCACTTATTATTCTCGTATTAAAATATTAGTTCCTCCCATGCTTCCCTCATTAGTTGCTACTTGCCTTATTTGTTTTACTTTTACACTTCAACTGTCATTTAGTTGGATTATCTTGTTGCTTTGTATCAATTGTAGCGTTTCTTGATTTGGTACGGGATCCCTTTATGGCTTGTTTTCATAATCCTTAATCGTTGAGATTCTTGTGAATTGAGTTGTTGAATTTTGATCACATTTATTCATTTTGTTTATGGATCGGATTGCACACCGCAACGGATAAAATATTGATATGATGGGATCGCGTTGCACGCCGCAACAAATTTTATTCTTGTTATTGATATGGTGAAATAAGGGAGGATTGGTATTGATATAGTGGGATTGGGTTGCACGCCGAAACAGATTTTATATGTTATTCTTATTATTGATATGGCGAAATAAGGGAGGATTGTGCATGTACGGTGAGATAGTGTTGCACGCAAGCAACAGATTGTGTATTTTGTATTCCTTGTTGTATTGTGTTAGCTTTCGGTGTTTTCAGACGAGATTCTGAGTACTGGCGTTTCTATATTTATTGATTTCGAGGATTGAGTTTATTTTGATAAGTTAACTGCCTTACTTTTCCTGCGTTTCTTTCTTGTTATTATTATTAGAATGCGTATAGGTTAGTGTAAGTGACCCGCCTTAGCCTCATCACTACTTCGTCGAGGTTAGGTTAGGCCGTTAGAGGTGGAGCTTAGGTCGTTTGATATTATCTTGGGTATGAATTGGTTGTCACCTTATCATGCTATATTGGACTGTCACGCCAAGATGGTCACCTTAGCCATGCCGGGGTTGTCTCGATTAGAGTGGAGAGGGACTCCTGGCCACTCTACCATCAGATTTATTTCTTATATGAAGGCTCAACGTATGGTCGAGAAGGGATGTCTAGCCTATTTAGCGTATGTTCATGATTCGAGTGCGGAGGATCCTTCCATGGATTCAGTACCTGTTGTGCGTGAGTTTCCAGATGTGTTTCCTGCAGATCACGGCATCCGATGTCCCTAAGGTATGGACATTATGAGTTCCTAGTGATGTCATTTGGGTTGACAAATGCCCCAACAACATTTATGGATTTGATGAACCGGGTGTTCAAGACTTATTTGGAATCTTTTGTGATTGTATTCATTGATATCTTGATCTACTCTAGCAGTCGAGAGGAGCATGAGCAGCATCTTTGGATTGTATTTCAGACTCTGAGAGCTAGCCAGTTATATGCCAAGTTTTCAAAGTGTGAGTTTTGGTTAGACTCAGTCGCCTTTTGGGGGCGTGTTGTATCAGTAGATGGCATAAAGGTGGATCCTAACAAGATTGAGGCAGTCCAGAACTGGCCTAGACCTACTTCAGCTATAGAGATCCAGAGTCTTCGGGGTTTGGCGGGTTATTATCGCAGGTTCGTGGAGGGGTTTTCATCCATAGCAGCCTCATTGACTAGATTGACCCAGAAGAGTGCCTCATTCAGATGGTCAGATGAGTGTGAGTTGAGCTTTCAGAAGCTCAAGACTGTTTTAACTTTTGTTGACTTTTTGGGATAAGTATAAAGATCTTAACTTTATGTATTGTAATTGATTTTCCTAGCATTGTTTGATGTTGTTGAGTCGATTTTGGTTAGATTCGGTTGGCTTGGAGGTGGAGTTTAGAGGAAAGGCCCTAGTTGAGCTTTGACTTGCTTGCGGAGCAAGGTAAGTGTTGGGTTTAACCTTGAATTGAGGGAATTAGGAACCCTTGAGTTATGTGCTATGTGAATTACATGTGTAGCGGCGTATATGCGAGGTGACGAGTGTATATACGCGGTCAAGATACTTGTTTCCATGCTTCCCGTATTTCATTATTTATGTTATTCCATGTCTTAATTGTTGCATGCGTTAATTGTTTCTTATGCTTTAACTTGCTACTTGTCACTTATTCAACAAGTAAAGGGTGAAATAAGGGAGGATTTATAATGATATGCTGGGATCGGGTTGCAATCCCCAACGGATTGTATTCTTGTTATTGATATTGTGAAATAATAGAGGATTGATTTTGATATGGTGGGATCGGGTTACACGCCGCAATGGATTTTATATGTTATTCTTGTTATTGATATGGCGGAGTAAGGGAGGATTATGCTTGTACGGTGGGATAGGGTTACACACCGCAATGGATTGTGTGTTTTATATTCCTTGTTGTATTGTGTTAGCTTTCGGTGTTTTCATACGAGATTCAGAGTACTGGTATTTCTGGCTTTACTGATTTTGAAGATTGAGTTTATTTTCATAAGTTAACTACCTTACTTTTCCTGCTTTTCTTTCCTATTATTATTATTATACTACGTACATGTTATTGTAAGTGACCACCTTAGCCTCGTCATTACTTCGTCGAGGTTAGGCTCGGCACTTACTGTAAAGATCCCGGCCAGTATTTTTGAGTATTACAGCCCCGTTCTCCCATTTACTGCTTATCCTATGTTCAATTATAATTATGTGACTTGTCCGGGAGGTTTTAGAATGAATTGGAACATTTAGTTTCAATATTTAAAGCTTAAGTTAAAATAGTTGACCGAAATAGTTGACCGGATGATGACTTATATGTAAACGACTTCGAAATTAAGTTTTGATGATTCTAATAGCTCCGTATGGTAATTTTTGACTTAGGAGTGTTTTCGAAAAATTAATTGAAAGTCCGTAGTTAAATTAGGCCTGAAATGATGAACATAGGAATTTGATAGTTTGGATGTTTGACCGGGAGTTGAATGTTTGATATCAGGGTTGGAATCCAATTCTAAAAATTTGAATAGGTCTGTTATCTCATTTATGACTTGTGTGGAAAGTTTGAGGTCAATCGGACTTGATTTGATAGTTTTCGGCATCAAACGTAGAAGTTGGAATTTGTTAGTTTTCATTAGGCTTGATTTGGGGTGCGATTTGTGGTTTTAGCTTTGTTTGATGTGATTTGAGGCCTCGACTAAGTTCGTATAATATTTTAGGACTTGTTGGTATATTTGGTTGAGGTCCCGGAGACCTCGGGTGAGTTTCAGATGGTTAACGGATCAAATTTGAACTTAAGAAAAAACCTGGAAATTTCAGTCTTGTGGGGCAATCGCACCTGCGGAACTTTGGTTGTAGGTGCGAGCTCGCTGAAGCGGACAAGGGAGAGGTGAGCAGTGGACGCATGTGCGGGGAAAGGTTCCGCATCTGCGTGACCGTTGATGTGGACAAGAAGTCACAGGTGCTTAGGAGACTGCAGAAGTGAGTCTGCAAAAGTGAAGGCAAGGAAGCCTTGGCAAAACCACAGAAGCAGTAGATTTTCCTTACAAGCGCTAAATTATTCCGCAGGATCGAAAGCACTGGACAAAGTACAAAAATAGAAGGGTCCGACATTTTTGTTATTTTGGACCTTTCAAACATAGGTTGAAGAGAGTTTTGAGCAAGAATTCATGGGAAAACTTGAGGTAAGTCACTTGTGATCATTGTTAGTCAATAATATTGAATTATCATCGAGTATTTCGATTAGATTGCATGTTTTTGAGGTAATATTCAAGGATTTGGGCCTAGGGATTTCAAAAGAAGAATTTACCATTTGGAGTTCGAGTTTATGTCGGAATTTGATAAATTTGGTATGGTTGGACTCGTGGTTGAATGGGCGTTCATATTTTGTAACTTCTGTCGGGTTCCGAGACGTGGTCCCCACTGACGATTTTGAGTTGAATTTTGAATTTTGTTGGAAAATTAGTATTTTCATATGGAATTCATTCCTATAATTTGTGTTAACTGTATCGAATTAATTGTGACTAGATTCGACGCGTTCGGAGGCCGATTCGCAAGGCAAAGACATATTGAAATAAAGGACTTAAACGGTTTGAGGTAACACTTCTAAACTTGGTTCTCAGGGTATGAATTCCTGAATTACGTGTTATATGAATTGTTTGGAGGTAACATTCAGTAGATTTGCATAATCAAAGAATAATGTCATTATTCACATGTTCCCCACGTATTAGAGAAACTGAGCTGAGGCTTGTATTAAAGATCATGTTAAGGCTGCATGCCGATACTTTTGGACCCACATTGTCGTGTTGCTGTAGAATTAATTATTTTAAAATATAAATTTCATACTCAATCATGTTCATCCATTTGTGAGGATATTTATAGGATCGAGCTGCACGCCGCAACATGACATATTGGCTTTATATTTATTATTATATAGATCGGGGTTGCACGCTGCAGCAGGCCTTATAGGCTTTACTATTATGGGATCGGACTGCACGCCGCAGCTGGCCATACTGGCTTTATATAGGGCTTGGGCTGAAGGAGCCCCTTTAGAGTCTGCACCCCCCATAGTGAGCGCAATCGATGTTTATATTTAGGATGGACTTCCCTAGGCACGTAGTTGCCTTATTTATTTACTTATATGAAGGATGGATCTTCCCTGGACATGGATCTTGTCCGAATAATTTATATCTGGGGATAGATATTCCTCTGGGTTGGATTGGACTTATATAGTACTGAGTGACTGACTGTCAGTTGATGTGTGTGTGTGTGTGAGTGTGTGTGTATGTGTGTGTGTGTGTGTATATATATATATATATATATATATATATATATATATATATATATGCGATGGATATTCCCTGGGCTGGATTGGCCATATACAGTACTGAGTGATTGAATATTTTAAGATTATAAGTACACGAGGTTTCCACTGAGGTGCATCACATATAGCATATACATTGGCATGTAGATATAGAGATGTCATAGTCCTCATATCATTCAGAATTGATCTATTTTATTTGTACTGAGTTTAACTGTTGAATTTGAAAGCATGCCTACATTTATGTATTGTTATTTCTATATTGGACTGTACCTATGGATCTCGTAACTACTTTCAGCCCAAAGGTTAGTCTTGTTACTTATTGAGTACATGGGGTCGGTTGTACTCATACTACACTCTGCACTTCGTGTGCAGATCCAGGTACTTTCGGATACAACGGTTGCTAGATTTCGAAGTGTTATCTGTTGGAGACTATCGAGGTGGCTGCTTGGCGTCCGCAGACCTTGTCTCACTTCTTTTTTAGTTGTTTGTATTGTTCTATATATTTTCAGACAGTGATTTATCAGTCAGACTATATTATTATTTAGATGCTCATGTGCTCATTGACACCGAGTTTTGGGAGTATATTCATATCTGTATTTGTGAGATTTTCTATTGAATTCAAATATTATATTTTCAAACTTAAAGAAAGTTGTGGTTTATTGAGGTTGTCAGCTTGCCTAGTATTATTATAGGTACCATCACGACATGCAGATTTTGGGTCATGACAAGTTGGTATCAAAGCCTAGGTTATGTAGGTCTCACGAGTCATGACCAGGTTTAGTAGAGTCTTGCGGATTGGTACGAAAAGGACATGTACTACCGGATCAGAAGGTCAGCCACCAGTGCCACCAGTTAGGGCCGCGAGAGGCCGGGGCTGTGGTAGAGGTGGAGGTGTAGCTCGTACAGTAGTTGGAGCAGCACCTGTAGAACCATCAGTTGCTCCAACTCAGGAGCAGGTTCCAGATATAGTTGAGCCGGCAGGACCAGCTCAAGCACCAATTGTGCCTATTGTTATTCTAGACCTTCAGGAGGATTTAGCCCAAATATTGACTGTTTGCACTGGCCTTTCTCAGGTGATTTCGGCTTAGGCCGCACCGGCCACTTCTCAGGCCGGGGAGGTACTCATACCCCTGTCGCTCGTACTTCAGAGAAGGTAGTGCAGGGACTTCAGATACTGGGGGCACTACCAATCCAGTCGGTTGTAGCTGCTCAGGTCCAGATGGGTCCTATTATGAATGAAAAGGAGCAGAAGAGATTAGAGAGGTTTGGGAGACTCCATCCTCCATCATTCAGTGGAACTGAGTTAGAGGATGCTTAGGATTCTTGGACAGATGCCAGCAAATGCTTCGTACAACGGGTATTCTGGAGACTAATGGGGTCTTATTTACTAATTTTTAGCTGACCGGAGCAGCCTTCAGATAGTGGGAGACTAATGAAAGGAGCAGACTGGTTGGTGCAGTACCACTATCATGGCATGAAATCTTCATATTATTCCTGGAGAAGTTTGTTCCACAGATCCGAAGGGAGGAACTATGCAGGCAGTTCGAGCAGTTACGTCAGGAGGACATGTCCGTCACTCAGTATGAGATGCGGTTTTCAGAATTAGATCGTCATGAAGTTTGGTTGGTTCCCACTAAGATGGAGAAGATCAAGAGGTTCATTAATGGCCTCAACTATCAGTTCCGTTTTGTTATAACTCTGGGAAATATAGTATGTGCTAAATTCGAATAGGTGGTTGATAGTGCTCGGCGGCTAGAGATGGTCCGTACTCAGAAGCGTGAGGAGAAGGAGGCCAAGAGGTCTCGTGTTTCGGGTAATTCCAGCAGTGTTCCTTCTGGGGGACAACCCTATTTCAATAGGGGTCGACCTTATAGTCCCGCTCAGATGGCTCGTCCAACTCATCGTGGGGCATCAACTAGCCATGGTACATATAATTCTCAACCGAGTCAGTCTTCTCTTAGTGCACTTCCAGCTCAGAATTTATCTCGTGCACCATCAGTTCTCCGGTTCTCGAGGTCCGCCTCAGACTTGCCACCATTTTTCGAGAGGGATTGCTATGAGTGTGGAGAGCTGGGTTATGTGAGGAAATATTATCCCCGCTTTTCACGAGGTCCAGTTCAGCAGAGGAGTCAGGCTACGACTCCTGCACCAGTTGCTACGCCATCTGCCCAGCCAAATCAGGATGGGCTCAGGCAGCCAGAGGTCGCCCTAAAGGGGGAGGTCAATCAGGTGGCGGTGAGGCCCGATTCTATGATTTTCCTGCTATGCCAGATGTTGTTTCTTCTGATGCAGTGATCACAGATATAGTCTCAGTGTGCCACAGGGAAACTTCTATGTTATTTTACACTGGTTCCATATATTCGTATGTTTCGTCATATTTTGCTCGTTATTTGAATATGCCCCATGAGTCCTTAGTCTTATCTGTTCATGTATCCACGCCCATGGGCGATACTATTATTGTGTACTGTGTGTATCGGTCGTGTGTGGTAACTATTGGGGGACTGGAGACTAGAGTTGATCTTTTATTGCTTAGTATGGTTGATTTCGATGTAATCTTGGGTATGGATTGGTTGTCTCCATGTCATGCTATTTTGGACTGTCACGCAAAAAATGTGATGTTGGCGATACTGAAATTGCCGAAGGTCGAGTGGAGAGATTCTCTAGATTATGTTCCCAGCAGGGTAGTTTCTTACTTGAAGGCCCAACGGATGATTGGAAAGGGGTGTTTGTCATATTTGGCCTTTGTGAGAGATGTTGATGCAGACACTCCTACTATTGATTCTGTACCGGTAGTGCGAGACTTTTCGGATGTATTTTCTGCAGACTAGTCGGGTATGCCACCCAACAGGGATATTAATTTCGGTATTGACTTGGTGATAGGCACTCAGCCTATTTATATTCCTCCATATCGTATGGCACCAGCTGAATTGAAAGAATTGAATGAGCAACTTCAGGAACTTCTTGATAAAGGGTTTATTAGGCCTAGTGTGTCGTCTTGGGGTGCACCAGTTCTATTTGTGAAAAAGAAAGACGGTACTATGCGGATGTGCATCGACTACAGGTAGTTAAACAAAGTTACAATC
Source organism: Nicotiana tomentosiformis (assembly GCF_000390325.3). Lineage (NCBI taxonomy): Eukaryota > Viridiplantae > Streptophyta > Magnoliopsida > Solanales > Solanaceae > Nicotiana > Nicotiana tomentosiformis. Next base: position 114,522,702 of record NC_090822.1, read on the forward strand.
AAGAACAAGTATCCTTTGCCACATATTGACGATTTATTTGACCAGCTTCAAGGAGCGAGGGTGTTCTCTAAGATTGATTTGAGGTATGGGTATCACTAGTTAAAAATTCGGGATTCAGATATTCTAAATACGGCATTTAGAACCTGTTATGGTCACTATGAATTTCTTGTGATGTCTTTTGGGCTGACCAACACCCCAGTAGTATTTATGCACTTGATGAATAGTATATTCCAGCCGTATCTTGATTTTTTTGTCGTAGTATTTATTGATGATATCCCGGTGTACTCATGTAGCCAGGAGGAACATGCACAACACTTGACTATTGTATTACCAAGATTGAGAAAGAGAAACTTTATGCCAAATTATCTAAGTGTGAGTTCTGGCTTAGTTCGGTGGCATTCTTGGTACACATAGTGTCCAGTGAAGGAATTAAGGTGGATATGAATAAGATAGAGGCAGTTAAGATTTGGCCCAAGCCATCTTTAGCTACTGAGGTTCAGAGTTTTCTCGGCTTGGCTGGTTATTATCGTCGCTTTGTGGAGGGTTTCTCATTTATTGCGGCGCCTATAACTAAATTGACCCAGAAATATGCTCCATTCAGGTGGTCAGATGAGTGTGAAGAGAGCTTTCAGAAGCTCAAGACTGTCTTGACCACAGCTCCAGTTTTAGTTTTAGCTTCAGCTTCAGGCTCTTATACAGTGTATTATGATGCTTCTCAAATTGGCATTGGGTGTGTCTTAATGCAGGAGGGTAGAGTGATTGTTTATGCTTTGCGCCAGTTGAAGCCACATGAAAAGAACTACCTTATTCATGATTTAGAATTGACAGCCATTGTTCATGTATTAAATATTTGGAGGCACTATCTCTACGGTGTGTCCTGTGAAGTATTTACGGATCATCAGAGTCTTCAACACTTATTCAAACAGAAGGATCTAATTTTGAGGCAGCGGAGATGTTTGGAGCTGCTAAAGGACTATGATATTACTATTTTATATCATCCCGGGAAGGCCAATGTGGTGGACGATGCCTTGAGTAGAAAGGCGGTGAGTATGGGTAGCCTTGCATTCATTCTTGTTGGTGAGAGGCCTCCTGTAGTTGATATTCAGGCCTTGGCTAACCAGTTCGTGAGATTAGATATTTCAGAGCCCAGTTAGGTTCTAGCTTGTGTGGTTTCTCGGTCTTCCTTATATGACCGCATCACAAAGTGCCAGTATGATGATCCCCATTTGATTGTCCTAAAGGACACAGTTCAACATGGTGATGACAAAAATGTTACTATTGGAGATGATGGGGTGTTGAGGATGCAGGGTCGGATATGTGTGCCAAATGTAGATGGACTGCGAGAGTTGATTCTTGAAGAGGCCCACAGTTCGCGGTATTCCATTCATCCAGGTGCCGCAAAGATGTATCAGGACTTGCGACACACACTATTGGTGGAGGAGGATGAATAAAGATATAGTGGGGTTTGTAGCTCGGTGTTTAAATTGTCAGCAGGTGAAGTACGAGCATCAGAGAACGGGTGGATTGCTTCTGAAACTTGAAATTCTGGAGTGAAAGTGGGAGCGTATAACCATGGACTTCGTAGTTAGACTCCCACAGACTTCAAGAAAGTTTGTTGTTGTTTGGGTAATTGTGGATCAGTTAACGAAGTCCGCATGCTCTATTCCAGTAGGGACTACCTACTCTTCGGAGCGGCTGACTGAGATTTATATTTGCGAGATTGTTCGCCTTCACGGTGTGCCAGTGTCTATCATTTCAGATCGGGGCACGTAGTTTACATCACAGTTTTGCAGAGCAGTGCAGCAAGAGTTGGGGACACAGGTAGAGTTGAGTACAACATTTCACCCTCAGACAGATGGACAGTTCGAGCGCACTATTCAGATATTGGAAGATATGCTATGTGCTTGTTTTATAGATTTTGAGGGGTTTTGGGATCAGTTTCTGCCACTTGCAGAGTTTTGCTATAACAACAGCTACCAATCGAGCATTATAATGGCTCTGAATGAGGCTTTGTATGGGAGACGATATCGGTCTTCGGTAGGCTGGTTTGAGCCGGGTTGGGCTAGGCTATTGGGTACTGATTTAGTTTAGGATGCTTTGGAAAAGGTTAAATTTATTCAGGATCGATTTCGCACGACGCAGTCTAGATAGAAGAATTATGTCGACCTGAAGGTTCGCGATGTTGCTTACATGGTAGGAGAGGAGGTACTACTCTGAGTTTCGCCTATGAAGGGTGTTATGAGGTTCGGGAAGAAGGGAAAGTTGAGTCCTAGGCATATTGAGCCTTTTGAAATACTTAAAAAGATTGGAGAGGTGGCTTATGAACTTGCATTGCCGCCTAGTCTATCGGGTGTTCATCCAGTGTTTCATGTACCTATGCTCCAGAAGTATGTCGGAGATCCGTCTCATATTTTGGATTTCAGTACGGTTCAGTTGGATGATAATTTGACTTATGACGTGGAGTCGGTGGCTATTTTGGACCGGCAGGTTCGAAAGTTGTGATCAAAGAACATAACTTCGATGAAAGTGCAGTGGAGAGGCCAACCAGTAGGAGAAGCTACTTGGGAGACTGAGGGGGAGATGCGGAGCAAATATCCACACCTATTTGAGACTCCAGGTATAATTCTAAACCCGTTCGAGGACGAATGTTTGTTTAAGAGGGGGAGAATGTAATGATTCGGCCGGTCATTTTGAGTATTATAACCCCATTCCCCCATTTACTCCTTATCCTGTGTTCAATTATAATTATGTGACTTGTCGGGGAGGTTTTAGAATGAATTGGAACACTTTGTTCCAATATTTAAAGCTTAAGTTGAAATAGTTGACAGGATGTTGACTTATAAGTAAACGACTCTGGAAGTCAGTTTTGATAATTCCAATAGCTGTGTATGGTAATTTTGGACTTATGAGTGTGTCTGAAAAATTAATTGGAAGTTCGGGTAATTGAATTAGGTCTGAAATGGCAAAAATAGGAATTTGAAAGTTTAGAAGTTTGACCGGGAGTTGACTTTTTGATATCATGGTCGGAATCTAGTTCTAAAAATTGGAATAGGTCTGTTATGTCATTTATGACTTATGTGCGAAATTTGAGGTCAATCGGACTTGATTTGATAGGTTTCAGCATCGAATGTAGAAGTTGGAATTTTTTAGTTTTCATTAGGCTTGAATTGGGGTGCAATTCGTGGTTTTAGCGTTATTTGATATGAGTTGAGGCCTCGACTAAGTTCGTATAATGTTTTAGGATTTGTTGGCATATTTGGTTGAGGTCCCGGGGGCCTCGGGCGAGTTTTGAATGGTTAACAGATTAAATTTGGACTTAAGAAAAAACCTGAAAATTTAAGTCTTCTAGTGCAATCGCACCTGCAGAACTTTGGTCGCAGGCACGAGCTCGCATAAGCGAGCATGGCAGCACAAAATCGGACAAGGGGGAGGTGAGCAGTGGCCGCAGGTGTGGGGAAGGGTTCCATATCTGCGTGACCGCAGATGCGGACAAGAAGTCGCAGGTGCGCAGGAGACCGCACAAGCGGACTGCTTCTCGCAAAAGCGAGTCCGCAGAGGCAGAAATGTGATCGCAGAAGTGAAGGCAATGCAGCCTTGGAAAACCCGCATAAGCTATAGATTTTTTGCGCAACCGCAGATGCGGTTAATTATTTCGCAGAAGCGAAAGCACTAGGCAGAGTACAAAAACAGATAGGTCCGATATTTTTGTCATTTTGGACCTTTCAAACACGGGTTGAGGCAATTTTGGAGCGAGAATTCAGGGGAAAACTTGAGATAAGTCACTTGTTATCATCGTTAGTCAATAATATTGAATTATCATCGAGTATTTCGATTAGATTGCGTGTTTTTGAGGTGAAATTTGAGGATTTGAGCCTAGGAATTTCAAAATAAGAATTTAAGATTTGGAGGTCGAGTTGATGTCGGAATTTGATAAATTTGGTATGGTTGGACTCGTGGTTTAATGGGCATTCATATTTTATAACTTTTGTCAAGTTCCGAGACGTGGGACTCACTGACGATTTTGAATTGAATGTCGAATTTTGTTGAAAAATTAGTATTTTCATTTGGAATTGATTCCTATAATTTGTGTTGACTGTATCGAATTAATTGTGACTAGATTCGAGGCGTTCAGAGGTCGATTCGCGAGGCAAAGGCATATTAGAATAAAGGAATTACACGGTTTGAGGTAAGTAACATTTCTAAAATTGATTTTGAGAGTATGAATGCCTGAATTACATGTTATATGAATTGTTTGGAGGTGATGCATATGTTAGGTGACGCGCGTGTGGGCGTGCACCATAGATATTGTGACTTAAAAAATTCTGTAGATTTGCATAATCAAATAATCATGTCATTATTCACATGTTCCCCACGTGTAAGGGTGGCATGTGGGCCGGGCCCGGTCCTAAGTGGGCTTCACGGGCACGGTCCTAAGTGGGCCGGTCCTAAGCGTGCCGGTCCTAAGTGGTCTCGGGCTTTGCGGGCTTCTTGTTGGAACCGGTCCGGGACCGGGACAACGAACTAATGGTCCCGGGTTAAGCGGGCCAGTCCCGGGCTTCTTGTTGGAACCGGTCCGGGACCGGGACCACGAACTAACGGTCCCGGGTTAAGCGGGCCGGTCCCGGGCCTAAGTGGGCCCAACGGATACTTTCTATTTCTTTTAAAAATTTTATAGAAATTAGAGGAAAAAAATGGTAATAAAAATATCTAAGGCAATTCCTTATAAATTATATTATAGAATTGTGACCTAAATTTTTTAATTCAAATTTAAAGACTAAAATATTGTAAAGAGATATTCAAAGCAATGCGTTATAATATATATATATATATATATATATATATATATATATATATATATAAGATGTATATATAGTATATAAAGATGATCTTAAGATATATAAGCTATATTCAATATATATATATAAGCTTATATATATATACTATACTATATATACATCTTAAGATATATAAGCTATATTCGATTTATATACTATATATACTCCCTCTGTTTCAATTTATGTGAACCTATTTCCTTTTTAGTCCGTACCAAAAAGAATGGCCTATTTCCTTATTTGGATACAATTTAGCTTTATGCAATGATTTATAGCCACACAAAATATATGTGCCTCATTTTACACCACAAGTTCAAAAGTCTTTTCTCTTTTCTTAAACTCCATGCCTAGTCAAATGGGTTCACATAAATTGAAATGGAGGGAGTACATCTTAAGATATATAAGCTATATTCGATATATATATATATATATATATATATATATATATATATGAGATGGATATTCCCCAGGCTGGATTGGCCATATACAGTACTGAGTGATTAAATATTTTAAGATTGTAAGTACACGAGGTTTCCACTGAGGTGCATCACATACAGCATATACATTGGCATGTAGATATAGAGATGTTAGAGTCCTCATATCATTCAGAATTGATCTATTTTATTTGTACTGAGTTTAACTGTTGAATTTGAAAGCATGCCTACATTTATGTACTGTTGTTTCTATATTGGACTGTACCTATGGATCTCGTCACTACTTTCAGTCCAAAGGTTAGTCTTGTTACTTATTGAGTACATGGGGTCGATTGTACTCATACTACACTCTGCACTTCTTGTGGAGATCCAGATACTTTCGGATACAACAGTTACTAGATTTCGGAGTGTTATCTGTTGGAGACTATCGAGGTAGCTGCTTGGCATCCGCAGACCTTGTCTCTCTTTCCTTTCAGTTGTTTGTACTGTTCTATATATTTTCAGACAGTGTTTTATCAGTTAGACTATATTATCATTTAGATGCTCATGTACTCAATGAAACCGGATTTTGGGAGTGTATTTATATCTGTATTTGTGAAATTTTCTATTGAATTCAAATATTATGTTTTCAAACTTAAAGAAAATTTTTGGTTTATTGAGGTTGTCGCCTTGCCTAGTATTAAGATAGGCGCCATCACGACATGCGAATTTTGGGTCGTGACACTTACAGAGTACATAGGATCAGTTGTACTCATACTACACTCTGCACTTTTTGTGCATATTTTGGAGTCGGGCCTAGCGGCGATTAGTAGATTACTCGGATTGATTGCCGGTTCGGAGACTTGAGGTACAACAGCACGGCGTTCACAGCTCTTGAGTCGCCTTCTTCCTTATCCTAGCTGTTTATTTTATTTCAGACAGTTTTACTTTCATTCAGACCATTATCTGTATTATTCTAGTCGCTCGTGCACTTGTAACACAAGTTTTGGGATTGTATCTAGATATTGCAGTTATTTTGGTTTTTCTCACTTTATTTCAATTCTATTTCAGTTTATTCAGTTTATTCAGTTTAATTGGTATCGGTTAATTTGATTGGTTAAAAATGGATAAAGCCTATTCTAACGTTGGCTTGCCTAGCAAGTGAAATATTTGGCGCTATCACGGTCCCGATGGTGGAAATTCCGAATCGTGACATTAGCTTTTAGGGTGTGTTTGATACAACGCAAAATATTTATTGGAAAATTATTTATTTATTGGTGTTTAGTTTTCAAAGAGAAAAAATATTATTATCTTCACTTTTAGGCAGATGTAATTTTCTTTTACAATTATTTTAATGTAGAACCCTAACTAGTACTTAAATATTATTATCCAAAAATTTCCTTCGATCGCTATGTATGTCATTTGCTAATTAACATTATAGGCCAATGCCAAATTCCAAGCAGACAGAGATTCATGGTTTGTTATGGTCCAACCGACACAAGTATTTATTGTTAAGATGGAAGGACATATGACATACTTAATTTTGAAAAGCTGGAAAATGACTGCTAGTTAAGTTAAGCAGATAAGTATAGTGTAGAGTAGATGTTAATATTATAACTAGCTAGTCTTTTTATGACACAATATGGGTTGCTCTTCTATTAAATTGTAAACATATCGCCTTAGGATTTCATATTGTAACGACTCGGCCGGTCGTTTTGAGTGTTATAAGCTCGTTTTCTCATTTACTTCTCAATTTATGCTATATAGTAATTTTATAACTTACCGGGTTAGTTGGTTCGGGTCCGAAAGGAATTCGGAATGAAATGAGACACTTAATCTCATAATTGAAAATTTAAGTTAGAAAAGTGGACCGGATATAGACCTATATGTAAACGACCTCGGATTTGAATTTTGATGATTCCAATAGCTCCATATGGTGATTTTGGGCTTAGGAGAGTGTCCGGAATATTATTTGGAGGTCCGTAGTGGAATTAGGCTTGAAATGCCGAAAGTTGAATTTTTGGAAAGTTTGACCGGGGGGTTGACTTTTTGATATCGGGATCGAAATTCAATTCTGAAAATTTGAGTACCTCCGTTATGTCATTTATGACTTGTGTGCAAAATTTGTGGTCAATCGGACGTGATTTGATAGGTTCCGGAGTCATTTGTAGAAATTAAAAATTTTAAAGTTCATTAGGCTTGAATCTATGTGTGATTCGTGTTTTAGTATTGTTGGATGTGATTTGAAGGCTCGACTAAGTTCGTATAATGTTTTAGGACTTGTTGGTACATTTGGCTGAGGTCCCGGGGGTCTCGGGTGAGTTTCGAATGGTTAACAGATCAAATTCGGACTTAAAATAAATAGCTGAAGTTTATGCCCTCTGTTGCAATCGCACCTGCGGAAATTCTATCGCAGGTGCGAGCTCGCAGAAGCGAGCATGGCAAGCGCAGATGCGCAAATGGATTATGGGGCAATGGTCGCAGGTGCGAGGAAAATTCGGCACCCTGTGTGAGCGCACACGCAGATGCGGAGGGACACTCCCAGAAGCGGCATGCGCAGGAGCGCAAACAGGCGCGCAGATGTGGGCAAAGGCCCAGATGCAGGACTTTTTCCACACATGCGGTTGGCGCAGAAGCAGTCAAGTTGCCGCAGATGTGAAAATCCCTGGACAGTACAAAAACAGAGAGGTTCCGATCTTTTGCCATTTTTGGGCATTTCAAGCTCGGGTTGGGCGATTTTGAGTAAGGTTTTCACGGAAAAACTTGAGGTAAGTCCCTTGTGCTCATTTCTACTCCATAATATTAAATTATCATCGAATAATCCGACTAGATTACATGTTTTTGAGGTGTAAATCGGGGGTTGGAACTTAGGGATTTGAAAATAAGATTTGAAGTTTTAGGGGTCGAGTTCAGGTCGGATTTTGATAAAATTTATATGGTTAGACTCGTGGTTGAATAGGCTTTCGAATTTTGTAACTTTTGTCGGGTTCCGAGACGTGGGCCCCACGGGCGATCTTTGAGCTAAATTTCGGATTTTTATGAAAAATTAGTATTTTCTTATGGAATTAATTCTAATAAATTTTATTGTCTGAAACGAATTATTTGTTACTAGATTCGAGGCATTCGGAGGCTGATTTGCGAGGCAAAGGCATAGCAAAGTAAAGAATTTCACGTTTTGAGGTAAGTAACAGTTTTAAATCTAGTCCTGAGGGTAAATTCCGGATTTTGGTATCATGTGATTATTTTGAAAGTGACGCACATGCTAGGTGACGGGCGTATTGGCATGCACCGAGAGGATTGTGACTTGGTCCGTCCGAGAAAACTGTAAAGTTAAATAATTTATTGTTAGCTATATGCTCTCTATGTGTTGATAAAAAAATATTTAATTGTAAACCATGTTAGAAATCATGCTTAGGCTATGTGATAGTATTATTGGGACCCACAGAGGTCGCGTACTTGTTGAATTATCTGTTAAATGCTATATGTACTCAGTCTCAATTTTTACTTGCACATTTTATCTCAGTCTTTGTTATTATTATTGATACATCATATTATTATTGTTTGGGCTGATTTCATGATTATTGAGAGCCCGAGAGACTGGAGAGATTTATGACTGAGTAAGGTCGAGGGCCTGATTGTGAGATATTGATACTATAGCACGTGAGTTGTCCGTACAACACGTGAGTTGGCCGTGCAGATCCTTATATTATACTATAGCACGTGAGTTGGCCGTGCGGATACTTATATTATACTATAGCACGTGAGTTGGCCGTGCGGATCTAGATATTTATATTATGGCACATGAGTTGTCCGTGCAGATTATAGCGCTTGGGCCGTAGGAGCCCCTCTGGAGTGAGTGATTAGGGCTGGGAGCTCAGGGAGTGATGAGGGCTGGGATCCTAGTGAGTGATTGTTTTCCTAAGAGATTGTACTTGATTTTCATTTGTTGTTGCACTTAATTGCTATCTGTCATTGTTATAAAATCTCTGAAAGATTATTGATATACGGATTACATGAACAGGAACTGTATAAAAATTGATTTGACATTAAACTGCCAGATTTGATAGCATGTCTATTCTTTGCTGGTATTATTCGAAATGAACCATAACTGTGTAGCTCGTTACCATCTTCAGTTCCTTATTTATTATTGTTACTTGCTGAGTTGGTTGTACTCATACTACACCCTGCACTTCGTGTGCAGATCCAGGTGTTCCCAGACATAGCAGGTGTTGATCCTTTCGCGCGGTTGATTTTCAGGAGATTTTGAGGTAGTTGTCGTGTTCCGTAGACCTTGTATCTTCTTCTCTATCTCTTTGTTTACCGTATTTGGTCTCAGACTATTATAGACTATATTTTCCAGACTTGTATTCATATTAGATGCTCATGTACTCAGTGACACCAGGTTTTTGGGGAGTGTTTGTATTGTATTTAAATATTATATTTTCAACCTTAAAGAGAGGTTTTGGTTTATTGAGATTTTTGGCTTGCCTAGTATCGAGATAGACGTCATCACGACGGGTGAGATTTTGGGTCGTGACACATATAGCTCATTCTAGATTACTTTGATATGATGGAAATTAAATTAATGCATATTTAAGTTAAATTTAGTTAAAGATATATTAGCTTTTTATTTTTCTGACTTAAGATGTTCCAACTACTCTTATTTAGAGGCGGATTCAGAATATAAATATTATGGATTCGAGTTTGAAAGTCTACCACAACTCATTTGAAATATTCAGTTCGATCGGTATTATTAGTACTTATTTAGTAACAATAATTTTTTTTTTAATACATATGCATTATTCGAGCCAAATTTATGGAGCATAAACTCATAAATCCTTAACTACATCCGCCCCTACTCCTATTAGACTGTTTGGTCGGCAAGAAATATATACTCTATGAATAGCTAGGAGACAGAGAAATTTTCCTATCAATTCCGTTTATATATATATATACACGTTTGAGCCGTTGAAAAGGTTGCATTCAGTGATGATCTCAACTTATTGAAAATATTTAGTATAGGAACGTCACAAGTGAATCAATTGCGTCACATGCAACGAACTGAATTAAATGCTAGTGTAAATATGAGGATAGGAATCATTGGATCCTTTATTAATGTTCCTACCCTCTCTCTCAAGAAAATAAGTAAATAAATAATAATAATAATAATAATAATAGTAATAGTAGTAATAAATTAAGGGTTACACCACCCTATCACTAGCATTGCATGAAACCACTAAGACACCCGAAAATTACTGATGTAGAAATCTCGGCTCTCTCTAGAAAATAGATGAGTCGAATACAAGAAGTGAAGTTTATAGTTAGGCAACGTCAAGCTTTAAAGCTTACCGGTCCGTAACCTAAATTTTAACGGAGCTCCCCTCCCATTTTTGCTACTAGATTTTCAATTTATTAGATGTACATATTAAGTGAAATGCTCAACACATATCAAGATTAATTCATTCTAAATTATAGGATTCTGTCGAACTCGTATCAAGGTGATAGTGAAGTTCTCAACACATATCAGGGTTATTTATTTATGTATATAATGTTGCTTTACTCCACACACGTTGTACAGTATATTCTTCTTCGAAGAGAATATGAATAAGAAACAAGAAAGGATAAGAATTCCAGGCACGGCTAGAGAGTATGTGCTGATTTAATTTTTAACCAAAGTAGTAGGTGATAAATTGAATATTTGGAAATATTGATTGGACAAATCAAATATATTACTTTATTGGTATTAATGACGTGACAACTATATTTTTTCCCTTCTGGGAACATATAATAAATTAGCGTGTGGAAAACTTCACTTTGCATTAAGTTATTTACCAAAAAATCAGAGTTATGTACGTTGCCTGTGTCACAGAAACCAAAAGTTTAGATATGATGACATCACTATAGTTATGACTATTTATAAACTTTATAATTCTTATAACTCAAACCAGCTCACCAAAATTTAATATGGGAAAGAGAATTGTTAATAATTCAAAGGACACGTGCTGAGATAAGAGGTTTATTGCGTATACTTTTAGATATTTCAGTGTTTGAGCAAGTGCTACAAAAGAAAAGTTTTAATATAAGGGAGTGTTTATGTTACATCTAACATACTGAAATGAATAGTGTTTTGATAATTCACACTATGTGACATCACACAGATTCTCTCTCACATTTGAGAGACAATGAAATTGGGAGTTACTCATTAATGCATGAAATATAGGGATGAGACTCCTTACAAAAGTATGCCATTAAAAATAAAATATAAAATTTAAATTTAAATTATTTTTAAATATAATTTTTTTTAAATGACTAATAAGGAAATAATGTCTAATAAAATAAAACCGAACAAGTAATATTTCGTGCAAGTTGATGAATAACTTCAGAAAGAGGAGTCATATTGTGTTATGACTATTGCGTCCATATTCACAAATTAAGCTTTTAAGGAATTTTGGATATTTTCTTGACGTTTTACACTTTGGACATTGTATACGGTCGAAATAGATTCCGGCCTCCGTATATTTATTTGAGCTCGAATGGTAAGCGATCGAAGTGAGAGCTCGAGACGAGTTCCGAGGATAGTATATACAAGCCTCGAGCTCCAAGACCGATCGAGGAATCGACTCGATATCATTATCGAGCCCATGACCAAATCGAACCGCAAGGCAAGAAGAAGGTCGTCGGAGATGCACCGACCGATTGATACTCACCCCGAATGTCGAACTCGAACTCAAGGCCGAGGGCTCGATCCAATACCGAGCTCGAGCCAGTATCGAGCTCGGAGACAGGAGCTGTTGCAACCGCACTAGGGGAGAGAATCTTGGCAGGAATCAAGGAAGAGACAATTTATCATGGGTTCTCCACTATATATTTTTTATTATAAATAAAGTAACATCCTCCTACTATAAAGAGGGGGGATCCTTGTAAGCAGGGCAGACATTGCAAAAACAGACTACTTCTATTTATTGAATAATAAATCTATTAAGCTTTTTGACTCAACACACTCACTTTTCTAGTTCAATAATTTATATCTCATTTCTATAGCCAAGAATCAAAACATTTCCACTTCTACGTACGATTTATGTCAGGCCATATCACATATCCTTAGAACCACTAATAAATTCAACTATATCCGATTTTTCGAGTAAACAGTTTGGCGCCCACCGTGGGGCTAAGGATAATAGAGGTTGTTTGATACAAATTCGCAATACGCACCAGTTTACAACTCCGAATCAGCAATGACAAACCCTCGATTCATGGCTTAAAATATCAACCATAAAGCCGGCCTTCAGGATGAAACCAACAACTTGATACCCAGGGCCGGAAGGCCACTTAACGATGTCACTGAAACTCGAGTCAAAGTACTTGAAATCCGAGTCGAATTACCACTAAACGTCAATTCACAAGTGGCTCTTGAGGCGAACCAACGTTCCGAACTGGAGAAAAGCATTCAGGGCGGAACTCGATTCGTAGCTCGAGATGCCCATAACGTGGAGGAGATCGAAGTCAGCTTACGGATGATCTTCGAGATGTTACAAGCCCAGCAAATAGCGATAGCTCAGTTGTAGAGCCAAACTCATGTATAAAGCAGGCCGGAGCCCGATCTGCTTTGGGAAATCACCCACAGAACGGAGCCAGCCATAGTGAAGTCAAACGAGCAAGAATCGGGGACTACTCCCGAAATTACCAAATTCCTCAAGGAACTCACAAAATGATTCGAAGCCAACGATAAGAGAGTAGAAACATATAATTCTAGGGTCGATCAAATCCCGGGAGCTCCACCAATGATAAAAAGGTTGGATTCAAAGAAATTCATCCAAAAGCCTTTTCCCTCGAGTGCAACCCCAAATCCAATCCCCAAAATATTCCGTATGCTCGAAATTTCTAAATATAACGGTACGACCGATCCCAACGAACACGTCACCTCTTACACGTGTGCCATCAAGGGTAACGATCTGGAAGACGATGAGATCGAATCCGTATTATTGAAGAAATTCGGAGAGACCCTTTTTGAAGAGAGCGATGATTTGGTATCATAATTTGCCCCCAAATTCCATCGATTCGTTTGCCATGTTAGCGGACTCGTTTGTAAAGGCGCATGCTGGTGCCATAAAGGTTGCAACAAGGAAATCGGACCTCTTCAAAGTAAAGCAAAGCGGTAATGAAATGTTGAGGGAGTTCGTGTCCCGATTTCAAATGGAACGTATGGAATTGCCACCGGTCACAGACGACTGGGCCGTCCAAGCTTTCACCCAAGGGTTGAATGAGCAAAGTTCAATACCATCACATCAGCTAAAGCAAAATTTGATCGAGTATCCAGCAATGACCTAGGCAGATGTGCATAACCGATATCAGTCAAAAATTAGGGTCGAAGATGACTAGTTAGGAGCTCCTTCCGGATCCATGCACCAGAACAGGGCAGCTATCAAAAACCAGAGGGATATCGACAGAGAACAAAGGTCGAATAGAGACCGATATCAAATGTACGTCACAGATCGAATGAATAATGGCTCGGCGTGCAACTCCGCTCGGAACAATCGAAGAAGTGATCGAGGACAAAATTCCCAGGGGCTTATGAGCAAGAGTGGCTTCGATAAATATGGCGATCCCATAGAGGCACCCCGACTATCGGAGTATAATTTTAGCGTCGATGCATCGGGCATTGTCTCGGCGATCAGAAGAATCAAAGATACTAGGTAGCCCAGACCTATGCAAACTGACCCTTCCCAAAGAAACCCGAATTCGATATGCAATTTTCATGGCACGCATGGCCACAGGATCGAGGATTGCAGACAATTAAGAGAAGAGGTAGCCCGCCTATTCGATGAGAGCCACCTTCGAGAGTTCCTCAGCGATCGAGCCAAGAATCACTTCAGTGAAAGGGACGCCAACAAAAAGGATAAACAAGTGGAAACTCTGCATATCATCCATATGATCATCGGTAGGGTCGATACTCCGCAGGGACCCGTGCTCAAGTACGGCAAGATACCGGCCACAGGGGAAAAACGAACTCGAGGTTATGTACCTGAGGGCACTTTATATTTCGGAATCAAAGAAGCCGAGGGCATCTATCAACCTCACAACGACGCTCTGGTAATTTCTATCCTATTAAATAAAGCTCAAGTTAAGAGTATTTTAGTGGATCCAGGTAGCTCTGCGAATATCATCCGATCTTGGGTAGTGGAGTAGCTCGGTTTGCAGAATCAAGTCGTGCCTGCAGCTCGGGTCTTGAACAGTTTCAATATGGCCAGTGAAACGACTAAAGAGGAGATTACTCTACCAGTGAATGTAGGTGGAACCATCCAAAATACCAAATTCCACATAATCGAAGGGGATATGAGGTACAATGCCCTACTCGGAAGACCTTGGATCCACAATATAAAAGCAGTGCCTTCGACCCTCCACCAAGTAATGAAATTTCCTACGTCGTACGGCTTGAAAATAGTATACGGGGAGCAACATGCTGTGAAGGAAATGTTTGCAGTTGATGAGGTAACACCGATGCCAACGCTATCGGTCTCGGAAAGATCGAGCACTAAAGATAGAAGAGAAACCAAATAGCAATCAGAGCCACCAGTCTCGACCGAACCAGTGGAACAGGAAATAGAGGATGACGAGGAAGAGTTTCTGACACCTCGAGCTTTCATCGTCCCTGAAGACTCCGACGCCACCAAATCTACGATCGAAGAACTGGAGCATGTCATATTAATTGAATATCTGCCCGAGAAAAAGGTATACCTAGTAACGGGATTGACCCCCGAACTCAGGGAAAAACTCATTCGATTTCTTATTGATAACATAGACTGTTTTGCTTGGTCCTATTTAGACATGGCAGGGATCCTACCGTCGATAACAATACACCAGCTGAGCTTGGACCCTAGTTTCAAATCGGTAAAGCAAAAAAGAAGATCACAGTCCGAGGTGAAACACGTGTTTGTAAAGGACGAGGTAACTAAACTTCTTAAAATAGGATCAATTCGGGAGGTAAAATATCCCGAGTGGTTAGCCAACGTAGTTGTAGTCCCTAAAAAGGGGAACAAACTTAGAATGTGCATAGATTATAAAGATCTAAACAAAGCATGCCCCAAAGATTCTTTTCCACTACCTAGCATCGATCGCATGATCGATGACACAGCCGGCCATGAGATTCTTACTTTTCTCGACGCCTACTCCGGGTACAATCAGATTCGAATGAACCCGGAGGACCAGGAAAAGACTTCATTTATCACCAAGTACGAAACCTATTGCTATAATGTAATGCCATTCGGGCTAAAAAAATGCAGGAGCTACTTACCAATGCCTAGTAAATAAAATATTCGAAGAACAAATAGGTAAGTCAATGGAAGTTTACATTGATGACATGCTAGTTAAGTCCCTGCACGCAGAGGACCATTTGACTCATTTGCAGGAAACGTTCAAAATCTTAAGGAAATACAACATGAAGCTCAACCCCGAGAAATGTGCTTTTGGGGTTGGATCGGGCAAGTTCCTTGGTTTCATGGTATCGAATCGGGGAATCGAGATCAACCCAGATAAAATTAAGGCCATCGAAGACATCACTGTCGTGGAAGCAGTGCAAAGGCTGACCGGGTGGATAGCTACCTTAGGCCGATTCATTTCGAGGTCATCAAATCGAAGCCACAAATTCTTCTCCCTACTCAAAAGGAAGAATGATTTCGCCTGGACCCCGAAATTCCAACAGGCACTAGAACAATTGAAGCGGTACCTATCGAGCACTCCACTACTTCACACTCCGAGGACAGATGAGAAGTTGTACTTATACTTGGCGGTTTCGAAAATTGCTCTAAGTGGCATCCTAATTCGAGAAGAGCAAGGTACACAGTTTCATGTTTATTAAGTAAGTCGGACCTTAGGGGAAGCAGAGGCTAGATACCCTCACTTCAAGAAATTAGCACATGCACTAATAAGTGCCTCTAGAAAGTTAAGACCATACTTTCAATGTCACCCCATATGCGTTTTGACCACTTACCCACTTTGCAATATTTTGCACAAGCCCGAACTATCGGGTCGATTAGCCAAATGGGCCGTCGAACTCAGTGGGTACGATATCGAATATCAGCCCCATACGACCATTAAGTCCCAAATTTTAGCAGACTTCGTTGCCGATTTCACGCCAACCCTCGTACCCAAAGTTGAAAAAGAACTCTTGTTAAAATCGGGTATGTCGTCGGGGGTTTGGACCCTCTACACAGATGGTGCTTCAAATGTGAAGGGGTCTAGGCTTGGCATTGTCCTGAAACCTCCGACAGGTGGCATTATTAGACAATCCATCAAAACCACTAGATTAACTAACAATGAGTCGAGTACGAGGCCATGATTTCAGGTCTCGAGCTAGCTAAAAGCCTGGGAGAAGAAGTCATTGAAGCCAAATGTGACTCTTTACTAGTGGTGAACTAAGTAAACAAAACTTTCGAGGTTCGAGAAGATAGGATGCAAAGGTATTTGGAAAAATTACAGGTAACTCTATACCATTTCAAAGAATGGACCCTACAACATGTGCCTCGAGAACAAAACTGTGAGGCCGACGCACTCGCAAATTTGGGGTCGTCGGTCGAGGAAGATAAAATCGACTCGGGGACTGTCGTTCAACTCTCGAAATCTGTAATTGAGGATGGACATGCTGAAATATATTCCACGAGCTTAACCTGGGATTGGAGGAATAAGTATATTGAATATTTAAAGAACGGAAAACTCCCATCGAACCCTAAAGAATTGAGGGTTCTACGAACCAAGGCTGCTCGATTCACGCTGGTTGAAGATGGAACATTATACCGAAGGACGTTCGACGGACCACTGGCGGTATGTTTGGGACCAGGAGACACCGATTATGTTTTACGAGAGGTTCATGAAGGCACTTGTGGAAACCACTCCGGCGCCGAACTATTAATTCGCAAAATCATCAGAGCAGGGTACTACTGGGATAGCATGGAGAAGGACACTAAGGAGTTCGTTCGAAAATATGATAAATGTCAAAGGTTTGCGCCGATGATCCACCAACCCAGAGAGCAGCTTTATTCAGTCATTTCTCCATGGCCATTCATGAAATGGGTAATGGATATCGTTGGCCCCTACCATTGGCCCCAGGTAAAGCTAAATTCATTCTATTTATGACTGACTATTTCGCTAAATGGGTTGAAGCACAGGCATTCAAAAAGGTGAGAGAAAAGGAGGTTATAGATTTCATCTGGGACCACATCGTGTGTCGATTTGGGATACCAGCAGAAATAACATGCGACAATGGTAGACAGTTTATCGGCAGCAGAGTGATGAAACTCCTTGAAGACCATAAAATAAATAGAATATTGTCTACACCATATCATCCTAGCGGGAACGGACATGCCGAATCAACGAACAAGATTATCATCCAAAACATAAAGAAAAGATTGAACGAAGCTAAAGGAAAGTGGAGAGAAATTTTGCCCGAAGTCCTTTGGGCATATCGGACAACATCTAAATCCAGTACAGGAGCAACCCCATTTTCCCTAGTGTATGGATCCGAAACTCTAATTCCGGTCGAAGTCGGGGAACCTAGCGCAAGGTTCCGATATACATCGGAAGAATCGAACTACGAGGCAATGAATACTAGCCTCGAATTATTAGATGAAAAATGAGAGGCGGCACTGGTTTAAATGGATGCACAAAAATAACGAATCGAAAGGTACTACAATAGAAGAACCAACCTCCGCCATTTCAAGGCCCGGGACTTGGTCCTAAGGAAGGTCACCGTTAACACTAGAGATCCTAATGAAGGGAAGCTCAGCCCAAATTGGGAAGGACCCTATCAAGTCCTCGATATAGTCGGGAAAAGGTCTTATAAACTTGCAGCAATGGATGGAAAACCGTTACCAAACAATTGGAACATATCGCTTCTCAAACGATACTACTGTTAAGGTATGATCTTCTCCTCTATCGTCTACATGCATAAATTCGACACTAACTCATTGCAGAAATTCGACGAAAAACATCAACACCTCTGGTTTCAAAGCACGCGTTGTACTATTTTTCCATCAAGTTCGGTTTTTATCCCAAATGGGTTTTTCCGACAAGATTTTTAACGAGACAACAACTATGTGCCACCCGGGGACAAATCAATAGTATCTGAGGCTCCTTCATAATCAACCTCGAATACTGGGGGGCTACCAAGCGAATAAATGAAGTTCGGCAGAAGAAAGTTACTCCATATCAAATTCATGACAAACAGGGTCTCGATAGAGAAAAGTGTAAGGGCCAAATGGTCAAAACGAACCATGCCCACGTAGTTTCGCTCGAACTCTGGCACAAGATACAAACACATGTGTAATGACCATAAAGGAGAACTTCTTTTTCAGATATCTCACACTTTGAAATGATTTTCCTGCTTCATGATTCAAACAGGCTTAAAGGCCAACCACCATCAAAGGGATTTTTGATACAAGCGATCATAAAAAGCCTAAGGGCTATCTTAATTCGAGTTCGAGCAATCACTCACTCGGTCATAAAAAGCCTACGGCCTAACATATTCTGAGTTCGAGTTTGAAATAATCACTCATGCAAATTAAAGCCTAAGGGCTATCTTACTTCGAGTTCGAGCAATCACTCACTCGGTCATAAAAAGCCTATGGGATAAGATATTCTAAGTTCGAGTTCGAAACAATCACTCACTCAAATTAAAGCCTAAGGGCTATCTTACTTCAAGTTCGAGCAATCACTCACTCAGTCATAAAAAGCCTACGGGCTAAGATATTCTGAGTTTGAGTTCGAAACAATCACTCACTCAAATTAAAGCCTAAGGGCTATCTTACTTCTAGTTTGAGCAATCACTCACTCGGTCATAAAAAGCCTACGGGCTAACATATTCTGAGTTCGAGTTCGAAACGATCACTCACTCAATTATCAAAGCCTAAAGGTTGTCTTACTTCGAGTTCGAGCAATCACTCACTCAGTCATAAAAAGCCTACGGGCTAAGATATTCTGAGTTCGAGTTCAAAACAATCACTCACTCAAATTAAAGAATAAGGGCTATCTTACTTCGAGTTCGAGCAATCACTCACTCAGTCATAAAAAGCCTACGGGCTAAGATATTCTGAGTTCGAGTTCGAAACGATCGCTCACTCAATTATCAAAGCCTAAAGGCTATCTTACTTCGAGTTCGGGCAAGCACCCACTCGACCACTAAACCTATGGGCTACTTTTATTTCGGGTTCGAGCGAACACTCACTTGGCCATAAAGGCTACGAAGGCCGAATTCGATGAAATCACCTAAATCCTCATGAAAACATCTGCAAGGCATGAATGAAATCTTCACAAAGCAAGTCAGTAAAAGGAAAAGATATTTGTATAATATACAAGGATGATTTACATAAATAAATGCAACATAGAAGGAGCTAAGGGCTAAGCTTCTGGATTATCATCGAGAGCGGTCTCTTCTCCATCGAGCTCCCCCCCATCTTCAAACCCGCTCTTGCTACCATCATCATCATCATCATCATCGCCATCAGAAGCCAAGGCTTCAGCTTCAGCTTTGAGTTCTTTAGCCCTTTTAATCTCTTCAGCAAGGTCGAAACCTCTAGCGTGTATCTCCTCGAGGGTCTCCCTCCGAGACTGACACTTAGCAAGTTCGGCAACCCAATGTGCTCGAGTGTCGGCAGTATCCGCTGCCTCTCTTGCCTCCATTTGAACAGCCTCGACATCGGCCCGATACATGGCAATGGACTTATCCGCCATGACTTTCGACGATTCAACCTCCTCCTTGGCCTCAGCAAGCCGTGTTTCAAGCTCCTCGATCCTCTTGACCTGAGCCGAACCCTTTTGCTTGACACTTCGAAGATGAACATTGGCCGATAATAATTTGGCCAAGATGGTTTCTTTTTCTGCAGCTAGGCGGTCGATAGTCTCCTTCCACCGGTTACATTCGGCCTTGATTTGATCGACTTATTCCCAAAGCAACCCTATCTTTTCAACCTTTTGCTGCAGCTAAGATAACGGAGGGTTAGCTTCCACAGTTGGGTCAAACCCATACTCTAACAGAATGAGGCTCACATGCTTATCTAATTCGGCCTCTTCTTCACGAGCCTTAGCCAATTCTGCTTGGAGGTCCTTTATAGCCTCGTTCTTTTGGTTGCAAAGAAGTCGCAGAGCATCTCTCTCCCCCGAGACCTTCTAAAGCTCGGCCTCACACTGGCTGAGGTCGACGCGAAACCTGCCAATGGCATGCACAGTAGGGAAAAAACACAAGTCAAGTTTAGTAAAGAACGAAGAAAACAAGCACAGTAAAATCATTACCCAAGAAATGAAGCGTTGGGCCTCTTCTAGGAGAAGAGAAGCGTTACTGATGTCGGAGGCATCATCGACTCAAGTAAAGCAATCCCAAAAAGGGTCCCCTACACTAGAGCCTCTATCCATATCGGGGGTCTTCAATTCTCGAGCTTCCTTTAACGCCTCCTCATAAAAGGTCGAAAGAGAAGGCAAATGACCCACTGTCATGGTCCCAAGAAAATTGCTCGGGACGCTCTGATCGGGACTCGGGGTACCGGAACCTACCCCGACCGGTATAGCCGTCATCAGCTCAGAAGGGCTAGCGACCTCGATAGCTTTCGCTGATCGGATCACCAAAGCCGAGGTATCATCTTCTTCTTTTTCTCTTAGTCATTGGACCGAGTCCATTGAAAGAGCGATTGCCTTCCTCCTCACCCTTCGAGTTTTGGGTTTGGCGTCCTCTAGCCGAGAGACAACTTTTCGCTTCTTATCTTTCCCCGGTTCCGGGATCGGGGACTTGTTTCCTTCTTCACCACTCGAAAGCCTCAAAACGGCGTCCTTGGTTACACCTGCATGAAAGGAAACCGGTAACAAATGGAGTATCAAAAACATTTCGAAGAACACGAGAAGTGACCCTTACCGTGATTCTTGGCCTCCCATCTACCTTTTGCCAAATCACGCCAAGCGCGTTCGGCATAAGAGGAAGTCGAGGCTAACTTCTGAACCCAATCCTCGAGGTCGGGTATCGCTTGTGGCATCCAAGGGGCAGCTGTATATCGGAGAAAGATATCACATAGAATCAGAGAAAGATATGAAAAGCAACACCTTATGAAAACCACTTACGGGCGAAATTTTATTCCTCAGGGAATGACATCTTCTCTTCCGGAATGAAATCACGGATCCTCACCCAAATATAACGGCCCATCCAACCCCGATCCTTGTCTTCGTCAATGCTCGACATCAAAGATTTCGATGCCCGACGATGAAGCCTGATTAGTCCTCGAAAGATTTGAGGCCGATACAATCGTATGAGGTGATTTAGGGTAAAATCCAGCCCTCCAGCTTTATCGGAGAAGAAGCAAAGTAAGGTTACTATACGCCATAGAGAAGGATGAATTTGACCAAGGGTGACCTGATATCTTTTGCAAAAATCAATGATCACTGGGTCGACGGGACCTAACGTGAAGGGGTAAGTATAAACACTTTAAAACCCCTCCACGTGAGTGATGACGCTCTCTTCGGGAGAGGGAATTTGCAACACAACCTCGGAACTCCAGTTGCAGTCTTTCCTCACAGCCTCGAGATGGCCCTTTGTTATCGAGCACATGTACATCGACACGTGCTCACATTGACCCGGTACAGACGAAGGATTTTCAACCTTAAAATCGATCTTCTGAGTACACGGGCCAGGAACGTACTCATGGGGAGACGGCTCTACCGGCGCCTTATCGCTGGACGACCGTGAAGAGGAAGTTTTCTCCTACTGAGGTATGGTTTTTGAAGTTTTTGCCATTGATGTAAGAGAAAGAAAAGCGAAGGAACATGAAAGGTTGATGGTGCCAAACGCTGATGAAGGCGGCTCTACAAGCGGTGAAACAGAGGCAGAAAGAGTAAGAAAATTTGGGAGATTAAAGATGTAAAAGTGGTAAATGATAAATGGAAGGACTATTTATAGGCTCATACCGTGGCGGTTCAGTATCAGCGGTGGCCGACCACCGTATGACGTGCATTAAATACCTTGAAGGACTAAATCGACGGGACAGCTATCACATACGTCACGATCGAGCCCAGTGAAAACGTCAGCTTATAATCCGATCGAGCTGTCAGAAATCATATCGCTTCTCACCACATTCTTCCTGAGAAACGAGGGGACTATCTGTATACGGTCGAAATAGATTTCGGCCTCCGTACATTTGTTCGAGCTCGAATGGTAAGCGATCGAAGTGAGAGCTCGAGACGAGTTTCGAGGATAGTACATATAAGCCTCGAGCTCCAAGACCGATCGAGGAATCGGCTCAATATCATTATGGAGCCCATGACCAAATCGAACCGCAAGGCAAGAAGAAAGTCGTCGGAGATGCACTGACCGATTGACACTCACCCCGAATGTCGAACACGAACTCAAGGCCGAGGGCTCGATCCAATATCGAGCTCGAGCCAGTATCGAGCTCGGAGACAGGAGTCGTTGCAACCGCATTAGGGGAGAGAATCTTGGCAGGAATCAAGGAAGAGATAATTCATCATGGGTTCTCCACTATATATTTTTTATTATAAATAAAGTAACATTCCCCTACTATAAAGAGGGGGGATCCTTGTAAGCAGGGCAGACATTGCAAGAACAGACTACTTCTATTTATTGAACAATAAATCTCTTAACCTTTTTGACTCAACACACTCACTCTTCTAGTTCAATAATTTATATCTCATTTCTATAGCCAAGAATCAAAATATTTCCATTTCTACGTACGATTTATGTCAGGCCATATCACATATCCTTAGAACCACTTATAAATTCAACTATATCCGATTTTCCGGGTAAACAGACATAAACCTTAAGGCTCTTATGTGATGAAGTTGACTAGACACGGAGTTTAAATCAGTAAGGGATTTTGGGTAATTTCTTGATGTTTTACACTTTGGACATAAGCCAAGGCCCTTATTCACTCTAGCTAATAGGGTATCGAAAATCGAGTTTGAATAGTGAGAGAATCGATTGAGGAACTTAGGAATAATTCACAATTTATTCCAAGAATTTCTAAGGATTAAGGTAATTAAGATCTAATATTACAACTATTTTTGAAAATTCTCAAGAGGGCGAAAATATTTGAAGTACTAGCCGAAATAATTCCAACAAATAAGGGTGGAACTGCCACTACGTTCTGTTCTCGGGGGCATACCCATTCCGCTAGACACTTTCAGATATTCTCCCATTTGCATTTTGTGTTTGTACTGTTTTAATCGAATTAAGAGACATATTACATCTTGTCCGTGTGACTTAATTCGAGCCATTAAAACAACTATTAATACTCATTTTAGGGCAGACTATCTACATCACGCTCCTTGTGGTGTGGCACTTCACTACTAGAAATTCAATTAAAACCGACCGCGGCCTACCGACTTACTTCGGTCAAAAATCGACCGAAGTCGGTCGATTTTCCAAAACAAAATGCGAAAAATTATTTTTGTGTCCCGAAAAATTGTATTTTTCAAGAAACCGACCAACTTCGGTCAGTTTTTTTATTTAAAATAAATTAAAATTAATATTAAAAAACTTAACCGAAATCGGTCAGCTATTTTGATATGTCCCTTTAAAAATCGACCGATTTCAGTTGGTAATTTTATTTTATTACTAAAATGTACCGAAATAAACATGTTATTTTTGCGCGAAAATATAATTAAAGAGTAAACAAAATAAAAAAAAGTATTAAACCAAAAAGCATCAATGTTCTAGTGCTAGAATAGTATCTTGCCACAGTACAGACTCCGGTCGATTTTTGTGGTGAGTTCTTTTCTTTTTTTGGTCGTTTACGAAATTTAATTGACCGACCGAAGTCAGTCAGTTGGCTCTACCGACCGCACGATTATAGTACATCACGAATTGGTCGGTTTTTGCCAATTACCGACCAACATCGGTCAGTTTTTGCAATCGATTATTGTCCTATTTTTAATAATAACTTCCTCGGATTCTGCATTAACGCGGAATGCTTTGTGCACAGAAATACCCTTTTAAGAGCCGTATTACATCTTATGCAATCTAATAAGCCCATTTGATATGCTGGTTATTTCGTCGAAGTTTACAAAAAATTGAGGGAATTGTATCTTTCTATGCCTCGCATGGGATAAAATAAGATTCGACATTCATATTTAAGTTAGAGGAGAAAATCTAGAGGAGAAAATTGGTGTATTAAATTTGCGCGTAGAATTCAACTACTTACAGCTAACATTTCAAATCTTGTGGTGAAATGTTAGCTTTAGCTTATTAATATTCTGTGCAGTCATTACCGTTGGCAATTGAGTCTGCTTATACAATTATTTAATTAGGACTTCATTTCAGACGGCTGATACAATAACTTTTTTATCAAACCTTATAACTACAAGAATTTGAACATGAAATTTGATATCTGCCCTGCATTTATGAAATTAATACGTGCTGCACCTTTAATTTATATATCCAAACCCTACATCGTTTCTCTGTCTTTTTGAGTTTTTGTGGGAGAAAATAGAGGGGCAGGTGCGTACCATAAGACTAAACGAAAGCTAATATTTAGAGTTTTAAATCATATATAAAAAGGAAGGCCAATATAATGTCCTAGGAAAAATAGTGGGACAAATTTTCTCCCATTTCCCCCTTTTTGGAGCCAATATAATCTTAAAAGTTAAAAGGAAGATATTAAAAGAGGCATGCAAATTTTTTTGTGTTTTATTAATTAAACATATGCTACTCGAAAGTCGAAACTCATGACTGATCCATCCAGATTCATGCCGTGTAGGGTTTAGTGGAGGAAAACTAATATGTACTAGTGATTTAATATTCCATTCCTAAAGTTTGAAGAAGGCATGGAATTAATTTATAAAGAGAAAATATAAATAGTTTGTGTTATAAACAACAACAACAACAAAAACAAATTCTTGTGGGATTTACACTGGATTTTCAGTTGTTGTTTTTGATAAAATAAAAAAAACTACTTTGTAATAACATAGGAATTATATCGTTGACAACAGCATATTCAATAAATCAATTAAAAGATACAACACCTGATCTCACATAGAATAAGCAAAATAAAGGTTGTGAATTCTTTGGCGACCCATGCAAAGAATATTCAATATTCTCAAATATTTAATAAATATAATGATTTTATATATCTATCTATTAATAAAAGGAGAGGCAGAAGTCCCCTTTTTGACGAGTGGCATCATGAAAATAAGATATTTGGCACTTTAGGAATAGCTCCGAAAAAATAGGAACTAAAATATTATTTGGGGAAAAAATCTCATACAAACTATTTTGTTAATTAAAAATGTCAGTTCGTTATTGTTTCTCTTTAAAGAAGGAAAACGTAAGAAGCATCCTATTAGATGTCTGTTTGGGGAAAAATCGGGTGAAATTTAAAAATAACTAGATTTACGAATGGTAACTGAAAAATAGTTACAGTTTCAAAAGTAATCGAAATTTAGCCATTTTTCATGTAAAGATAAATCTGAACGAAAACATTGTTCAAAATCCGAAAAATATTCCAGCATAATATACTGGTCCAGCATAATGTGCCGGAAGTTCATACACAGGTACTCCAATCTCTAGTATATTATGCTGGAACTTTTCGTGTGCTGGAGTTCCGGTATAATATGCTAGAAGTTCATACACATGTGTACCAATCTCGAGTATATTATGCTGGAACTTTCTGTGTACAACAAAATAGTGACTATTTTTCAATAACTTTGCAAACGCTGGCTATTTTTCAATTACCAATCCGAAAACTGGTTAGCCCATACTATATTTACGAAAAAATCTCCTACAAAATTCAATATTCTACTTTTGTGAACTAAATATTTCAGGTTATTAATGTTAGTTATTTTTTCTCTTTAAAGAAGCAAAACGTAAGAAGCATCCTATTAGACCTGTTTGGGGAAAAGATCCCCTACAAAATTCAATATTCAACTTTTGTGAATTAAATATTTCAGGTTTTTTTTTTTTTTAAGTAACCGTATCTACATGTGAACGTGAATACACACGTTTTTTAGTTCATTGTTATTTAAAATTTTCAGATTTATATCCCACTCTAAATTTTAGATTTTATCTAAACTTACACTATCTAAACCTACGCACAATCGGTAGCCATCAGGAACTGCTCAAAACTGACTATGCCAACTAATATTTCTTCCACTGATACTCTACATATATATAAAATAAAAAAAAAGATAGGAATTCTGCAAATTATGGCTGTTCACATTGATTTCTTGAAGGATATAACCATTTCGAAAATGCAATGAAAGTTGAAAGTTCGGGTTGTTCGTCTGTGGGAAATCCCAGATTGTTACAATTCAGACACTACTTTCTCGATTGAATTGGTTCTACAAGATGAAAAGGTATTCAAAATCAAGTTTTTTTTCTTACTAATTCGTTTTGCTTCTCTGTTTTTTAAGTTGCAAATCTGGAAGGTTGCTCTGTTCGTCATACATTTTTTAACCCTATTTTTTTGATTGAATTGGTTCTACAAACAGTTAAAATATGTTCAAAATCATTGTTTTTCTTAGTAATTCATTTTGCTTCTCTGTTTTTTAAGTTGCAAATCTGGATTTGTTGTTTTGTTCTTCATAAATTTTTTAATACTACTTTCTTGATTTGATTGTTCTACAAGATTAAAAGGCATTACATACTTTTTTGTCTTACTAATTCGTTTTGCTTCTATGTTAATTAAGTTGAGAATTTGGATATGTTGTTATGTTCTTCATACATTATTTAACAATACTTTTTCGATTGAATTGGTTCTACAAGATGAACAGGTATTTAAATTCACTTTTTTAGTCTTACTAATTTGTTTTGTTTCTCTGCTTTTTAAGTTGCAAATCTGGATTAGCTCTGTTTTTCTTGCATTTTTTAATAACTATATATATGTAAGTATTTAATGTTATTTCTTTAAAGGGCGATCACATGCATGCTTCTTCGTAGATTTATATAGATATGCATTTGATTAAGTTCTGAATTTCAGGTATTCTCTTTTTTTTAAAGCTTTGTCTGTCCTCACTAAAATATCCATATCTCTGTGCAGGCACGTCAAAACTACGCTCCGTTTATGCCTTTAGAAAGAAAACTTCTGAAACTATAATATCTACAAACATCATGTCCAAATTCTTTGTACATTTATAGAGATATTATTTTCAACTCAGTGATGAATTTCTGCAATTCTATTTTTTATAGCTTTGCACGCTCTAACTAAAAAACTTATATCTCTCCAATGGCATGTCAAAATTACGATCCGCTTGTGTCGTTGTAAAGAGGACTTCAGGAATTATAATATATTAAAATATTAAATCTATATTCTTTGTAGATTTATACAGATATACTTTTAAATTCAGTTATAAATTTCTGGTATTTTGCTTTTCACAATTGGACTTTGAAAGAATACTCTTTGTATTCACGTTGAAACTACTTTCTGCTTGTGCCGTTGGAAAGAGAACTTCTGGAACTACAATATATATAAAAATCAGGTTTAGATTCTATATAAATGTCATTACCCAAAATTTCACCACAAGCGTCGTGATGACACTTAGTCTCTAAGACTAGGTAATCCGATTATAATAATAATTCAAGCCTCTCTTTTTTTTAATTCAATACAAGTGTCAAAAACCTACAACGAAAATATTCAAACAACCTCACAAGATTGGTAATACTAAGTTACCAACTCTAACTGAATACATAGAATGATCTCAAGGAACGAATATACAATATTGTTCGAATAAGAGTTGACAGTACAATAAAATGGAAAGACTCCAAGGGACTGCGACGATCAAGCAGTCCTACCTTGAATCCTTGCGATCACACTCTAATCTCTGCCCGAATCCGATATCTTTAATACCTGGCTCTGCAGGAAAATATGCAGAAGTGTAGTATGAGTACACCACAATTGGTACCCAGTAAGTATCAAGGCTAACCTCGGTGGAGTAGTGACGAGGTACAGTCAAGACACTCATTAGTCAAATAACCTGTGCAATATATCATACAAAAATAATGGAAAATAAATAGCAGTGATGGCAGCAATAATCAACTTGATACATAAACAATAAGGCAACAGGAACACCATAAATATTCCTCAAATGAATAATAAACACAAGTACAGCTAATTAATCAAGTCCTTCAAAATATACATCTTTTATCTATAAGTTTTTCAAATAAAAATCTTTAGAATGTAATCCGTACAATTAAATATATCCCGAATATACTTCCTTCAGATAAATATCTTACGAATATAATTTTTTCAAATAAATATCTTTCAAATATAATTCTTTCAAGTAAATATCTTTCGAATATAATTCTTTCTAGTAAATACCTTTCGAATATAATTCTTTCAAGTAAAAGTCACCATGTGAAACCTCATTTAACTTTCCTCGTGTGAGAAATATATTCAACATATCACATTGAATGGAACGGTAATACTTGCGTGCACTTGTCTCATTCTCACCCGATATATATATATATATATATATATATATATATATATATATATATATATATATATATATATATATATATATACAGATCAAGTCAATTGGCACGGCAACACCCTTCGTGCAATTATCTATTTCCCATCGTGCATACATATAACAGTACCAACTATGTGGTATAAATGCCAATAACAATAAAAGAAATAAAGTGGGAGGCATACAGGAAGCAACAATGACTACAAGTCACATAGAAAATATAGGTGCACAATAACAACTCAAGATAAAAGCATGAATGTATACACAACGAAAAAAGATATCACAATATAATGTATGTCTCTTGTCCTCACCTGCACGGAAACACCCTTCGTGCCATGAACATATGATAATATAAAAATAATGACACGACATCACCCTTCGTGCTTTTACTCTCATCCTCACATGATTATATAAATGAAATGGTACGACATTATCCTTCGTGCATATTCAGAATGACACGGCATCACCCTTCGTGCTTTATACTTTTCCTCACATGATAATATAACTGAAATGGCACAGCATCACCCTTCGTGCTTTACACTCTCGAATGGCACAGCATCACCCTTCGTGCTTTACACTCGAAAAATGGCACGATATCACCATTCGTGCTTCACACTCTTCCTTACCAAGCACATGTATATCATTAACAAGCAAGGTAGAAAGCATAAATAACATCAAGGAGAGTGTTTAAATGACCACACAATACAACAATTCATATTTCAATTTGCCTACCTGCTACAACTAACACCAAAGATAAAATAAAATCAATTAATTTCAAAGCAAATAGCACAGGGCTCCACACAACGTATATAAAACCTCAAAAACAACAATAAAGATGGTAAAGTAACTCAGCATAGGATAACATCTTGTTTAATCCAATTTTTTGATAAATATATTAACGCCTCTATTTAAGCTTATTTAATTAATTATTTGCAGATGAAAAATCCCTAATGAAATAAATTCCAATAAATATCAAATCAACAAACACACGAAATTCACATAAAATCCAAGTGGCAATCACCCCAAATTATTATATAAAATACAAACTCGACAAACAAGGAACGGGGCATGACAAATAAAGGATTTACTATATTCTAAAAAATTTCCAATTTAATACATAAGAGTGTCTACGAATTTAAACCGATATAAATCAAGTACGTACTCGTCACCTCGCGTACATGGTTTTCAATTACACAATTTTCACATAAGACTCAATGCCTAAGGGGTAGGTTCTCTCACTCATGGTTAGGCAAGATACTTACCTTTTTGAAGTTAGGTCGATATTCCAAAATAGCTTTATTGCTTGAATTGACCTCCGGACACCTCAAATCTAACCAAATTAATTGTATAACTTCATTAAAATTCATCAAAAATAATTGCGGATAATAAAACGTCAACTTAAATTTTTACATTAAAAAGTCAACCAAAAGATAATGCGGGGCCTGCCTCTCGGAATCCGACATAATTTTTACGAAATCCTAACACCCATTCCGATACGAGTCCAATCATACTAGTTTCACTCAAATCCGACTCCGAAATCCCAAAAATTCATTTTATGAAATTTTTATAATTTTCCCCAAATTTCCATCTCAAAATACTAATTAAATTATGAAAGCAATGATATATTCATGTATATTAACTAAATCCGAGTTACAATCAATTACCCCGATGATTTTCTTGAAAATCCCACGAAAAATCGCCACAAACCGAGCTCCCAAAGTCCGAAAATAAAAAATGAGATGAAAACTTCATTTATATGGTATCACATCTGACTTCCAAAGTGCTGACCACACATTGTTTTTGTGCGCTCCACATATTTAAGGTCTCTGCGGCTCCAATCCAAATTGTGCGGCCGCACTTCAGCAGCCACTGCACTACCAGGCTCCAGTAAATTGGCCATAACCTTTGGTACAAATGTCTAAATGATGATTGATTTACTATTCCAGAAACAAGATTCAAAGGGTTTCAACTTTCGTTTTTGGATCATCTCCAAATTCCTTATAGATCAAAAGATATAAGCTTCCGAAATCAGACTATCGAACTTGCGGATTCTCCTTTCTGCAGCCGCGAGAAGAATGTTGCGGACCGCACAATTTAAACTGCAGCCCGCACATTTTCAACTGCGGTCCGCACAATTACCACTGCCTCCACACTTTGGGAGTTTGCACCCACACATCCTCACTCCAAAATGCGCCCTCCGCACTTCAACTGTTCCAGAACATCATTAGAGTGGCGAAATGCCCAAACTGTTCAAAACTCACCCGAGCCACTCCGGACCTCAACCAAATATACCAACAAGTCCTAAATCATAATGCAGACCTGCTTGAGGCCTTAAATCAAATCAAACAACGTTAAAACTATGAATCGCACCACAAATCGAACTCATAAATTTTTAAATCTTCCAACTTTCAAAACTCGTGCCGAAACATATCAAATTAGCCCGAAATGATGTCAAATTTTGCATGCAAGTTTCAAATGACATAACAAAACTAATACAACTCTCAAAATCATATTTCGACCCCGATATCACCAAATCCAACTCCCGGTCAAACTTCTAAAAGTTCCATTTCCAACTTTCGCCATTTCAAACAAAAGTTAACTACGGACTTTCAAATAAATATCCAGACATACTCCTAAGTCCAAAATCCCCATACGGAGCTATTGGAACCATCAAAATTCTATTTCGGAGTTGTTTGCTCCAAAGTCAACTTTTCGGTCAACTCTTTTCTTTTAAGCTTCTTAAAGAAGAATTGTTCTTCCAATTTGATCCTAAATCATCTAAAAATCAAACTCGACCACACACACAAGTCATAATACATATTACGAAGCTGCTCAAGATCTTAAGTCATTGAACGGGACGTTAATTCTTAAAACAAAAGGTCGGGTCGTTGTAGTAAATTTATACAAATATTCTTTTAAACTTAATGCAAAATTTCTATCATTTACGGTTCTATTTATTTTCCTCTCATGAGTAGTTAAGAAACATCTATAGTTGGTCGCTCTATGTCCTGTTGAAATTACTGTTGATGATTCAGCAATTTCATAAATAAATACATCTTCTTTTGAATTTACTACTTTTGTTGCTAGGATTGATGGACCAACTAGGAAAAGAGTTGCTGGGGTGATTCCTGAAACATTTGAGGTCAGTTCCCATGCATGAAGAAATGAATAACAATAAATCTACTAATGTTGATTAAAAAATACAACGGTGGATACAAATAATAGATTGGTAATGCTTAAAATAATCCTATTTAATTATTTTATATTACTAAATTGCAAGTTCATGTTACTATGATATTTATTAATGAAGTTTAGGAAGACTCCAACATTATTCTTCAGAGTAATCACTCCCCAATTGCTCATGTGTCACGACCCAAAATTCAACTAGTCATGATGACACATAATCCAACCAGTAAGGTAAGCCAGTTAACAACAAACCAGTTCAAACGATATTTATTAAGAGAAGAAATGATAATACAACTGAACTGTTATACAATAATTCCTAAGAACTGGTAGTACAATCATGAGCTTCTAAGATTTAGAGTTTACAAAGCTAGTATGATATAAATACATCATCTATCCGAATGTACATAAACAGATTTTCATAAGTCTATGGCTACCATGAACAAGAAGCAGTTGTAACTGGAACGCAGATATGTCTTCAATGCTAGCTTTCGTCATACACAGCAACATCAGCGTCCAAAACTCTGCACGCAAGGTGCAAAAGTATAGTATGAGTACAACCGACCCCATATAATTAATAAGTAACAAACATAACCTTAGGTTGAAAGTAGTGACGAGCTGGGACAAAGGTCAGAATCTAACTCCAATAATCAGCGGCAGTTCATAACAATATAATAAAGATGGTACAAGAAATAACTCAATAAATAAATGTTCAACTCTTATACAATTGTGGAAAATAAACATTTTCTTTTCAAGTATAACAGTAAAACTCAAATATTTTGCCGAAATCACCGAAAATATGAGTAAGTCTTAAATCTATAATTTTTTTTCTCAAAAACTTTAAGGACAGATAAGAAATTCCATTATAAGATGGCGTGAGGAAAAATACTTCTATATGCCTACATATCAAGTATGCATGTCTAATGCAATACAACACAGTGATGAACTCATGTACTCACACTCTCAGAGTACTCAATCTCACTGTTTCGCATTTTCACTCATCACGCTCAATATTCAGCACACTCAGTCACTCGGTACTATACAAGGCAGATCCAACCCAAATATAAATGACAACTCGTGCATAGTCACTCAGTACTGTTGTAACGACCAAATCGGTCATTTTGCCTTCTAGATCCTTGTTCCCCTAAATAAGACTCCCCGTATGTATTTTTACTATTTTATGACTTGCGGGGATGGTTAGTTCGGGATTTGAAAGGGTTCGGGTTGAAATCGGAACACTTAGTTCCACAATATTGGCTTTAAAGGATTAAGTTTGGCTTGGGTCAACATTTCTAGTAAACGACCCCAAAACTGAGGTTTGATGGTCCCAATAGCTTCGTATGATGATTTTGTACTTGGACGTATGTTCAAATCGGGTTTTGGATGACCCGGGAGCTTTTCGGCGCATAAAGTTGAAAGTTGGCGCTTTGAAGGTTTTAAAGTTCTTTAAATTTTGATTGAAGTAGGTTTTAGTGTTATCGAGATCCGTTTGAGATTTTGAGCAATGTAATAGTTCTATATGGTGATTTAAGATTTGCACGCAAATTTTGGTACCATTCCGAGTAGTTTAGGTATGATTCGGCGCGTTCGGAGCAAGTTGGAAAAACTTGAAGTTCATAAGTTGATTCAATTTAGTTTGGGGTGTGATTCTTAGTTTTGGTGTTGTATTCCGCGTTTCGAGGGTTTGACCAAGTCTGTCTCATATTTACAAACTTGTTGGTATGTCTGGACGAGGCCAAGGGGGCCTCGGGTGCTATTCGGACGATGCACGGATCGAGCTAGATCTTGAAAGGGGCTGTTGGTAAACCAGTTCTGGTGTGCCCGCCTGCGAGCATTTGGTCGTAGATGCGAGCTCACAGGTGCGAGCGTGTTGCCGCAAAAGCAGTTTTAGGCAAGCTGACTGTGGCCCACATAAGCGGCAAGGGTTCCGCAGAAGCGGCCTCGCTTCTGCGAGGGAAGGGCCGCAGGTGCGAAGGGGGTCGGCCAGGCCTGGGCCGCAGATGCGAGAGGCGAGCCGCGGAAGTGGGCTCGCTGATGCGGTTTTCTCTCTGTAGGTGCGGCCAGTGTTGGGACTGGAGCATTCTGCCGAAGCGTACCTTAGTCTGCATAAGCGGTGCCTCAGATGCGGCCCATTGTCCGCAAATAGGAAAATGCTGGAGGCAGTGAAATTCATTTAATAAGGGACTTAAGCCATTTTTGACTCATTTCTTTCACTTCTTGGGCGATTTTGTAGCTTCTTAGCGAGGGGTTTTCACCTAGCTATTGGAGGTAAGTAATTTTTACCCAATGTAAGTTAAATACATAGATTATGGGTATATTTTAAAATGTAAAATTATGAAAATTATGGGTTTAGATTAACAAATCTATGTTTTGATAAAAATAGGATTTAACCACGAAAATGGTTGTGGGGTTGAGTGAAAATTATATATTTGAGTTCGTGAGGTTATGAGTAACATTTATCTTCAAAAATTTACGGAATCCAGGTATGTGGACCCTGGGGTGAATTTTAGGAATATTTCAATTTGGGTTGGGTAATTACTCTAATAGTTAAACTGTAAATTTTTTAACATGTATTGATTAATTTATATAACATTTGAGTAGTTTTAGGTCATTTGGCACCGAGTTGAGGAATTAAAGCATATTTATGGATTAGAAGTGAGCTTGAGAACGAGGTAAGTCTCTTGCCTAACCTTGTAAGAGGGAACTCATCCCCTTAGGGGTATTTGTTGTGAATTACTTGTGTGGGGATCTACGTACGCACTAGGTGACGAGAGTTCGTGCATAGCTTTATTCCATGTAATTCTCGGGTAGTCTTAGATTTATATCATGCTTTGTTTGCATTGTTATGTTGATTATGCATATTAATTGACTTAAATAGAGCCGAGATTAAGGAATTTAAGATTTAAAGTCTGCAGTTTGGATTTCTTATGTTAGGGAAGAATTGAAAAATTTTATAATAATTGTGATAAATCCATGTTCACTCGCTTCGCAAGTATTTCCGCGAGCGAGGTAAAATAGATGCATCTATGGTTCATGTTGTTTGACCCTAGGCAGTGCACACGATACATCTATGGTTCGTGTCGTTCGTATCGGCAGGTTAATAGATGCATCTATGGTTCGTGTCGTTCGACCCTAGGCAGTGCACATGGTATATTTTCTGGATCAGGTCGTACAACCTCGGCATATATCGTGTGTGATAATACTCGGAGCCTAATTATATTTGATATTATTTTATGGCTTAAGCGGTTATAATTTCTTAATGACAGAAATTGACTTGAAATTTATTATCAGTGAAAGAATTATTATTCACTGCTTGTTACTGAGTTGTATTTATTATTTACATAATTCATGCTTATTTAGAATTCATGTATTTTATTGTTAGCCCATAGTAAGTGTCGATGTTGATCCCTCGTCACTACTTCTTTGAGGTTAGACTAGATATTTACTGGTTACATGTTGTTTATGTACTCACGCTACACTTTTGTACTAATCGTACAGGTTTTGAGGCAGGTGCATCTGGTAGTTATCCCGGTTTTGAGGAGCAGGGCGAAGTGCCTGCACCGGAGCCAGCTCCAGCGGATTTCACGTCCACGCCAGGATTCCAGGAGGTCATGGGTCGTATGCTGCGGTTCATGGATTCTATGACTCTGGTTGGTTTATTTCCAGCAGACCAAGCCACATCTCAGGCGGGAGGGGGAGCATTGTCCCCTACCTCTGAGGATCCAGGGCATGCATTTGCCGTTTATCAGACTGCGGGCGCACTACCCGTGGATGAAGCTCAGTAAGTTGCAGCAACTATACCTGAACCCAGACCAACTGCGATCGGTGATTCTCAGAAGCTATTGGACAGATGGATAAGGCTACATCCTCATGTCTTTGGAGGTGAGTGACATAATGACCCCTAAGAGTTTGTTGATCGGTGCAGGGACAGACTGCACAACATGAGGATATTGGAGTCCCACGTGATAGACTTTACCACCTTACAGCTAGAGGGCAGGGCCCATAGATGATGGCAGTCTTATCTTCTCGGCAAACCAGCAGGTTCTCCACCCATGACTTGGGACTAGTTCACACGCCTCTTTTTGGACAGATATATTCCACCCTCTCAGAGGGAAGAGTTGCGATTTCAGTTCGAGCAGCTCCAGCAAGGCCAGATGTCGGTGACCAACTATGAGGCGAGGTTCTCTGAGTTGTATCGCCATGTACTTATGATACTTCTAACCGATGTAGAGAGAGTCCGGAGGTTTTTTGCAGGTTTACACTCTAGTATCCAGACCACTATGGCCTGAGAGATTGAGATGGGGACTTCTTATGACTAGTTGTGGAGATAGCTCGAAGGATCGAGGGTGTCCGTCAGCGGAGCCGGCTGGTGGCGGGGGGCAGGAGTCAGTTTGTTAGGGGTCAGTTAGCAGGCCCACATATCCAACACCCCCGCCTCCTCAGGGTGCTCCAGTGCGGGCCTATTTCAGAACCATGCTAGAGAGTTCCTACCGGCCTCCAGCTATTCAGGCCATTAGGGTCAGACTTCAGGTCAGCGGTCCTGCGTTCCGAGAGGTTGTTACGAGTGCGGGAATTCTGGCCTATGAAGAGGTTCTACCCCATACTTTGGGGCAAGGCAGTACAACAGGGTCATTAGCCTATGATTACTGCACCAGCTAGCGCACTAGCCGTTCGACCACCCAGAGGCAGAGGGCAAGTGGGTAGGGGCCATCCTAGAGGTGGAGGTCAGACAGGTAGAGTCCAGTCAGGTGGCGCTCCAGCTAGATTCTATACTTTTCCATCCATACTAGATTCAGTGGCCTCAGATGCCGTGATCACATGTATTATTTCTATCTGTGGTAGGGATACTTTGGTACTATTTGATCCATGATCTACATATTCATATGTTTATCTCTGTTTGCTCATTTCCTGGGAGTTCCTCGTGAGACCTTGGGTACTCCTGTTTATGTGTCCACTCCAGTGGGCGATTGTGTTGTTGTGGATCGGATCTACCGGTCCTGCATTGTTACTTTCTGTGGTTATGAGACCCGAACGGATCTTCTGTTACTTGATATGACCAAATTTGAGGTCATCATGGGCATGGATTGGTTGTCACGATATCACACCATTCTTGATTGCCATGCCAAGACTGTTACCTTGGCGATGCCAGAGTTGCCTATATTGGAGTGGAGGGGTTCGTCTATCAGTGCATCTAGTCGGGTTATCTCTTTTCTGAAGGCTCGAGACATGGTCGAGAAGGCATGTTTGGCTTATCTAGCTTATGTTGAGGATACCACTGTTGAGACTCCGACAATTTATTCAGTGCCCATGGTCCGGGAGTTCTCTGATGTGTTCCTTTCTAATCTTCCAAGCATGCCACCAGATTGTAATACTCATTTATGTATTAATTTGGCTCCAGGTATCCAACCTATCTCAATTTCACCGTACCGTGTGGCTCTGAAAGAGTTGAAAGAATTAAAGGAACAACTTGAGGAATTGCTAGCAAATGATTTTGTCAGACCGAGTGTATCGCCATGGGGTGCACCAGTGTTATTTGTGAATAAAAAAGATGGGACTATGCGGATGTGCATTAATTACCTCCAGTTGAACAAAGTTACCATTAAGACCAAGTACCTGTTGCCACGTATTGATGATTTGTTTGACCAGTTATAGGGTGATAGGGTGTTCTCTATGATCGACTTGAGATCGGGGTACCATCAGTTGAAGATTCGGGATTCGGATGTTCCGATGATGGCCTTCCAGACTAGATATGGCCATTATGAGTTCCTAGTGATGTCTTTTGGTTTGACTAATGCCCCGGCAGCGTTTATGTATTTTATTAACCGGGTGTTCAGGCCATACATTGATTCATTTATCATTGTCTTCATTGATGACATTTTGATCGACTCACGTAGCTTGGAGGAGCACGAGCATCATTTGAGAGTGGTGCTTTAGACCTTACCGGAACAGAAGCTATATACTAAGTTCTCCAAGTGTGAGTTCTGGTTAGATTCTGTAGCATTCTTGGGACATGTTGTATCAAGCGAAGGTATTAAGGTAAATCCCAAGAAGATCGAGGCATTATCTTTATGGGGTGTCTTGTGAGGTTTACACCAATCATCGCAGCTAACAACATTTGTTCAAGTAGAGGGATCTCAATTTGAGGCAGCGCATGTGGCTTGAGTTACTAAAAGATTATCATGTTGCCATCCTTTATCATTCGGGAAAGGCAATGTAGTTGCGAAAGCCTTGAGCAGAAAGGCGGAGAGTATGGGTAGTATGGCATTCATTTCAGTAGAGGAGAGGCCACTAGCTTTGGACATTTAGTCCTTATCTAACATACTTGTGAGGTTGGATATTTCGGAGCCCAGTCGAGTTCTTGCATGCGTCGTTGCCCGGTCTTCACTATTCGAGCAGATTAAGGCTCGCCAATATGACGATCCGTACTTATTGGTTCTCATGGTACTATAGGGTGGTGCCAAAGAGGTTACTATGTGTCCCTAACGTTGATGGATTAAGGGAAAAGATTCTAGAGAAGGCGCACAATTCTAGGTATTCTATTCATCCAGGTGCTACAAAGATGTATCGTGACCTGAGACAACATTATTGGTAGATGAAGAAGGACAACAGTTGAGTATGTAGCGAGGTGCCTTAATTGCCAGCAGGTTAAGTACGAGCACCAGAGGCCAGGTGGCCTACTCCAGCAGATGGTTATACTTGAGTGGAAATGGGAGCGCATTACTATGGATTTCGTAGTTCGACTACCGTGGACCTTGCGAAAGTTTGATGCGGTTTGGGTCATTGTTGACAGGTTGACCAAGTCGGCACACTTCATTCCGGTGGTGACCACGTACTCTTCAAAGAGTTTGGCCCAGATTTACATTTAGGAGATTGTTCGATTGCATGGTGTACATGTCTCCATTATATCAGATAGAGGCCCTCAGTTTACTTGGCATTTCTGGAGGGAAATACAGAGTGAGTTGGGGAGCAGGGTAGAGCTCAGCATGACCTTTCATCCGCATACTGACGGGTAGTCGGAGCAGACGGTTCAGATCTTGGAAAATATGCTCAGAGCATATGTGATTGACTTAGGAGGGCAGTGGGATCGATTCTTGCCTTTTGCCGACTTTGCGTATAACAACAATTATCAGTCTAGCATCTAGATGGCTCCATTTGAGGCTTTATATGGTCGGCGATGACATTAGCCCGTCGGATGGTTTGAGCCCGGCGAGGCTAAGTTATATGGTACTGATTTAGTGATGGATGCCTTGGAAAAGGTAAAGTTGATTTAGGAGCGACTTCGCACAACACATTCCAGACAGAAGAGTAACGCGGATCAGAAGGCGCGTGATTTATTATTTATGGTGGGAGAGAAGGTTCTCTTGAAAGTCTCATCGATGAAGGGGATCATGAGGTTTGGGAAGAAGCGCAAGTTGAGCCCAAGGTTCATATGACCATTTGAGGTGTTGAGATGAGTGGGGGAGATTGCTTGTGTGCTTGATTTGCCTCCCATTCTATCTGGAGTTCATCTGATTTTCCACGATCTATGCTCTGTAGGTATTATGCCGACAGGTCGCATGTGTTAGACTTCACCATGATTCATCTAGATAAGAGCCTGGGTTTTGAGGAGGAGCCAGTTGCCATTATTGACGGGCAGGTTCGCCAGTTGAGGTCCAAGAATATTTCTATGGTGAAAGTTCAGTGGAGAGGCCAACCAGTCGAGAAGGTGACTTAGGAGGCCGAGGAGGAAATGCGTAATAGATATCCACACCTATTCAGTACTCCAGATATGATTCTAGACTCGTTTGAGGACCAACGTTTGTTAAGAGGTGGGGAATGTAACGACCAGACCAGTTGTTTTTCCTTCTAGATCCTCGTTCCCCTAAATAAGACTTGTGGTATGTGCTTCTATTGTTTTATCACTTGCGGGGATTGTTAGTTCGTGATTTGGAAAGGTTCGGGTTGAAATCGGAACACTTAGCTCCTTAATATTGTCTTTAAAGGGTTAAGTTTGGCTTGGGTCAACATTTCTAGTAAACGACCCTAGAACCGGGGTTTGATGGTACTAATAAGTTTGTATGATGATTTTGTACTTGTACGTATGTTTGGATCGGGTTTTGGATGACCCGGTAGCGTTTCGGTGAATAAAATGAAATTTGGCTCATTGAAGGTTCTAAAGTTTTTAAAATTTGAATTTAAGTAGGTTTTTGTTTTATCAAGGTCCGTTTGAGATTTTGAGCCCTGGAATAGTTCTGTATGGTGATTTAATATTTTCACGCAAAATTTGGTACCATTCCGAGTAGTTTAGGTATGATTCTGCACGTTCAGAGCAAGTTGAAAGAACTTGAAGTTCATAAGTTGATTCAATTTGGTTTGGTGTGTAAATCTTAGTTTTGGTTTTGTTTTCCGCATTTTTAGGGTTTGAGCAAGTCCGTATCATGTTTAAAACCTTGTTGGTATGTCTTGACGAGGCCTCGGGGGCCTCGGGTGCTATTCTGACGATGCACGGATCGAGTTAGAGCTTGAAAGGTGTTGCTGGTGCACCAGTTCTGGTGTGCCCGCACCTACCAGCATTTGGCTGCAGATGCGAGCTCGTTGGTGCGAGCGTGTGGCCGCATAAGCGGTTTTGGGTGAGCTGACTGTGGCCCATATAAGCGGCAAAGGTTCCGCAGAAGCGGTTTCACTTCTGCGAGGGAAGGGCCGCAGGTGCGATGGGGGTCAGCCAAGCCTGGGCCGCAGATGCGAGAAGCGAGCCGCAAATGCGGTTTCCTCTCTACAGGTGCGGCCATTTCTGGGCCTGGAGGATTCCGCAGAAGTAGACCTTAGTCCGCATAAGTGGTGCCGCAGATGCGATCCATTGTCCGCAGATGCGAAAATGCTGGAGGAAGTGAGGTTCATTTAATACGGGACTTAGGCCATTTTTGACTCATTTCTTTCACTTCTTGGGCCATTTTGGAGCTTCTTAGAGAGAGGTTTTCACCTAGCTATTGGAGGTAAGTAATTTCTACCCAATGTAAGTCAAATACATTGA
This sequence comes from Nicotiana tomentosiformis, assembly GCF_000390325.3. Taxonomy (NCBI): domain Eukaryota; kingdom Viridiplantae; phylum Streptophyta; class Magnoliopsida; order Solanales; family Solanaceae; genus Nicotiana; species Nicotiana tomentosiformis. The sequence continues at coordinate 114,563,588 of NC_090822.1, forward strand.
TTATGAGTAGATTTTAACATGTAAAATTATAAAAATTATGGGTTTAGATTAACAAAACTAGGTTTTGATAAAAATGGGATTTAACCACGAAAATGGTTATGGGTTTGAGTGAAAAATATATATTTGAGTTCGTGAGGTTATTAGTAACATTTATATTCAAAATATTTCGGAATCCAGGCACGTGGGCCCGGGGGTAAATTTTAGGAATATTCTAATTTGGTTGGGTAATTACTCTAATAGTTAAATTATGAATTTTTGGACATGTATTGATTAATTTATATAACATTTGACTAGTTTCGGGTCGTTTGGCACCGAGTTGAGGATTTAAAGCATATTTGTGGATCAGAAATGAGCTTGAGAACGAGGTAAGTCTCTTGCCTAACCTTGTAAGAGGGAACTCATCCCCTTAGGGGTATTTGTTGTGAATTACTTGTGTGGTGAGCTACGTACGCACTAGGTGACGAGAGTCCGTGCATAGCTAAATTCCATGTGATGCATCTATGGTTCGTACCATTCGACCCTCGGCAATGCACACGGTATATTTTCTGGATCAGGTCGTACAACCTCGGCATAAATCGTGCGTGATAATACTCAGAGCCTAATTATATTTGATATTATTTGATGGCTTGAGCGGTTATAATTACTTAATGAGAGAAATTGACTTGGAATTTATTATTAGTGAAAGAATTACTATTCATTACTTGTTACTGAGTTGTATTAATTATTTACATAATCCATGTTTATTTAGAATTTCTGTATTTTATTGTTAGCTCATAGTAAGTGTCGATGTCGACCCCTCGTCACTACTTCTTCGAGGTTAGACTAGATACTTACTGGGTACATATTGTTTATGTACTCATGCTACACTTCTGCCTTAATCGTGCAGGGCAGGTGCATCTGGTAGTTATCCCAGCGCACACCCCTGATACTTCGAGACTTCGTGGTGAGCTTCTTTCCGAGTCCATCCTGCAGCACTTGGAGTCTCTCTTTTGCTTTTATTTTCTATCTACTCAATTCATACAGTAGCTGAGTGTTTTTGTCACAACCCGCATTTTGGGATTGTGATTTCGTTCAGAACTGGTGACAAAAGGTCCTTCTAATTCTCTGACATAGACATATCTACTCAAGAACCTTGGGCTTTTTAATTTTAAGCATATATAAGGGGGTATAGGTGTTGAAAGCTCAACCTGCATCTCCCGTGCGTGCTTCCACCAAGCCGTACTAAATGAGCGGCCTTGAGGGAGAACCTCAAGGGCCTGCCTGGATGACTCAAACGAGTGTCATAGGTATCCATACGAGCTAGGAACTCTATGGACGGCGTGACGCCTTCGGGATAGCATAGGGCACCAACCGGGTGCGGGAGGCTTGATATGTGGAAGGAGTATGCCCTACGGGCTGCCAAAATGATAGATCAAGACCTCCGTGCCGATTGGATACTTGAAGCACCTATCTTAGGGGACTCATGTGTCAACTTGTGATCATGATTTGGGTTCAGCCATGCGAACAAGGGTCCGTTGGCCTAGACGTGCAGTTGTGGGGTGACACTGCACTATACGGGATGGAAGTATGTCGAGACGGCTATGTATGGGCATGCCATAAAATATGCACATAACCAAGGCCAAGGACTAAAGATTTCCTTACTCGGGCAAAGCACAAGCTGGGTGCGGATGCACGAGGCGAGTGTCAAGCTTGAGTATTGGGTTGTGCAAATGAGAGCGATGCTCATTCCTAGGCGAGGGACACACATGTCCTGAGCCAACCCCGGGTGTGCACATTGAGTGGGATCTAGTAGATGCGATGCACCACAATTAGTCGAGGCCATGAGCCTTGACATCGGACGGGCGACACAGTTGGAGCATGCCTCTTAGGCAAGCTTCACCACAAGCACATGATCGGGTTAGAAAATCTGGGAAAGGAGAAAGGGTAGCCTGCAGGCAGGGCTGATTGCAGGCGCCGCATGGGCTATTCAGTGTCGTTGACGTACGTGAGTAAGTCGGCCCGTGACACATGGTATTAGAGCTTATTAAGGCCATATTACGACATGACATAATGTCAAGGCAAGAGTTGGGATAGAGAGTGCATTTTGGATGTCGGTGCGGAGATTATGTTAAAGTAGATATTAATGTTCATATACCACCAGAGATCGAGAACTCGATAATGCTGGTCGAAAAGGCATTGCCAAGGTGAGGATACGGATTCGAAGGAAATAGCGAAGCTTCAGAATTGAGCAGATTTCCACGTTAGAAGGTGCCATTCTAGAAAGGGGTATACCGAATGATCGGGGACCATTGATATGGGGCCAAGTGTGAAGCACACCGAACCGAGAAACAGTGCTAGCAGAAACAAGAGAGTTATTGACTATAGGGCGAGTACAGACGTACTACCGGGAACATTGGGTACTTGCTGAGGAAGTGACAGTTGGAAAACAAAGAGCTTTGTTCGTGAATATGGAGATGCTACCACTTTGAGAATGGAGTACTCACCAAGGGTACTCCCAAGAGCTTAATGAGTGTCAAAGGGTATGAAGCAGTTGAGCACCGAAGGTTCTATGTTGCAGCATGAATTTCCTAAGGCCGGGCTAATATGCCAAGTGGGACGAGTGCGCTAAGAAGTATCCTCCACATTGAGTGTGGGAGGATCCGCCTATGCATAGGAATTAAAGGCGAAATTATGAGTCCGGAAGCAAGCAAATGTTCAAAGGTAATGAGGGCAAGAAAAAGGCTACGGAGAGATTGAGAAATGGAAGATATGTCATAGGGTGTGAAAAGGCTACTGGACCGATGGTGCTACGGGTGTTGCGCCAAATAGAATGCTAATGTGCTTACCATTGAGGGAAGAGCTTCAGACGAACATGAAGGCCGTGAGGGTCATGGTGTGGTTGACTAGTGTGGGTCAAACACAAAGTTAGACACCAGAGGGTGCAAGTGCAAAGGCACATTCCAAGTGAACACCGAAAGGAGGTGAAGTGCAGAGGCACACTTGAAAGATACTTGGAGAAGTGCGTGGGGCACGACTCCTTTTAAGTAGGACTTCGAGGAAGTTCGACCCACGGGATTAAGGAGCCGCGACGTATATGCCTGAGGGGGAAAACTCCGGGATGTCATAGACCTTGATGTGTCATCGGGGACGTTGAGAGAATAAGTGTGGGAGGATGTCACAGCCCACATTTTGGGCTTATGATTTCGTTCAGAACTAGTGTGAAAAGGCCCTTCTGATTCTCTAACGTAGACATGTCTACTCAGGAACCTTGGGCTTTTTAAGCATATATAATAGGGGTATAGGTGTTGAAAGCTCAACCTGCCTTCCTCGTGCGTGCTGCCACCAAGCCGTACTAAATGAGAGACCTTGAGGGAGAACCTCAAGGGCCTGCCTGGATGACTCAAAGGAGTTTCATAGGTATCCATACGAGTTAGGGAACTCTATGGATGGTGTGACACATTCATGCTAGAGTTGGGCACCATCCGGGTGCGGTAGGCTTGATATGTGGGACGCGTATGCCCCGCGGGCTGCCAAAATGATAGATCAAGACCTATGTGCCGATTGGATACTTGAAGAACCCATCTTAGGGGCCTCATGTGTCGACTTGTGAGCATGTCTTGGGTTCATCCATGCGAGCAAGGGTCCGTTGGCCTAGACGTACAGTTGTGGGGCTACACTGCATTATACAGGATGGAAGTGTGTCGAGACGGATATGTATCAGCATGCCATCAAAGACGCACATGACCAAGGCCAAGAACTAAGGTTGACTTACTCGGGCGAAGCATATACCCGGTTTTTCATGTCTTGTGGTAAGTTCAGACCCAGGTAGATTAAACGATTACATAGTAATTGTGGTTGCGGAAGGGCGTATCAAGATGCCAATTTTAGGCTAAGCAGGTGGGTTATATCCTGCAAAGTAATTTACGAATGTGTGGTTCTTATAGTATTATGTGGAGAATTTCTTTTCTACCGTCAGGTTCTATGTGTAGAGATTTGAATTTGAAATGGTCAAGGAAGTCGACCTGACCGTCACGAGAATGAAATCGAGCTTAGTAGATGATTTGAGGTATTTTATGATTTGTGTTACCTGAGCTTGTGAAGAATTTTTTGTTGAACTGACTGCAGTATTATGACGGTAATAGAGTATGGGTATGGTGAGTTATCAAATGTTATGTTATGTGGCTTTGAGCCAAGTGGGGGAGTCTGCTATCTACGATTTGATTGCACGATTATATGTTGTATTGGTTTTGGTCTAAGGCATACTTGTGGAATAGCTATGACTTGCAGAGCTTGAGATGGAGTATGAGTCGAGTAAGAAAATTCCTGGATACAGGTTATATTGCACTTTATGAGTATATGAAAATCATAAGAGGAGTGAGTTATTATTTGCGAAATATGTAGTGCGCACGGAGTATGAACTTGATCGGTGGTGTTAAGGCAAGTTTACTTCTTTGAATGTTGTTGTGCTAATGGGGCACGTGTCTTTCGGCCCGTTTGGGTAGTGCAATTTAGATTTGAGCAAAGTGGGTGACTCTGGAGAAAGTTCTAATGGGTTCAAAATTTATATATAGCAATTGAGAATTTTTTCGGAATTGTGTATGGATAAAATCTGAGATTTGCATTTGACGGTTCCAAGACTTGCAGTAATTCTGTATGACTATGGATTCTACATTCTAGTATAAGAAATTTAAAAGAACAATTTTAAATTCACATAAGGTATTTTCAGAGTGGATGTTTCGGTTGTGGTACTTATGGGGGTGCTTAAGAAGAATATAGTGGCTTATGGGACTTAGGGCAATGTCATTTTATGTTAGGATATCGTATAGTGAGCTTTGGTTAAGGATCATAGTGTTCTGACAAGGAAAAGTGTCAACTTGAGGGTAATTCATAAGAAACTCGGAGAAAATAGGACAACTGGGTAGTAGGCTAGACTAGTATGGTAATGGTATGCTCGGTTCTTTTGGGTAATTATGATGTGGTGAGGCTCTACAGATGTTTTGATGGCAATATTCTTGGGTTTGGTGACCTATGTGGCTTGGTCGAGTTAGAGGAATTCAGTTCTAATAGCTTGGTTATGTGCAAATGGATTTCAAAGTATTTTTGATGGTTTCTACCATGGTTCGAGCTGAATATTTTCTACCAGTGTAGAGAACGTGTTGTGTATTGTGATTTCCTCCTGGAAATAAGCAAGAGAAAGGTTTCTAACAAACCGGGTATGTAATTTGATTGTGACTCAAAGTTTATAATGAGATTCTCCTAATTTTCACATAATAGATATGGTGTGTTATGCGAGATTTAGATTTACATGTACAAGGTGATAGTTCATTCTTGAAAGGAAGATCCCGAAATTTGGACAACATGGTGAGTTTCAGATATTTAGATGAATGTTATAACTGCTCGGTAATCCCTGAGAGGGGTGCACATTTTAGAAGGCGCATTGTGTTTTGACTTACGGATGTTCATTGGTATTGCGGTACTCACCTAGTCGATAGACTGTTGATATTCAAATTATTGCTATGTGGCACAGAATAATTTTGGAAGTATTCCTAGTAGGGGGATCGTGCATGAAGATGTGTTAGTCATTCGAGTGCTGGAGTTGGGACCAGTTACGGTGATTCATGTGATCTACGAATTTGGAGACTGGGAGTTCTCATAAGCATATTGTTTCAGGGTTGTGACCTGTTTGAGATGAGTATTTTATTTAAACTCAGTGGAGGCACTAGTTGCGTTAATTATTTGTGATAGCTACGCGCTATGAGTGCGCATATATGTGAGGTTTGAGCCCATGTGCGGGCATCAGGGCAAGTATTCATACTCGGAAGAATTCTTAGGCTATGCTATGCCTAGAGTTGACTGATAACCGTAAAGTTATAACGTTTCTCATATTCGTACCTTTGTTGAGAAATATCTGGGCTATACTTGAGGTTACACAGAGGCTAAATCCCTGAATAATTTGGGTAGTTACTATTTCTGCGTTAACTTGCTGATTTGAGTTGCGATAACATGCTTTGCACATGCCTACTCTATGGCATGTTATTTATACCAGTCCAAGAGCATGTGAATTTTATTTCAGTTATCATATACATGTGTACTTATTTGATTGCTCTTGTATGATACGCTTGGACTGAAGGCCTATGACTATGTCGGGCGATTGATATTATTAGCATGTGAGTTATCCGTGCGGGTCCAGACATTTATGTTATTGGCACGTGAGTTGTCCATACGGGTCCAGATATTGATACTATAGCACGTGAGTTATCCATGCGGTTGATATTAATGTGAGCTCTAGAAGAGCTGGTTACTGTTATTAGATTCGTGTGTCTTGGTTCTACTATATATGATGAGCTTATAACATTGCAGTTGTGGTGGTGTTTATTGAACTAGCAATACGGTTCTCGTTTTTAAGACATTTTCCATTTTTAGGTACATGAATTGCGCATTTTGTGGCTTGAGTTATATCGGTGGGGCGTGTCTGTAAAATAGTTATGCTTGATAATATAAGGTCATCTGACCTAGAATGGTTACTATCAGGTTTGATTACGGTATATTCGGTAGGATAATATTGAATTAGAAAGTGATTATGGTTCTTGTTGGGGAGAGAGAGCTCCATGACTTGTTGACCTAATGAGAAGTTATGAGATTCCGCGGGTTTCTTTCATTATCAGTAGTGTACGCAAGTTTTCAAACGAAGTTTTGTTTGGTATGGGTTTAATACTAGTACCGGGTTAGTTTTAAGTAGTTACTGTGATCGTAAATGGTGATGCGAGTATGCGAGTTGTATAGTATGTTATATGACTATACTCGGGGTTATGGTTATGACTTTATACAGCTTGTCCAGACTAATATAGTATGCAATTGTAAGATTCGGGTAATTGTGTGTAATTGTAAGAAATTCTGGATGTTGGAAATTGGGTTCTAAGTGTTTGGGCTAAGGTTAAATTAATGACTTTCAGTTATGTTGTGTTGTCACGCCTACATAGAATAGAGTAATGTGGGATCAACTCCGGGTACATGCATGGTAAGGTGCAACAGTGATTTAAAGGCTTAGGAACAACTCATGGCAGGTTCGAGGACGAATGTATGTTTAAGTAGGGGAGAATGTAATGACCCGGCCAGTCGTTTTGAGTATTACAGTCATGTTCCCCCATTTACTGCTCAATTTATGCTTTAAAGTTGTTATATGACTTGTTGGGGTAATTGGTTTGGGTCCGGTGAGGTTTTAAAATGAATTGAGACACTTAGTCTCCAAGATGAAACTTAAGTTGAAAAGGTTAACCAGATGTTTACTTATATGTAAACGACCCCGAAATAGAATTTTGATGATTCCAATAGCTCCGTATGGTGATTTTGGACTCAGAAGTGTGTCCGGAAAATTATTTGGAAGTCCGTAATTAAATTAGGCTTGAAATGGCAAAAGTAGAAAATTTAAGTTTGGAAGTTTGACCGGGGAGTTGACTTTTTGATATCGGGATCGGAATCTAGTTCTAGAAATTTTCTTATGTCATTTATGACTTGTGTACAAAATTTGAGGTCAATCGGACGTGATTTGATAGGTTCCGGCGTCGTTTGTAGAAATTGGAAGTTTCAAAGTTCATTAAGCTTGAATCTATGTGTGATTCGTGTTTTTAGCGTTGTGTGATGTGATTTGAGGCTTTGACTTAGTTTGAATAATGTTTTAGGACTTGTTGGTATTTTTGGTTGAGCTCCCGGGGTCCTCGGGTAAGTTTCGGATGGCTAACTGATAAAATTCGGACTTAAAACCACTGATAGAAATTTTTGCTTATGGTTTTCTCACATTTGCGGGGATTTGATCGCAGGTGCGAAGCCGCATGTGCACACCAGCCCATCGCAGAAGCGGCCAGGCGTGAAGAGGGGCAGTGGTCGCAGGTGCGAAGAAATTGCCGCACCTGCAAGGTCGCAAGTGCAAAGCTATGCGTGCAGAAGCGGAATAGGGGAAGGGGAGATGGCTTCGCAAAAGTGAAGGAATTCTCGCACCTACGAGACCGCAGGTGCGGTTAAAAATATCGTAGAAGCGGAAACCCTTGGACAATACAAAAATAGAGGAGTTCCGAGTTTTTCCCATTTTTGGGCATTTCAAGCTCTGGTTGGGCAATTTTGAGCGAGGTTTTCACGGGAATTCTTGAGGTAAGTCACTTGTGACCATTTTTAGTAAATAATATTGAACTAGCGTCGATTATTCCGACTAGATTACGTATTTTGAGGTGTAAATCGGCAATTTTGACCTAGGGATTTGAAAATAAGATTTGAGATTTGGAGGTCGAGTTGAGATTTGGTTGAATGGGCTTTCGGATTTTGTAACTTTTATCGGATTCTGAGATGTGAGTCCCACGAGCAATTTTTGAGTAAATTTCATATTTTGTTAGAAAATTAGTATTTTCATATGGAATTAATTTCTATAATATGTACCTGAACAAAAGGACTAGGAGGACGGGATCTGATCTTACTTCTCTCATTTTAGAACCCTAGACTCGGTATGAGGCAATTTGGAAAGGGGATTTTCACATACAATCATTGGGTAAGTGATTTTGATCAATTTTCAATTATATTACATGATTATATATTCCGGCGTGCATCTCGATCCAATTATATATATATATATATATATATATATATAGCTCGAAGGCTCGTTGCGGCGTGCAACCCGATCCATATAAAATATAGGCGCCCACACGCTCGTCACCTAGCATATGCGTCACCTCAATACCAATCACATAACACGTATTTCGGGATTTCATATTTTCAACACTAAGATTAGAAGAGCTACTTACCTCGAACAAGCCAATTCCAACACCGAACAAGCCAAGCAATGCTCCAAAATGCCATCCCGCGTGTTTCGACCTCCGAGCAGGATAAAGAACGAGACCCAAAAGTCAACTAACAGAGGGCCCCAGAATAACATCTTCTCATAACCTCGTATCACAGTACAAAAATAAAGCACTATAGCTACAAAATGTTACAACACATCATACTCCATTGCAGTGCGCAACCCGATCCCAGCATCAATTTGATGTCTGTTGCAGCGCACAATCCGTTTCCATTATCAATTCGTTTTAATACTATTGCGTCGTGCAACCTGATCCCAATATCAACTCATTAATATAAACAACTCAACACAACCAAACTACGTAATCTCAACACAAAAGGAACTAATGTTTATAGAACATCAAAGAACTACCAATACAAATAGAGAATAACCAATACCTCGTATTTACAAACCTCGATAATTCATTAATACAAGCCTTTTGATAAGGAGCCTTAAGGCAGGAATATCTATCCACCCCTATGGTGAAAAGCAATGAGAGATTCAGAAGATAGATACAAATTTCAACAAGCAAAAGAAGCAAGATGAAAAAGGGTACGAGGTACCCAGCTAATGAATATTATCGCAGAGGAATATAAGCCTTTCGAGTTATCTTTAACATTAAAAGAGGTATTATGTACAATTGGCCACACCCACCTCATTTATGCCCTATGGGCGCTAACAGAAGTAGTATAAGAGAAGGCAGGATATCAGGATCTAGCTAGGGTTAGGGTAACCCAAAATGGTGGCTCATAAATCAAGATTTCTTTATCAAAACACATCAAAACCTTTTGGAAATTGAAACGAACTATGCACAGAAGTCATAAAATATCAATGAAGCTATTCAAGGTCCCAGGAAGTGCACTCTAGAATAAGTACAGTTAGATATGAATACTGGAATGTTCAGAAAATTCATAAGATAGGCACTGGAATCCTAGATGGGATAAATATTTACCTTAGTATAGCTCCCGTCCCTAGTAAAGAGAGAATGTTAGGCGACTCAATGAGTCAGTGAGATGGTGCTAGGGGAGCTAAAAGCGAAAGAATATTTTGAGGCTTTCAGAGACCAATTCACGAGGCAATGGCATAGCGGAGTAAGAAATTACATGGTTTGAGGTAAATAACACTTCTAAACTTGGTTCTGAGGGTATAAATCCCTGAATTACGTGTGATGTGAATTGTTAGAGGTGACGTACATGCTATGTGACGAGCGTGTGGGCGTGCAGCATAGAAACTGTGACTTAAATAAATTCTGGGGAGTTGTAAAAATTGAAGAATCATGTTATTATCTGCATATTCTCCTCGTGTTAGAAGAATTGAGCTGAGACTTTTATTAAAGATCATGATTAGGCTACGTGCTGATATTTTGGGACTCACAGGGTCATGTTGCTGTTGAATTTAATTGTTTTAAAAATGTATATTTCATACTCAGTCATGTTCATCCATTGTGAGGATATTTATGGGATCGGGGCTGCCCGCCTGCAGCGGGCCATATCGACTTTATATATATTATTATTATATGGATCGGGGTTGCCTGCCTGCAGCAGGCCATATCGGCTTTATATATATTATTATTATATGGATTGGGGTTGCCCGCCTGTAGTAGACCTTATAGGTTTTATTATTATATAGATCGGGGTTGCCCGCCTGCAGCAGGTCTTATAGGCTTTATTATTATACGGACCGGGACTGCCCCCTGCAGTAGGCCATATCGGCTTTATATCACGCTTGGGCTGAAAGAGCCCCTCCAGAGCCTGTACACATCCCCAGTGAGCGTAGATGATTATGTATTCGGGATGGACTTCCCTGGGCATGGATTTGCCTTACTTATTTATATTGTGTTGGGTTTCCCAGGACATGGATCTTGTCTGTATCATTTTCATTTGAGGATAAATTACCTCAGGGCTGGATTGGCCTTATACGGTACTGAGTGACTGACTGTCAGTTGATGTGTATATATATACGGGATGGAATATCTCTTGGCTGGATTTTCCATAAACAGTACCGAGTGACCAAATGATTAGTGACTGGTAGTACATGAGGTCTTCCAACTGAGATGTCATATTCCTCATATCATGCAGTATTATTCTATTTTGCTTGTACTAAGTTTAACTATTGAACGTGAAAGCATGCATACATTTCTGTACCATTATTTATGAACTGGATTGTACCTGCGGAGCTCGTCACTACTTTTAGTCCAGAGGTTAGTCTTGTTACTCATTGAGTTAGTTGTACTCATACTACACTCTGCACCTCGTGTGCAGATTCAAGTGCTTCCGGGCAATTGTTAGACCTCAGTGTGTTACCAGTTGGAGACTATCAAGGTAGTTGTTTGGCGTCCGCTGACCTTGTCTCTCTTCCATTCAGTTATTGTACTGTTCTATATTTTCAGACAGTATTTTTATGAGTCAGACTTTATATTCATTTAGATGCTCATGTACTCAGTGACACCGGGTTTTGGGAGTGTTTATATATGTATTTGTGAGATTTCTTCCGCTGAATTAAATTATTATGTTTTAAAACTTAAGAGAAATTGTGGTTCAATGAGGTTATCGGCTTGCCTAGAATTGATATAGGCGCCATCACGATAGGTGAAATTTTGGGTTGTGACAGTTTTGTATATTCTACTAGCAGCTCATATACTTATGATATCAAGTCTTGGAATTTTGCTAGTTGACACTTGATGATTTTGAGTATTTTATTTCACCATACCTGTTAGTAAAATCGTCCACACTTTATTTTATTAAAAATTTTACCTCTTAATTATTTAATAATTAAGAATCAACTATTTCTAAAATGTTAAAAGAATAGATCCATGGCTAGTTCACTGTTGGCATGCCTAGCGGCGACGTTCGGCGCCATCACGACTTATAGGGAAATTGGGTCGTGACAACTGTATATGGACAATCCAGCCTAGGGAAGATCCATCCCAAATATATATATATATATATATATATATATATATATATATATATATATATATATATATATATATATATATATGAATATATTGTGAATTGTGCAGTCACTCAGTACTGTATAGGGCCAATCCAGCCCAGGAAAGTTCCATCCCTCAATATAAATAATTAGGCAAGATCCATGCCCAGGGAAAATTCATCCCTTAGTAAAAATAATTAGGCAAGATCCATGCCCAGGGAAGATCCGTCCCTCAATATAATATCAATTGCGCTCACTGTGGGTGTGCAGACTCCTTAGGGGCTCCTTCATCCCAAGCGCTATAATAATCCAAATCCAGGCATAAATCAATAAAACATGTTACGGCGTGCAGTCTGATCCCATAAATATCACTCACAATCTGGCCCTCGGCCTCACTCAGTCATCAATCTCTCCAGTATCTCGGGCTCACAATGTCATGAAACTAGCCCAAAATGATGATATGATGTATCAATAAATAGCAACAGAGACTAAGATATGATATGCAATGAATGAACATAACTGTGTACGAAATTACAATTTAAACATATAATTCGACAGCAGGAATGACCTCAGTGGGTCCAAATAATACCGACATTTGCCTAAGCATAATTTCTAATATGAGACACAACTCAGTTTCTCTAACACATGAAAAATACATGGAAAATACAAGTCAATTGGTTATATAGCTCTATGGAATCGACCGAGTCTCAATTTCTACGGTGCACACCCACACGCCCGTCATCTAGCATGTGCGTTACCTCCAAACAAATCACATAACACGTATAATCAGGGTTCATACCCTCAGCTCTAAGTTTAGAAGTGTTACTTGCCTTCAACAAGCCAAATCCACTACTGAGTAAGCCAAGCGATGCTCCAAAAATGTCATCTCGCTCGCACCGACCTCTGAGCGACTTGAAACAAGCCAAAAGCAACTCAAATACATCAATTAATGTCTAAGAAAACAATTCTAAATGATAAATCTCAAATCCTTAATCAAAAGCCCAAAATCGACCAAAATGTCAAATCAGGGCCCGCGCCTAGGAATCCGATAAAATTTATAGCATCCGATAACCCATTCAGTTATGAGTCCAACCATACTAGTTTAGCTTAAATCCGACTCTGAATCGATGTTCAAAACTCAAAAATTTGCTTTGTGAAGTTTTAGACAAAACCCCCCAATTTCCTCTTTAAAATTCATCAACCAATTGCCAAAAATGAATATGGATTCAAAAAAATAAAATCAAAACCAAGTATAAAACACCTACCCCAATCCTTGTGAAGAAATTTTCTTCAAAAATCGTCTCAATCTGAGCTCCCAATCTCAATATATGATGAAAGAACCAAAACCTCGAAATATATAGAATCTGCCCAGGCATCGTCGCATCTACGACACACTTAGCCGCTTCTGCGGCGTCGCTTTTGAGACAAACGTTCTGCTTCTGCGGAGAGGCACTAGATAAATGGCCCTCACACCTGCGAAAAAACATCCACTTCTGCGACATCACAAGTGCGACAAAAGGACCTGTATCTGCGCCAACTCTCGCTCCTGCGTTCAAAATCTCGCATATGCGCGTACATAGGTGCACTACAAAAATTTGCTTTTGCGATCTTACTCACCCAGCTCTCACCTCGCTTTTGCGATGGGCAGCACGCATCTGCGAAGTCACTTCTGCGGCCAAGACTTTGCATATACGGCTACACCAGTACCAACAACTCTTCAACAAGGCAACAAGAGGAAAACTTATCTGAACCACACTCGTAACTCACCCGAGCCACTCGGGACCCCAACCAAATATACCAAAAATTTCCATAACATAATACGGACCTACTCGAGGCCTCAAATCACACATAACAACATTGAAACGACTAATCGCACCTCAATTCGAACTTGCATGAACTTTGAACTTTCAACTTCCAAAACTCGCGTTGAAACATATCAAATCAACCCTGAATGAACCCAACTTTTGCACACAAGCCCCAAATGACATAACGAAGCTATTCAAATTCCCGAAACCACAATCCAAACCTAATATTATCAAAGTCAACTTCCGGTCAAACTTATGAACTTTCCAAACCTTCAAATTTTTAACTTTCGCCAATTAGCGTCAAATACTTCTAGAATTATCCAAATGCAAATCAGGGCATACGCCTGAGTCCAAAATCATCATCCGGACCTAACGGAACCATCAAAACTCCGCTCCGGGGTCAAATTCACAAAAGTCAAACTTAATCAACTCTTTCACTTAAAACTTCAAACATGAAATTCATTCTTCTAAATCACTTCCAGATAACCTGAAAAACCAAAACCGATGATTCACACAAGTCATAATACATCATACGAAGCTACTCAAGACTTCAAATAGCAGGAAGGAATGCCAACGCTCAAAACGACCGGTCAGGTCGTGACATTCTCCCCCACTTAAACATACGTTCGTCCTCGAATGTGCCAAGAGTTGTTCCAAAAGCCATCAAATCGCCGTGTATCCTTACCATGCACGTACTCGGGGGTGATCCCACGTTACCCTATTCCATATAGGCCCGACAACACAACATAACTGAAGATCATTACTCTATCCTCAGCCTATAAATGACATAATCCAATTTCTAACATTTGGAATTTCCCACAAGACCCGAACCTCGCATCTACACACTGTATAAGTCTAAACAAGTTGTATCAAGCCATAGCCATAACCCAAGATGTGATCACATGACATACCGCACAACTCGCATACTCGTAGCAAAATTTCCGATCATGGTGGCTACTCAGAACAACCCAATACTGATAATAAACCTCATATCAAACAAAACCTCATTCTAAAACCTTCGCACACTGCTGATGATGAAAGAAACATGCAGTAACTCACAACCGTTAATCAGTCTAACAAGCCATGGAGGTCCCTCTCCTTCGACAAGAACTATAGCCAATTTCTAACCTGATCAACGACATTATCCTTCCAAATATACTGCAAATAAATCCGATAGCACCCATTTTAGGTTCGATGACCTCATCTCATCACACAACCACTCTAGTGATATTCCACATCAATAAAACCTAAAACCACAACCCACGCAATCTGTGCACCAATAAGAAATAACCCAAATGTACTCAATCATGGAAAATGACTCAAACGAGAGAACCATCCCACAAGTTCCACAAGTACCACCACAACCGCAATGCTACAAACCCATCTTACATGGTAGAACCAAGATACACCAATCTAACACAAAGGATCATATCCCGACATAACCTAGCTACAATGAGTGACCCCATCCAAACACGGGTCCATATGAAATACCTCAAACCACCATGCTCAAAATCAACAACTCCACGTAATTCGACATCAAATACCCGAAGTGTATGACCATAACCACAGAGAATCAAATAGCAAAATATACCACAGTCTGGAGAGAACATAACCAAGGCGCAATCAATCATTCGACACCCCAATAACCATCTCGCTCAAATCCCGCTACAAGACCCCAAACAGAACCGCATCATGTGTGCTTATAACCAACAAATCAAAACCCTTCGTAACATAGAGGAGTAACACAAAGATCATATCAGAATACGAATAAGTTCAACTCTAACCGAATAGCACATCCTCCAATAGTAGCAGTACGGAGTCGACCATACACATTCTTGTTGGGCCTACCAATAGGCCCCAAATCAACTCTGGCCATCCACAAATAGATAAATAATCCTTCGAAAGTACACAATGACCTAACCATAACGTATACTATCATTCGGCTAGCTTTGAGCACATCTTCACAATCCACAACCACGAAACAATCTGCTTCCGAGAACTCCCGGTCTCCAAATCCATAGAACACCCGAATCACTATATCTGATCCCAACTCCATCGCTTGAATGTCTAGCACATCTCTCATACACGATCATCTACGAGGAATAATTATATAATTCTTATGTGCCACATAGAAAAATCTGAATATCAGTAGTCGGTCAACTAGGCGAGTACCACAATACCAATAAAGTTTCTGTAAACCAACACTCAGTGCACCTTCTGAAATGTACGCTCTCCTCAGGAAATACCAAGTAGTAATATTATTCATCTAGTCATCTGAAATAGCCCATGTTGTCTAAGAATTCATGTCCTTCCTTTCAAAACTAAATCGTGACCTTGCACAAGTAAATCTTAATCCCACACAACATATCGTATCTATCATGAATATGAAAAGTATGAGAATCTCATAATCAACTCTGAGTCACAAGCAAACTACATACTCAATTATCCATGAACCTTCCATTTAATCTCATCCAGGAGAAAATCATAACACGCAACACGCTCATCACGCCAGCGGAAAATATACACCTCGAACCGTGGTAGAAACCATTGAGACCACTTTGAAATCTATTTGCACATAACCCAGCTATCAGAACTGAATCCCTCTAACTCAACCAAGTCACGTAGGTCGCCAAAACCCAAAAGCATTGCCATGAAACATCTGTAGAGGCTCACCACATCATAAGTACCCAAAGAACCGATCATATCCATTACCGTGATGATCCAAGTTATTACCAAGTTATCCTATTTTTCTGAGTTCCTTTCGAATTACCCTCAAATGGAAACTTCCCTTGCCAGAACACCACGATCATTAGCCAGAACTCACCCCACGAGATCCTAGCATAAAACTACACTGCCTTAAGGCCCATAAGATGTTGTATTCCCTCTTAAGCACCCCAAAAGTACCACAACCGAGACGCCCACTCTAAAAAGACCTTCTGTGAATCTAAAGTCGTTTCCTTCACCTTCTTGATATAGAAATGTAAAATCCATAATGATATAGAAATACCGCAAGTCCCGACACCATCCGATGCAAATCTCAGATTCTAGCCATATACAAGTCCGAAAAATTCTTAATTGCCACATATAAATCTTGAATCCATTAGAACCTTCTCTAGAGTCCTCCACTCTGCTCAAATCTCAATTGCACCGCCCGAATGGGCCGAACGACATGTGCCCCATTAGCACAACAATACTTAAAGAAGTACCCTGACTTAACGCAACCGAGAAAATTCATCCATCGTGCACACTACATCCGTCACGAATAACAACTCAACTCATTCCATAATTTTCATATACCCATAAAGTGTAATATAACCCGTACCCAAAAATTTCTTTACTCGAGTCATCATCGATCTCAACCTCTGCAAGTCATATCTGATTCACAAGTATGCCTCAAATCGAAATCAGTACAACACATAACCATGCAATTAAATCATCGATAGCAGACTCGCCCACTTGGCTCAAAGCCATAGAACAAAACACTAGATAACTCATAATACCCATACTCTATTACTGCCATAATCCCGTACCGAAGTTCAACTCAATCCTTCATAAGCTCATGGAACATAAACCATCTAATACCTCAAATCATCTGCAAATCTCGCATTCATCCACGTGACGATCAGGTAAACTTTCTCAACCAAATTCAAATTCAAATCTCAACACATATACCTCGTTGGTAGAAAAGAACCTCTCCATGCAACATTATAAGGATCACACCTCTGTATATTACTCCGCAAGAGATAACCCACCTGTTTAGCCTCAAATTGGCATCTTGCTATACCCTTTTGTGGTCACGATTACTACGCCATCACTTAATCTTCCTGAGTCTAAACTCACAACAAGACATGAAACTCTACTTCGTTCCACATTTAATCAACATGAAAACTCTTTCAACACACTCATAACTCGAGACTATACGTCACATCAAGACAGCAATCTGGAACCCAATAGTCCATTTTACATCTCAAGCAAACTATTCTCGTCATAATAAAACTATCTAAACACATTCTGTAGTCACATCATGCTCATCATATAGCCATCCAGCCACTCACCGAGTTACAAATTCCAATCATAGGGACGCAATCAGACATATAAGTCCAAAAGTATGTGCTCACACAACTAAAATCTCCGTTCTCAAGCTGCAGTCAAAACCTGGCCTCAAGTCCTCCAGACTGGCCCATCATCAACGCACCGAAATCACATCTCGCACCTCATCCATGGAATCACCAGCCGGCGATGCACAACTGATACTGAGCGCTCACATGCGCACACGAATGTGTGGAGGGAATTCAAAGAGTTATTTTCCAAGCTGAATCAATGTCGCACGATAAGCAAAGAAAGATGAGAAGTTTATCCTAAATGCCCTGTAGCCTCTCGATGATTGGTATGGACGTCATCATACCGATATGCACGACTCTACTAGACACTTGCTCATGGCTTGTAGAACCTATGAACCTAGAGTTCTGAT
The DNA here is from genome assembly GCF_000390325.3 of Nicotiana tomentosiformis. Taxonomy (NCBI): domain Eukaryota; kingdom Viridiplantae; phylum Streptophyta; class Magnoliopsida; order Solanales; family Solanaceae; genus Nicotiana; species Nicotiana tomentosiformis. Next base: position 114,581,601 of record NC_090822.1, read on the forward strand.
ACCACCTTGTCACGATCCAAAATCCAACTAGCCGTGATGGCACCTAATCCAACCCGATAGGTAAGCCAGTTAATAATAAACCAGTTCAAACGATATTTATTAAGAGAAGAAATGATAATACAACTGAACCGTTATACAAGAATTCCTAAGTACTGGTAGTACAAATCATGAGCTTCTAAGATTTATAGTTTACAAAGCTAGTATGAAATAAATACATCAATGCTAGCTTCCGTCATACACAATAACATCAGCGTCCAAAAATCTGCACACAAGATACAAAAGTGTATTATGAGTACAACCGACCCCATGTACTCAATAAGTAACAAACCTTTAGGCCTTTATTTTGGAATTATTTATCAGAATAGTGGAGAAAACATGATCTTCTTATGAAGTGCTCAGAATTTGAATTCTGCCAAATTATGCTTTCAGTGGAGTCTTAACTCACCAAATGAAGCGTATAACTTCTCTCATGTTCATGTCTGTGAGTATCAAGTCTAAATTACTCTGTCTTTTACCAAGTTATGTAAACTTATATTCATTGTTCAGGGATAGGTTCATCTAGCTTAGTTGGAGCTGCCTGCTGCACTTTCTTTCTATATTTTTATTGCATTTGGATGTGTAATATTACCTCAATTTATAATCAGATATTTATTTCATATGTAGGAACAAGGTCTTTCAGAGTGGCCGCCTAATGTGAGTCGTCGTTCCATAAAAATATCTACTCTTAACTATATCCATCCTTGCATATTTACCTTAATGTCATTCCTCTATTTTTGCCCTTTTCGGCTTGCCTTGTAACATTACGGACCTTGAATCTGTTACAATGAATTGATATCTATTAGATACATTATTGTAAATGATTCAAATGCCCTTTGATGTTTGACCTGTAGGAGCTCAATGTGATGACTTTAGTTTTGAGCATTATATTGTATTTAGAGTGCAACTTTAATTCAGCAAATCAAAGAGTAATTTCTCACTTATATTTTTTTCTTTATGAGTATAAATTCGTGCTTGAAAAAAATCTCATTACTAATGGAAGTTTGTCTTAAGTTACATTGTTGTCATTTACATTAGCAACCTACTGTGAACTTTTTATCTGTTTCTCAGCCATATCTTGATGTAAACTTGATGAGGGGCGAACATATTGAAAATTTTGATCAGTTGAATGTCATCTTTGACAACAATTCTTCATCGTCGCGCTCAAAGCAGCCCTTAAAGAGGAGGTGCAATGAGGACACTTTGGTCGATATGATGAGTGTTATTGCTGCAAATATCGAGAGGATTGCAGATGCCATGATAGAGAGCAGCCAACGCGTGTGGTTGGTCGAGGTGTTTGGCATGATAAAATAAAATTTCTGAATTCGATGATGATTTAGCAATCAACGCATGTGAGTTTCTTTCTCTTGATGAAAGAAGAGCAAAGATGCTCCCCAAATTCGAGAAAAACAGAGTTAGTGCGTCTTGATTAAGCTTCATTTGGTGAAATAAAATTTGAACCAAATGTGTTGTCCATTATGAATGTACTTGAGACAAAAATTTCTGAATTTTTATGTTATGTGGACTAATCCTTTTTAAAGCCAAGTACTGGTGTAGCATTACCCAAGTATGTTGTAACAGCTCTTGCGGATTGGTGGTCCCTAAAAAAAATTTAGACAAACAATCCAGTGAAATTAATCTTTTTGTTAATTAGTCTAAATTTACATCCTTTGTGTTTTCTTTTAACCGATCCGTGCATCGCTCGGGTAAATATACGTAGTATATATAACAGTAAGAGAGGTTTTCTTAGACTTGATAAAACACAGTACCTCTCATTCACTATTTAGGTATTTGAAACCCAAGCATATTCATGTGACGACCCTTCCTTAGAAGCATTTGACAGAGATTTTCTCTTCTTCTCTTTTTTTTTTTTAACTTTTTTGTAAATGAATGAGCATGCTCATCTTTCTTTTCGAACATGAGGAGCATTTACATATTTTTATTTAGTAACCTAAAAAGAAATATACAAGCTATTAAAACAATTAAAAATACTGATAGCGTTAAATATTTTATGTTACTAGCGTAATAAGTTGCATTCAGTGGCGGAGCTAAAATTTTCATCAAAGAGTATCAAAATATAAATAATTAGATACATCGAAAAGTCAAGGGGAGTCAACGTATTGTAAATATACATAAAATATAAAAATTTATCTAGCAATATAGTGTAATTTTCCGGCTTGGTTCAATGTGGCTCCGTCAGTGGTTGCATTGGGTCTATTTAACCCTCACCCTAAATAATAACATACTCATTGCAGTGGCAAAACTATGAATTTCTCCAAGGTGTTCAAATGTAAAAGAAGTGAAAAAAAGCATTCCAACAAAGGGTGTTCAATATGTGTTATATACCTATAAAACGTAATATTTTACCTATGTACACGGTGTAATTTTTCGACGAAGGGTGATTAGTTGGCCACCTTTATGACCATGTGGCTTCGCCACTGACTCATTGTGATCTCACAAGTGAGTTCAGGGAGGAGAGTGTACGCATATCTTATTACTACCTTGTGTGAAATAAAGAGATTATTTCCGATAAACCATGACGGAAGAAAATTTTTTCTTTACCCGTTTTTTAAGCCCTACCTTACATGTAGGACAAAAAAAAAAGACGGTTTTTGCAAAGGTTGGACTTGCGACACGTAGTAATTATCTCACTACAAACTGAAACTAACTAAAAGGAAACACCCAATAAGAGAATTTAGACAGCTGGGCGTCCACTACATTTACGGTAATTAATGAGATAACAAGACTTTATTTTATCTCAATAATAGAGTCTACACACGCACAAAAAAAAAAAAAAATTTGAAGAAGAAAAGAAACCCAAGTCGAAGAAGTCAAAAAATTACTTGAATTAATACGTTCTTTTTAAATCAAGAAAGTGCATTAATTGATTTTTATTATAGGTTACGCATATGTTTGTGTCAATAAATTTTTCTTTCCCAAGTCCATTTAAACAATATGTTTCTAAAACAAGGGCGACTCAAGGGTCAAGCAAGTGAGGCCCTTGCTTTAGGCCTCTCAAAAATTGGGGCCCCCAGATACTGTTTTTAATTATTTTTATGTCTTTAACATTTTTTGTAAAAACAATTGAATCTTGTTAGAAAAATCTTAATTCTTTGTAAAAAGAAAGAAGTAGTTATAAAAAAGAATAACTTAAAGAAGGAGGCATGGGCAATGAGCCTTTACGTGTAAAGAAATGTATTATTTTTCTGCCAAACAAAATAATATATTGAATAATTCGAATTGCGCCGTCATTTTCATATTCCTTCTCATGTTTTCAAGTATTTAAGTAAGTAAATTGAAATAGTGAAACGCTTTCATGCATTGGTTTATTTTGATATCAATCGTCAATTTATCAACTTTCAGAATCAGGTTTAATCGTTCTAACTTTCTTTTTATCTTTTTTTTTAAACAAAAAATCAGAATTTAAATGTACCAACAACAAAATATGAATAACTTTGATACAATCTCAAAAAGTTACTCTTAATAAATTTCTACCAAACAATAGATAAAGTTAAATAAAAAGGTATAGGGAAGTGTTGATAAATGAACAAGTCTCCAATCTTTTTGAGTTAGATGGTAATGAAACCAAAGAAAAAGAAGAATTCTGAATGTCAAAAACATTTTTTTTAAAAAAATTAAATAAAAAATAAATCTATAAATAAATATAAATATAAATATTGCTTTAGGCTTCTTAAGGCCTCTTAATAAAGTTTGTTTTAGGCCACAAATATCATTGAGCCGCTCATGTTCTCAAACCTATAGGGATTATGAGTTTACTAAAAAATAATACTACAATTATAGTGTTGTTTATATAGGCAAGAAAGTTTTTTATCTATATTTCAATTCCTCAAGACACAAGAGATTTTTTTAAAAAAATCTGGTTGATGAAATTCCTGTCTCCGTACATAAAACAAACTTTTGGTAAGAAAGACTTTTATTTCTTGGATTACTAGTGATAGTGAAACATTGTTATAAACTTTTCTAGTTCACCTTCTTCCTGGGAAACTGTTGGGATTGTCCTCAGTGTACAAATAAGTTGAAGTTGGAGTTATAAATTTCACCAGCTTGGCTAAAAGGGAAAGAAGGAAAAGAGACGTTGGCTTTATTAATGTTGTATCCAATGCATCCAACTTCCTATCTTGTCGAAGTAATGAGAATGAAAAATCGTGATGATGAAATCATACAATCACAATTTTCATTTCTTTCCCTACGAAATTAATCCACGTGTGTTGTTGTCCTCGTTTATCTTTTTATTATTGGTTGTTAAAAAGTCAAACAACAGTGAATTTAGGTGATGAATCAAGTCTATTGATTTTAATTATAACGACCAACCATTAAAATAAGGTAGAGGAAAAAACCAATTTCATTTGTATCTACTTAATTAACCCTATTTAAAATGTATGAATAAGCTATAGGCACACACGCAGACACAAGTTAATGCGCATTTCAGAGTGAATTATTTTTTCTTTGATTTGTTAGATGAATAGAAGTTAATGGGCGTTTCAGGGTAATAGAAGTTAATGGGCGTTTCGGAGTGAATTAATTTTTGTGTGATTTCTTTTTCTTTTTGCTAATGAAAGAAGCTTTTATTGAATATATACTCTCATATTTTGTTAATTCTGAGAATTATTTCATTTTCCTCTGAGATAAAAAATTTATAATGTGTTGTCAGCTCACTTAACTCTTTTAAAGCATCATTTCTAATCAGCTTGCACAAACCTCGACTAATTTTAAAGTATCCTTTCTGACCAGTTTGCCCTCGACTAATTTCAAAGTATTCTTTCGGACCAACTTGCCCGAATCTAGACTAAGTTTTAGTCCATATCATTTTCACTCATCCAAGACCAAAACATATTCTTTATCATCCCTTTAATATTCTTGCGTCAAATGTGACAAACCCTAACTTTTTATTTGGTACTTCCTTTTTCTGGTGGCTCTCTCTGTATTTCCTTTAATCTTTAGGTAGTACGTACCTATAAGAAATTGTGCAGGACCAACGGTGAAATTTTTGACAATAACTAGTTATTGTGTAATAGGTGCACATTTTATTCAGTCTCAATAATGTAATTATGATTCCAAACTACCTCATTCAATTCTTCTATCACATTTTCCTCTATATATACCTATGAAAAACCTCATTCTCCAAACAGTTTAATCAGTTGATCTAAGCCTTAACCTTTTCAGTCTCAAACCCAAGAAAAAGAAGAAAATAAACATGTCTTTTCTGAAAAGAGAAAAAATGACAAGACCAACAAGGTGGAGTCCAGCCCCAGAACAACTCATGTTCTTAGAAGAAATGTATAGGAAAGGTTTAAGAAATCCAAATGCTACTCAAATACAAAATATTACTGCCCATTTGTCTTCTTATGGAAAGATTGAAGGGAAAAATGTGTTTTATTGGTTTCAAAACCACAAAGCTAGAGATAGACAGAAGCTTAAGAAAAAACTCCTTGCCCAAATGAACCAACAACAATTTTTTTCTCAATATCCTGTTGATGCTCATAGTACAACCACCACAAGCACCAACACAAACAACCTTTTTCACTGCCCTACTGATCACTACTCTCATAATTCTTCATCTGTTGTGAACCAAATATGCCCTATTAGCTCTTCTGGACTTCTTCAAGAGGTAGAGACGTACACAAAATAATACTATGCTCTTCCCTATATTCAGTTTTATTATTAATACTATTATTATATTTTGGTTTTATTCTGCATGAGGAAACTATTTCATAAGCTAGTCAACTTATATCTTTAGTTTTTGAAAGTGACAGAAAATGGAGGAGCAAAGAAACATAAGAAAGCTTGCCTTCCTTATTCCCCACAAAAAGAAAAAGAAGTAGAAAAAGTTAAACTTGTCCCTCTTTGATTATGTAAGAATTTTAGAAAAGGTTTATGATATATATTCTTGGTCACTCTATTTATAGCCTTGAGATTTTTGGTTGGATAAATTTTCTAATATGGTATTAGATCCAGGCTTTGATAACCTCAATTCAGCTCAAAAGCTCACTTACTAATTCAGCTTGTTGAGACTTTCCCAAACTCTCTCTCTCTCTCTCTCTCTCTCTCTCTCTCTCTCTCTCTCTCTCTCTCTCTCTCTCTCTCTCTCATACACACAAAAAATTCCGGGCCTACTCATACTTTCTCTCTACACTTCAGCTTCACTCTTCAATCTTTCAAAAAAAAAAAATAGTATATATATAGAAGAAAAAGCAAAAGTTTGTTTTTTCATTGATCAATTACACATGCAGGATGATGTTAGAGAATATACTTGTATCTTGTTGGTTAATTAAATATTTTCATAGAAGTTTAATATTTAGGATCATCATTCCACGCAGTCTTAAAGTTTTGGGTTAGAGGCTCAAATTCTTTCATAGATTCTTAGCAAACTACTCAAATCTTGAAACAAATGAACATGATTAGAAAACTCTAGCATTCCATCCAAAAAAAAAAGGAAGAAAAAGAAGAAAACAAAGAAAGGAAAAGAAAGAAACAAACAAATAGTGTATTATACTATCAATGAAACATAAAATATGCATGTGAACGTTGGTATTTTTATATATGATGCTTTCGAGCTATGTTTTAAGATCTTAATTTTTTTATTCTTACTCATTTATTTTTTTAACACTCTTTTTTGGTATTATAGGGTGGAATCAAAGATGAATCATCTCGAGTAATGACTTACCTATATCCAATGGATATTTCAAGACCAGTTGAGAATATTGAAAATTGCATGATAAGACCATATGGAAAAGATTGGGTTTTGATGATGAATATTAGTCCAAATACTTTACCTTGTATCAATAAACCCCTCAAAACCCTACCACTTTTTCCTATAACAGAAACCAATGGCCTCAAGGAACAGATCAGTACAAAATCAGCTTCCACTTTAAGTCTTTCATTTTCAAGTTAACTCTTTGGCTGAGTCACTTTAATTTGCATGAGCTCCATGCATACTAGTAATAAGATATTTATTATACTAGACCACGAGCAGTAGAACTGTGTTTTTTGTTCTTTGTTCTTTCTTTGTATCATTAAAAGGGGAGCTTTGGTGTAGCTGGTAAAGTTGTTGTCATGTGACCAGGAGGTCACGGGTTCGAGCTGTAGAAACAGTCTCTTGGAGAAATGCAGGGTAAGACTGCGTACAATAGACGCTTGGGGTCCGGCTCTTTCCTGAACCTCGCGCATAATAGGAGCTTAGTGCACCGGCGGCCCTTTTTGTACCATTAGAATTCTTTGGGAAAAAAAAACGTACGGTATAGAATAATGTCTGTAGTTTAATTGTTATCATCGTGTACCTTGTAAAGAGTTGATGAATGGAGTGTTATTTAATTGATGGTTTCTGTTAAAAGTCTGTATAGTAGTATATCTGAATTGCTTATTAATTCTATGTTAACAGTCATTTTGCATGAGCTTCATGCATACTAGTACTAGCCAAAGAAGATCTATGGAGTACTAGATCAAGAATAGTTTTAAGTTTTTATATGAGATGATCAGATAATTCAATATGGTACTGGAGCTAGTATAAGTCATAAAATCGATCCTGGGTTCATACCTCTCCGCCTCAAAAAAAATATTTTTATTTGTTTTAACCATGAAAAATGAATTAGGCTTCGAGGTAGATCCACGATTTAACGTTGATGGGCTTAACCTTTGAGGTTCTTAGACCGAACACATTGTATTATTGAAATTATAGGTTTAGAATTTAATATTTGTTGAAAGTTTACTGTTCTTTTACATGTATATTTATGTCCGTGTCATAATACGGAGTTCATGGAAAGAGTTTGTGTATGCTCTTAATCCAACACTCCAATAAAAAGTTGCATAAAATAGTGCCTGCACTTTAACTATATTTGAGCGTGTACTCACTCTGGTAAAGAGTGGGATGGACCGTTAGTTTATTGATGGATTCTGTTAACAGTCTGTAGAGTAGTGAAATATCTGAGTTGTCTAATTCTTGTTGTAAATGGTGACTACTCAACTCATGCTGCTGCTGCTGCTCTTCTAACCTAATCAATGCATCCATCTTATACTATAAATTAGAGTAATGGCCGGACGTTATGGGTGTGTCAATCCAAGGGAAAATGATCAACTCTAACATTTGTTTCCATCTACTTCAAGCTTGGTGGGGCAATGGCGGATTTATTTATATTCCTGTAGCAGCTAAACGTTTAGTAAATATAGCAGCTAACTACACCTTTTTTAATTAATTACAAGGGCAGTCCGGTGCATAAAGCATCTCACGTTCACGCAGGGTCCAGAGAAGGATCGCACCATAAGGAGTGTGATGTCGGCAGTTTACCCTAATGCAAGTATCACTGTTCCACGGTTCGAACCCGTGATCTATAGGTCGCACGGAGACGACTTGAACGTTGCTCCAAGGCCCCACTTCCTTTTTGTAAATATAACGCAAAACGACAAATTAATCTTGAATTGCAACCAATAGTTACCTACTAGGTGTGAGCTTTTGCCAATATGCCGAGGTCCAAGTTTATGTTAAATGTTAATGTGTACTATATATTGTAGACCTAGTTAAAGGGTTCATACTTGTCGCAATAACTTGATTTTCATTTCAAGTATACTTACTTTCTTCAACAAGTTCAAATACTTTCTCAAGTATGTTCGCATTATGGGTTTATTGAGAGAGAGAGAGAAATAGGTATACTAGTGAACCCATTAACTCATCGTGAATTCTCCTCAACAGAAGACTTACTTAGATCTGCATGCACGTATGGGCTAAGTTTGGTAGCTAGGTGCATGTAATAGATGAATTTTTCCTATATATTTTTCGTCTTGTCCTATATATATATATAGTACTATATTTTTTGTTGTGTCCTATATTTGGGTTTTAATTATGGCAGCAAGGAGAGTTGTTATATATTGAAGTTTTATTTACGTGTTTTTTTTAATAGCCAAAAACATTGCTTTTCCAATTTTCCTCATTGTTTTTCCAATATTTACGTGTTATTCGGCGTAATAATTTAATAATAAAAAGGTTAAGATATCAACATGAAGTTGTTAATAATGAATAATAATCTATTTCCTTTTATCCTATACTTATTTATATTTTGCTTGTTCAACCAGCTACGTACAGTATAATATGAGCTATTCTATTGATAGAGTACTTGTTTATTTAAATCAAAGATCAGGGTATAATGATCCAATCTATGATCTTTGAGCACGCGGCTTAATATTTGTCACTAAAATTAGCTTTAGATCAGTGATTTAAAATAGCAATATAACATTTTGCATATATAGCTACTAAACACATTCTAGCTATTCAAGCAATTATTGCCACGAAACTAAGCCACAACGCAAAAAAAAACTTTGCCAAAGAAATTTTACAAAATTGCAAATAGCTATGGAAATTTTAATTTTTGTACTCCCTCCGTTCCAATCTATGTGAATCTGTTTAATGTGCACGTATTTTAAAAAAAATAAAGACTTTTAAAATTTGTAATCATAAACAAGTCAAAAAGGGGTTCATAGTATTTGTTCGATAATAAAAGTTTCTCATTAAGGGTAGAATTGTATGTTTAAGCTAAATTGTTTTTAATTTTAGAAAGGGATCATTCTGTTTGGAACGAACTAAAAAGAAAATAGGTTTACATAAATTGGAACAGGGGAGTAACTATTATTAGGTACTAGCCACGGTTTCCAAATTTGAAGTTAAAAATCCGTAACTATATATACATAATGTTGTAGTGTATGTGAAATTAATGCAAGGGATTTTATCTATTATGAAGTGGGTCTTAATCTTTAAAATATTGTTTAGATGTAATTATCAATAATTCTTAGCTCTAGAGTCATCTCTCTAAAAGAAAAAAAGAAAAACGAAGTACAAACAACAGTCCCTTAAAAAATCCAACGCACAACTTTTGGTGATATTTTATATCAGAAAGGATAACGTTGATCTGTTCATGTCCCAAGGAATTAAGTAATTGGCAGACAAGAGAATATATGAGATTAGTGAGTTTGATGAGCCTATGCCATATAAGCCACTCGATCCAAGCAAGATGACCTCACTCTTATAGTATTATAATAATAAATTTTTATCAAATTCTAATGTTTATCAACGTATCTTTGAATTCCTCTCTCCCAGTTGTTCAAAGTTAATGCTACCATTATTTTAATATTATTTTTTAAATGTAGAAAGCTCAAGAGAATAGATCAGAAATTAAAAAATTTTCGCCTTGCTGTTATAGCGGGAGTTGATGTTCTAAATTGACAAGTCGCGGGTGTAATTATTGACGTACAACTTATTAATGAGAACTTTAAGTAGTGTGAACAAAAATACAACAACAACAATCCAGCATAATTTCACTAGTGGGGTTTTGAGATGTTAGTGTGTACGCATACTTTACCCTTACCTTAGGGTGTGGTAGTGTGTACGCAGATCTTACCCCTACCCTAGGGTAGAGAGACTGTTTCCGATAGACCCTCGGCTCCCTCACTCCAAGAACTCCCCGCATTGCTCTTGGGGTGACTCGAACTCACAACCTCTTTGTTGGAAGTGGAGGGTGTTCACCACTAGAGCAACCAACTCTTGTCAAAAGTGTATAATTTTATATAAGTGTGAACATGACATAAGTGTGTAAATTTATATAGCGAAGGCCGGCCAAAGAGAATCAATTAATTTAGTTTGATTTGAGTAGGCAATCACAATAGAGCATGAGTTTAAGCTAGCGTTTGGTCATAGATTTCCAAATTTATTCTGAAAAATCTAATTTGGATGAAATTTAGTTTGAAGATAAAAATATGTTTGGACATCTGTTTTGGGTGAAGTTTGGTTTGGAAAAACATGAAATATGACTTATACCCACAAGTTCTAAAAACTATCACAAATACCCAACAGTACCATTATCAATAACATTCATTATATTATCGCAAACCATAGTCCTCAACATAAATAAATTTCATTCAAAATTATCATTTTTATAATGAACTACATGATACACTATCAGATGACCGAGAAGACGAAGTAACATCATTACAAAATAATAAATGGTGGGATCTTTTATAAAATATAAAAATTTGGGGCAATTTTTAAAAAATATAATAGTAATATTTTGGCCCAAAACCAGCTATTGGGATTTGGCCAAAATGTAGGCAAAATCTATGGCCAAACATGTATTTTTTAAATAAAACCTAAATTTATTTTGACAAAATCTATGGCCAAACGGGTCCTAAGTGACTACTAATTAAGAACAAGAAGTGTTATACTTCTAGAGGATGAAAACTGGAAAAAGAATAACCAGAAAAGGACTGAAAAGTTGTTGGTATAGCATTTTTATAGCCTAAACATACATCATTGATCATGTACAAGACACTCAAGAGAAGAAAAGATGACACGAAGATAGTTAGCTGCAATATAACCGACATAAGACCGACAAGTTATTTTTAAGCAAAAAAATAGAATCTAGCACAAAAATCATTGCAACGCGATAATGAAAGAGTAAGGTATTAGGCGCCTCGTACATTAGAGTGAACTAATTCAATAGTACCTATAATGACTCTTGCTATAAGAATATTACTTTATAATACGCTTAGACCTCTTACATACATAAGGTTACAACAATTTAGACACACCTACAATGTCAATGTCATGGCAGAAACATCATTTTTATCCACATTGGACACTTCTTGGAAAAAAGAATTAAGAGAGCTAAGGCAAATAAAGCTGCTCTTAATCTTTGTACAGGATGGTCTTATACTACAAATCATTCTAAACACAATGCAGGAAGAATTTGGCTATTGTGGAGACCTCAGATCTTCACTATCAAAGTGGAAATGGTGACAGAACAACTGATACATAGTATGATTACTCACAGTAGTACAGGGAAGGTGATTAATGTGACAATGGTATATGGATTCAATGATCCAGCACTAAGGTCTGACTTGTGGGAGAAACATAAAGATGCTAGCTGATCAAATGGTAGGAGCATGTGCAATTATGGGAGACTTCAACTCTATACTCAATCAAGAGGATAGAGTGGTAAGTAAGGTGACTTATACAGAAATAAGGGAGTTTAAGGAGTGTGTTGAACAGTGTGAACTACAAGAACTGAAATCATCGGGGTGCTTTTATACATGGAGCAATAAGCAAGAGGGACAGGATAGAGTGCTAAGCAGGATTGACAGTGTAATCACTAACATAGACTGGTGAATAAACTACCAGCATCTGAGGTTCACTATATGCCAGCAGGAGAATATGATCATAGTCCTACAATGATCAAATGGGAGGGGACTGGCACACCTAAGATGAAGATATTTAGATACTACAACATGTGGAGTATGGACAATTCCTTCATGATAAGAGTGGAGGGAAGCTGGAGATAACCAATAAAGGGGACACGCATGTTTAGAGTGGTTGGGAAATTAAACAGGCTTAAAAGAGTACTGCTAAAGTTGAATAAAGACAAGTTTGCAGAAGTGGAGAAACAGGAAGATGAAAGTATGAAGAAGCTGATGGAGTGTCAAGAGAAAATACAAAAAGACCCCAGGAATCAATTCCTATACAAAGAGGAGAAAGAGGTGACAAAGCAATACATATACTGGAAGGAAGCAAAAATAAAATACTTGCAGCAGAGGAGTAAAATACAATGGCTGAAATATAGAAACATGAACGGAAGTTATTTTCACTCGGTGATTAAGGCAAAAAGAGCAGCAAGCGGAATATTCACAATCCAGAACATGCAAGGAGAAATAGTTCAATCAACAGATGCAGTAGCTGATGCTTTCAGGGATTTCTACACAATATTGCTGGGCACTGATCAGCAAAATAGAGATCATGTGGCAAGCCACATAGTCAAAGAAGGAAAGATTGTATCAGAAGAACAAAGAAGTCAGTTGATTAGAAATTTCTCACAAAAGAAAGTTAAAGATGCACTATGGGATATAGAAGGGACAAAGGCACTAGGCCCTAATGGGTATGGAAGTTAATTTTTTAAGGATAGTTGGAACAATGTAGGAGAAGATGCCAATGCAACTGTGCTGGAATTTTTCCAATCTGGGAAAATGCTCAATGCCCTTAATAGTACAGTGATCACCCTCATACCAAAATCCTCTCATGCTGTAACAGTTGAAGATTATAGACCTATAGCATGAAGTAATGTGGTGTATAAGATAATTTTAAAGATGTTGTGTAACAGATTAAAATTGGTGCTGCCAGAAATCATATCACAAAATTATAGTGCATTTGTAGTTGGGAGAACAATAGTACAAAACATCTTGATATGTCAAGACTTGGTCAGATTATATAATAGGAAACAAGCCACTAAAAACTGTTTGATTAAGGTGGATTTGAAGAAAGCATATGACTCCATTGAATGGAAATTTGTGGAGGAAATGATGCATGCACTAAACTTCCCTAGGACCTTCATAAGATGGATTATGGCATGTATTACATCAACTAGTTACAGCATAAATTTAAATGGTGGATGTTGTGGCAAAATAAAGGGGAAGAGAGGATTAATACAGGGGGATCAAATCTCTCCTTTACTATTTGTGGTATGTATGGAATATTTCACGCGCATCATGAGACATGTTGCTAAGCAGGAAGAATTTGCATTTCATACAAAATGCAAAGGATTAAAGCTGACTCATCTTTGCTTTGCGGATGATATGATTCTATTCAGTAAAAGAGATTATCCATCGGTAAATTCTGTCATCCATCCAGGAATTTGTCATATGCATGGAGAACTCAATTGGTAAATTCTGTGTTGATGCACCTACACTCATACTGGGCATTCATATTCTTACTACAAAAAAGGGTCATGAAGGACATTGTAGCTATATGTAGGAACTACCTATAGGATGGGAAGAGTGTCACAAGCAAATCACCACTGGTAGCTTGGGACCAAGTATGCCGACCAAAAAGAGAAGGTGGATTAGGAATACAAGAATGCTTGGTATGGAATGAAGTAGCATTGGCAAAATATGTATGGAATATAAAACAAAAAAATAATTCATTGTAGGTTAAATCGGTAAATCACATATATATAAAGGGCAAGGACTGGTGGCAATACAAATCACCTCAAGATAGTGCATGATATTGAAAGAAAATATGTGATATAAAAACAGTGTTTGCTACAGGTTTTGAACAAAAAAGGTTGAAGGGGCAAGTGAAAACATACACAGTAAATGATGGGTACCAATAGAGAAGAGGAACAACACCTAAATGGCCATATGCACAATGGATTTGGAATAGATTGAATGTTCCCAAACATTGCTTTATAGGCTGGTTGATCATGAGACAAAGAATACTTACGAAGGATAAACTACATATGATGGGAATAATCCAGGAGAAAACATGTTTACTATGTAGAATGTAGGATGAAACAGTCCATCACCTATACTTTGAGTGTCAATTCTCCAGAAGGTGCATTGATGAACTATGCAATTGGCTGGGAATAATATTGAAGTAACCAGATATGCAGAATATTTGGAGGACAATAGGAAGATGTATAATATGCAGAGGATTTGTGGCCTCAATTATCACAGCAGTAATGTATGGGATATGGCGAGCTAGGAATGAAGCACTATGGAATCAGAAAGTACCATTGCCAACAAAGATGTGGAAGAGCATAAAAGAGGATAGCAAATACAGATTACAACTCATAGCAGTCAACCGGAAGAATAGGAAAGAAACAGAGTAGATTAACAAATTGTATAGTTAGTGAAAAAGCTTCTAACTGGGCAAACCTACCTAGTAGGGATGTGCAAGGAGATGAGAAGAATGATACATTTTAGACTTGAGCTAGATAGGATAGCTTATAGATTATGGATTGGAAATATCACATATAAATAACTTGTCTGGTAGGGATTAATAAAGATTTTCTTTCACAAAAAAAAAAAAAAAATGAAGTGCATGCAAACAATGTTCAACAAAAAATCCATATTTTTTAGAGCACAAGACAAAAGACGCCCTGATTAATAAGATTTTCACATATCTTACACTAATGTTTCAATTATTATAGGTTTCGATTACTATAGGTCTACAGAAAACCTTTATATATAGCTTTTAATGAGAAAGTAGAAAACATAAGAAAAAGTTCAAATCGATAACTTAATCAAGTGAACAAAGTTATAAAAGTTATAATTGGAATACAAGATGCCTAATCTTTTTCGAACTTTGCAAATCATTTGAAGGTGGGATTGGAAAAGCAACAAAGGCTTCCATCACATCTCAGCTCCAACAGGAGATTCAGAAATGCAGATTCGTCATTATGGAATTCGGAGGAGAGACTGGTTGGGACTCTAGAGTATTGCAACCAATAATTTGCACTTACCAAATGCAACTTTTAACTCGCAATTATCAACCACAACATATAAGTCACAATAATCAAATGCGATGCATTCAAATTCGACATATAAATCGATCAAATGTGACATACAAATCGTAATCGTCAATGCGACATGTAACTCGTAATCGTCAAATGCGACATATATAATTCGTAACTGTCAAATGCAAACGTTACTGTCAAATGCCTTATAAATAGATGCAACTTTAATCTCATATTTGTATGATTTTAGTGTTTTATAGCTCTCTGATGCATAAAATTCAAAATGAAAATAGGATGTAATATGGCCAAATTTTCATGACATTTGCCATGACATAATATCCATTATTAGGCCAAGAATTTCTTTCTATAAATAGAGGAGTTTCTCCTCATTTGAAAACATACCAATTCAAGAGCTTTTCACTCTTGTTTTTCTTTCTCCTCCTTTATTTCATTATAGAGTATTTTGTAAGAGAGTTAGTGTTGGGAAACACTTGTGTGAACCCTTTCTTTGGAGTGATCTTGTGAGGTTATTCTCTTAGGGTATTTGGTAATTAGAGTATTTACTCTAATTTTGTACTCTCTTTTGTACTCTTGTTGGTATAGTGAGATTGTTTCTCTTCGCTTGTGGACGTAGGTCACCTTGACCGAACCACGTTAAATTTGTGTCTTCTTTATCTTCTTTAATTGTCGTTATTATTAACTTGCATTGTCTTTGTTATTATCATTGTAACGTTGTTTGGCTAAATTTCGCACTACCCGATTTTCCGATCCTAACAAATTGGTATCAGAGCCAGATCTAACCAGGTTAGTTTAAAAAGCCAAAATGACCCTAACAAAGTCTTATGTTGATAAATTTGGCCGAAGTAAAAACTTCGGAATGTGGCAATTAAAGATGGAAGCTATCCTAATTCAGGATGGCTTAGATTTAGCACTGCAAGGAAAGGAAAAGATGCCAGATAAAATGACGGACGAGGAATTTACCGTCATAGACAAAAAGGCAAAAGCAGGTATTATTTTAAATCTTTGAAATGAGGTTTTGCGTGAAGTTACAGCAGAAGCTTAGCCAAAGGCATATGGGAAAAGTTTAAAACCCTATATATGAAAAGAACAGTAGAAAACAGGCTTTACCTAAAGCAAAAACTCTACACTTTTCGTATGGCTGAAGGTACCTCTATACTTACACATCTTGATACTTTTGATTCTCTTCTTCTGGATTTAAGTAACATAGATGCTGAAATCAAAGATGAGGATCAAGTTGTGTTATTGCTTGTTTCCTTACCCAGACATTTAAGCATATAAGAGATACTATTCTTTATGGAAAGGATAATATCTCTTATAAAGATATCAAATCTATTTTGAAATCAAAAGAACAAATAGATAGAGATATTACTGGGGAAACTAGTGGGAACCAAGGGGAAGGCTTATTCATAAGAGGTAGATCCAATAAGAAAGATTCAAGTAGTGAGAAACCTAAATCAAGGTCAAAATCCAGATACAGAAATGTCATGTGCAAATATTGTCATAAGAAAGGTCACATTATTTCTGAATGCTTTAAATTGAAAAACAAAGAAAAGCATACAGAAAAAAAAATGAGCACAAAAATACTGACACTGCCGAAGCAAGTGTAGATGCTGATGAGACTGAGGGAACTATTTTTTTAGCAACTAATAATAGTTTTAAATCTAACAATGAGTAGATTTTAGATTCGGGTTGTTCTTATCATATGTGTCCCAGTCGGAATTTATTTACCACATATGAATCTATTGGAGGTGGAGTTGTCTTGATGGGCAATAATGTTGCCTGCAAAGTTATTGGAAAATGTACAATCCGAATCAAAATGCATGATGGTGTGGTGAGAACTCTCACCGATGTTAGAAATGTTTCTGACTTGAAGAAAAATCTCATCTCTTTGGGCACTCTAGAATCTCTTGTGTGCAAGTACACAGGTGAAGGTGGAGTTTTAAAATTTTCTCATGGTGCTCCTGTGATCATGAAAGCACGCAGATATGGTACGTTGTATACTCTTTTGGGATCTACTGTTACAGGTTCTGCTGCAGTTTTAATATCAGATAAATCAGATTCTGACATCATCAAATTGTGGCATATGCGATTGGGGCATATGAGTGAAAAAGGTCTTTCCATCCTCAGTAAAAGAGGTCTCTTATGTGGCCAAAGTACCGGAAATATGGAGTTCTATGAACATTGTGTGTTCGGGAAGCAGAAAAGAGTCGGTTTCAAATCTCCAGCGATTCATAGAACAAAAGGTACTTTGGATTACATTCATTCAGATCTTTGGGGTCCTTTACTTACCCCATCAAAAGGTGGTGCCAGGTATATGTTAACTTTCATTGATGATTATTCAAGGAAAGTTTGGGTTTATTTCCTGAAAAATAAAAGTGATGTTTTTTTAAATTTCAAAAAATGGAAAGTTTTGATTGAGAAGCAAACAGGAAAACAGGTTAAGCGGCTTAGAACAGATAATGGCTTGGAATTTTGTAATGATGAATTCAACGAATTTTGCAAGAATGAAGGAATTGCTCGACATCGTACTGTGAGAATGACACCTCAGCAAAATGGTGTGGCAGAAAGGATGAATAGAACTCTTTTGGAAAGGGCTCGTTGTATGATTTCAAATGTTGGGTTGACAAACGTCTTTTGGGCAGAAGCTATCTCTACAACTTGTTATATTGTCAACCGAGCTCCTTCTGCACCTTTGAGCTTTAAGACTCCAAAAGAAATGTGGTCAGGTACTCCTGCTAATTATTCTGATTTAAAGATATTTGGTTGTCTTGCATACATGCATGTAAATGATGGAAAATTAGAGCCAAGGGCTAAAAGTGCATTTTTCTTGGGTATGCATCTGGAGTGAAAGGATACCGACTATGGTATCCTGATCCCACGGCACCAAAATTTATAATTAGCAGAGATGTAACCTTTGATGAATCCTCTATGTTACATTCTAAAAAAGAGTCTTCTAGTTCTTGTAATACAGATAAAGGAAAGAGTACACAGAACCAGGTGGAGATTGAGATTAGCATTCCTTCTGAGCCAAGCTCATCAACTTTGGAGCAAAATACAGTTGAAACTCCTGAAGTTGAGACAGAAGCTGAAATTCATGAAGTTGAAACTCCTAAAGTTGAACCAGAAGAAGAGGAGTATTCTATAGCCAAACATAGACCAAGAAGAGAAGGTAAACAACCATTAAGGTTTGGAGATCATATTGCATTTACTTTTTCAGTTGCATAGGAAACTGAAGAAATTGGAGAATCATCAAAATATTCAGAAGCAGTTTCTGGTGCTGACTCAGCCAACTGGCTGATTGCAATAAATGAAGAAATTAAGTCTCTCCACAAGAATGGTACTTGGTCTCTTGTGAAGCCGCCATCAGGAAAAAGAATTGTTGGTTGCAAATGGGTCTTCAAGAAAAAGGATGGTATTCCAGGGGTTGAAGATGCGAGGTATAAGGCACGATTAGTTGCAAAGGGCTATAGTCAGGTACAAGGAGTTAATTTTAATGATATTTTCTCACATGTTGTTAAACATAGCTCTATTCGTGTCTTGTTTGCCTTCGTTGCCATGTATGATTTGGAATTAGAACAACTTGATGTTAAAACAACTTTCTTACATGGCTAACTTGAGGAACAAATATACATGCATCAACCCGAAGGATTTGAAATTGAAGGAAAAGAAGATCATGTTTGCTTGTTGAAGAAATCCTTGTACGGATTAAAGCAGTCTCCAAGACAATGGTATAAAAGGTTTGATTCCTTTATGTTGGGTCATGGTTATTCGAGGAGCATGTATGATAGTTGTGTTTACTTCCGGAAGTTAAATGATGGTTTATTTGTGTACCTATTATTATATGTTGATGACATGCTAATTGCTGCTAAGGATTTAACAGAAATTCACAATTTGAAAAATCAGCTGAAAAGTGAATTTGAGATGAAAGATTTGGGAGCAGCTAAGAAAATCCTTGGCATGGAGATCAAAAGAGATCGAAAAGCCAACACGTTATTTCTGACCTAGAAGAAGTACTTGGAGAAAGTCTTGGAGAGGTTTGGCATGAAAGATGCTAAACCAGTTAGTACCCCACTTGCTGCTCATTTTAAGTTATCAGCTGCTCAGTCCCCGCAGTCAGAGGAAGAAAAGAGGTACATGGCACAGGTTCCTTATTCCAGTGCAATCGGCAGTATTATGTATGTAATGGTTTGTACACGTCCAGACATTTCACAAGCAGTGAGCGTGATAAGTCGGTATATGGCTTGCCCTGGTAAAGCATATTGGCATGTTGTGAAATGGATTCTCAGTTACTTGCGAGGTACTTCAAACACATGTTTGGAGTTTGGGAGAAATACTAACACTTTGATTGGTTTTGTAGACTCAGATTATGCAGGTGATCCTGACATTAGAAGATCACTGATAGGCTATGTATTTTGCTTCGGTGGTTGCGTTATTAGTTAGAAAGCTACATTACAACATGTAGTAATTTTATCTACTACCGAAGCAGAATATATGACAGTGACCGAGGCGATCAAAGAAGTTTTATGGTTGAAGGGTCTATTTGCGGAACTCAGTTTACACCAAAGTGATATTACCATTTTCTGTGATAGTCAAAGTGTCATTCACTTGACTAAAGATCAAATGTATCATGAGAGGACGAAGCACACTGATATAAAGTATCATTTCATCCGAGAAACCATTGCTGAAAGAAAAATCTTTATTCAGAAGATTAACACTAGAGACAATCCTGCTGACATGTTCACAAAACCTCTTCTAGTGTCCAAGTTCAAGCTTTGCCTGAACTTGATTGGCATTTATGAAGAATGATTTTGCCCATTGGGGTTTTTGCGGAGAAGGTGGATCAAATTTACTATAAATAAGCCGAAATTAGGCCAAGGTGGAGATTTGTAATATGGCCAAATTTTCATGACATTTGCCATGACATAATATCCATTATAACAAATTTGTGGTTCATGACATTTGCCATAACATAATATCCATTATAACAAATTTGTGGATCATGACATTTGCCATGACATAATATTCATTATTAGGCCAAGGATTTCTTGCTATAAATAGAGGAGTTTCTCCTCATTTGAAAACACACCAATTGAAGAGCTTTTTACTCTTGTCTTTCTTTCTCCTCCTTTATTTCATTATAGAGTATTTTGTAAGAGAGTGAGTGTTGGGAAACACTTGTGTGAACCCTTTCTTTGGAGTGATCTTGTGAGGTTATTCTCTTGGGGTATTTGATAATTAGAGTATTTACTCTAATTTTGTACTCTCTTTTGTACTCTTGTTGGTAGAGTGAAATTGCTTCTCTCCGCTTGTGGACGTAGGTCACTTTGACCGAACCACGTTAAATTTTTGTCTTCTTTATCTTCTTTAATTGCCATTATTATCAACTTGCATTGTCTTTGTTATTATCATTATAACGTTGTTTGGCTAAATTTCGCACTATCCGGTTTCCCGATCCGATATAGGATATATAGCTTAATAGATCATGACTTGTGAAATAAAAGAACAAAGAGATTAAAGTATTTAAACAACACTTGCTAAAAAAACAATCATACACGAGTGGGTTGAAGTTCTTAGCTCTATAGAACTAAGAACTTGATGATGATCATTGATAATTAGGCAAATACAAAAGAAAGCACCATGAATGAAGTCTTGACTTCAAATACTTCTTTTAAAAATTAAAAAAAATGGAGTCGTTACTTCTCTTTGAACAAAAAACATTGCATACAATTAGTTAAAAATACGTTTGGCCAGTGAATTTTGGCTTTTTGATTGTTCAAAACATTATTTTCAAAACTGAGAAGCCAATGTCATAGACTCATAGTCTTTGTGTTATTTTCCACTGCCTTATCAGTAAAGATGAATTACACTAGTTTAGGTTGATGTAATTAACTTTCTTTATTCCAAGTTTACCTGATTAAAGTGAGTACTATTTTGAAAAATAGAGAGGTTAGGGGGCTTAGAAGTTCTTGCTTGCTGTTTGTTGTCTTTTTCGTGAGCCTTTAGATCACTTTTTAGGATTGAAATACTAGTCAGTTTAAGTTACTAGGTTCTAAATTAATAATTTGTACATACTCAATAGATATTTTAAGAGAAATATAGAATTTGGAATAAAATTATTAGGTTCAGTCAAACCCGTAGCATGTGTTCTTGCTCCACCCTTGTCTACTAATGAATAAAATATTCTAGTTTTCCATTCTTGGTTAACCATTATGATTCATTTCATTAAAATAAGATTATTTGATGTCTTGACCTTACTTTGAAATGTGCTGGAAATAGGATATTGGAGTGCATACACACTTTATCTATCTATAATTTTGAATTTTTTTGCTTATGAAAAATCAAATCTCATTGATCTTTTAAGTTGTAGCTACCTATTCAATTAAGATAAATACTAAAAAACCATTTTGTTGTTCATAAAACAAATTAAATGAAAGTGAGACCAACATAATACGCATAGAAAGGTGCATACATTTACGCTAATAAATACACAGCTACGTTCGTAGATTCGTGTGTATATGTAGTGCTTAGCCATAAACATTTACTTCTAGATTATATTCCAAACTTAGTGTTTTTTGGAAATTTAAATTTAATTAGTCATAATATTTGAACTGATTGATTTAAATATCTTTAATTAAAGAGACTACATTATCTATAATTACAACTATAAATATCATTACTTTTACATATATGTGCTTTTGAATTTAACTTCCATTTGGTTTAAGTAGAATATCTTAGTTCACGATAAATGTTTTTTTTTATCTTTGGGAGTGTAATATGTAGTTGTAGGAACTAAAAATATTGTACCTATCGTTAAGAAAATAATAATAATGAATGTAATAATACCGTTAATTAATTAATCCTTTTTAATTATATATTTACTAGTAGTTGCCGTTGTTATATTAACCCTAAATAAAAGTTTTATCAAGATTTAACTAGGAAAAGGTTGAGTAATGCACAAGAAATCACAATGGTACATTTAGGAAATCCATGTCTGAGGAATACAGCACTACGCTAGCGGAGGAAATTACCCTCTCCTCGTCAAAGTAGGGTTTTACAATTTGGAAATACAAAGATACCAAGAAAATTAACTAACAGCACCTTAACGTCTACTTATTGAAAACCTTTTCCACATCAAATAAGGATTAAGGAGTTTCTATAAATTAGCTATGTACCATTTGTTATTTTCACAATCATTCATTTAGCTTAATAGAGAAAGAAGAAAATAATTAAGAAGACGAATTATGGAGTGGAAAAAGCTTTCCGTTCTTGGTGCGGGCACTTACGGCAAAGTATACTATGCAGTAAAAATTGATTCGTTTTTGTTACGTGCTTCGGTTGCTGCTGTAAAATGTGCAGATCTTTGGCGTTCAATATCACTCCAGAGAGAAGCACATATCTTGGAAACTCTAAGAGGTAGTCCTAACGTGGTTCAATTCTTTGAAGCAGACGTAAGCATTGAAAACAATATTCCAACTTACAATCTGTTTCTTCAATATGCATGTGGTGGATCACTGCACGATTTGATCAATTCGAAGAGAGGAAAGATGTCAGAAGTGGAAATAGGTTTCTATGCATATCAACTCTTAAAAGGTATTCAAGATGTTCATAAAAAAGGGTGGGTTCATTGTGATATTAAACCTGCTAATGTTCTGGTTTTCGAAGCGAATGAACGTGGCATGCACAAGTTGAAGTTGGCTGACTTTGGATTATCGTTGAGAATTGGTGAAGGAATGGCATATATGACTGGAACTCCATTGAGCAATCGAGGGACTCTACTATATGCACCCCCAGAATCTTTAACGTGTGGTTTTCATGCAAATTCATATGATATATGGTCACTAGGTTGTACTGTGGTAGAGATGATGACTGGGAGTCGTGTTTGGATTTGTCGCGATACTAAAGATTTGCATTGGCAGATTATGAATGAAGAACCTGTGATTCCGAGTAATGTTTCTAAGATTGCTAGAGATTTTTTATACAAGTGTTTTATAAAGGACCCTCTAAGAAGATGGACAACTGAACAACTACTTCAGCATCCTTTTATTCAGAGAGCTTTATGTACTTCTAATTCGATGCCTAAAACTCAAGAGATGATAGCAAGGGTTGGTCCATTTTGTTGTAAACTTCCAACCGCAGTACGTGAGAAGGACTTCATCAATTTGCTCTTTGAAAGTAATTTAAGGATACAATGAAGCAAATAAGACTGCAAAAGTACTTAGATGGCTTGACAATAGTGTATTATTTGCAGAACCCACAAAATGAGTAATCTCCATTCTATACCTTAGCAGATAGCTGAGATATGTTGTATTCCTTTCTATTTAATATGGAATCAGCAGTTATGTTCAAGTATAATACGGTGTAATAATTCCTTTTGAATGATGTTAACTAGATTCAATTATTTTCTGTTTTTCATTCAGTTATAGCTACTTGTGCTACAAGGAATTTTGCTACCTTGGGACAGTTAGAGTTACACCGTTTAAGTACCGGGGCTTGCTAGCTAGAAGACTGTATTTAAAGAGGTCTAGTTAGAAAAACGAGTAAATGGATTATCAATACATATTATGCTTCATAATATACATTGTACGTACTTGGTGATTTTTTGTTCTTTGAAGTTTCCAAACTGCGGTTCTATATAAAGAAATGGCTTGGCATAGTGAACTTTTGTATTCCGCAGCACCAATGAAGTCTGGTTTTCTTAGGTGGAATTCTCTTCACCGCCTTCTCTAAAATTACTGATTGTTCAGTTTCTTCAGGAAAACTGCCTTTCCATTATATTCAGTGCAATATATTTAGTGGGATTCAGACTTGAAACCTCTTATAATCTCAAAAACTCTACTTTAACCACTAAGTCAAACTGTGCTAGAAATAGATATTACAAATGTTGGACTAAATTCGGATAGTTTCCAATCATTGACACATCTATAGATACTCTGATCAAGAGAACACTCTCCTTTCTATTTCGCTGGATAAATAATCTACAAATTAAACTCATATGATCCCAAGTAACTGTACTAGATGAGGAGTAGAAATAGTCTTGTGTGATAAACTGATAATATTCTCAGACCCTGCTTACTCCAAAATCTGCAATCTTGTTTTATTTGTACTTATCAGGATGTTTGATCAGTTTATGTCTATTTACTACATGCAATGCAGACAATGCCACACTTTCGTACGAGCTCAGAAATGATTACTTTCGGATGATTTCTGTCACACAAGAACATTATAGAAAACCAAAAACCAAGTAGTTCTCCTATAAACAGATGCATTTGATGTTTAATAGTAGTAACTAACTACAGTGAAATCCCCCAGCAAGCTACGGGTTACAGTCTTGCATTGACTTGGTATAGGCAGGATGTGTTGTGAAGACTGAGAATCTCACTTCTAATCATGTAATCAACTCGCGCAAGCAAATTACTACTTGAAAACATATAATTTGCCACCAAGTCACAACCAATAAATTAAGTTATCTATTCAAAGCCAACAATCTTGCAAAGAAAGATGAATGAAACATAATCACATAAAGATAAATAAACGTGAAAATATTCCTTTTATGTCAACTCCTTGCAAGGATGATGCTAACAGACTAGAATATACAAGGGTTAAAAGGATCTGCCGGTTAGCAGCATTAAAGGCTATAATTTCTACATACTTCTATGACCAGAGAGTTTTTTTTTGGATAAACCAGAGAGCTTATAGAGTGAGAAGTTAAAGAAGGAAAAAGGAAACCACCATAAAAAATTTACTATGCACTATCCTTGCAAGGAGTTGATCAAAGAAATTAGTAATGACAAAAGCAACAAAACATTTTAAAACACAGGTAAGCAGCAGCTATAACTGATGGAAGTTATAAGTTTACCTAACATCAAGTGAATTTCTCTTGCCAATGATTAGTCCAGAAAGGGGAAAGAATACCTTGCCAAAGTTATTAATTATTCACGGCTGTTTCACAGCATTCATCTCAGCTGTTGTATCAGTTCTTCTCATCATTGTTGCCTCAATTTGGTATTCTGGTGACACAGCGTGTAATGCCGTGAAACAGCATTCAGCTTTATGTAAGGAAGAAACAAAAAAACTGAGATGAACTAATCCAGATGAATCACGAAGCTAACGAGTTACCATATATGCAAGGAAATCCAGGACAAAGGTGAAAGCAGGTATTAGAGCTACTATCTTATGGGAAGTTGCCCATGACCTAAAAAGTTTAACACAAATGTAGTTGATCTAAGAAATTAATAACGACAAAAGAAACAAAACATTTTAAAACATAGATAAGTAGCAGCTATAACTGATGGAGGTTATCAGTCTACCTAACATCAAGTGAGTTTCTCTTGCCAATGGTTAATTAGTCCAGAAAGGGGAAAGAAAAGCTTGCTAAAGTCTTTAATTATTCACGGCAGTTTCAAGGCATTACACGCTGTGTCATGAGAGTACCTAACTGAGGCAACAATGATAAGAAGAGCTGATAAAACAGCTGAGATGAAAGTAAAAGCAGATACAACTTCCATGTGTTCTCTACTTCCGCATGGTACTTCCCACACAGGATGACTATCATTTGATTCGGCACTCTGTTTGCCTAGCGAAAACAAACAGCTCGAGGCATGTTGATTTCCTTTAGCGTTGCAGCGCAGAAACAAGTCAGGTGAAGCAAATTCAACTCTTGAGAATCCGTGTCCTAGTGGCTGCCAAGAAAAAGCTGGGATGTTACAGTCAATAGTTGAGAAGGTTCTAAATAAATGTACATGTACCTCCCCAAACAAAAAGTGACCAAAATTATGGTAACTTACAGCTTTTCTTGTAAAAGTATCAAATAACTTCAGGGGAATAAAATGACTACCTTTGAAGCCTGAGATGTACTTTAGAGTTTCCTACATAATTTTGAGAATGTTTTATGTGATGTACCTGATAACGTGCATGTAGAGGAAGTTCCATGTATATTTCCTGTTCATCCTTTTGTTCTGATATCAAATTGGAACCCATTTTCAGATGAACCTCAACAAGTGACCTGTTTGACCGAAATGAGGGTAACTCTAAATTTGTATCTCCAAATACAGCAGCCTCCCTAAGAACTGCAACAAAATATGGACACGGACAAGCCTCAAAATCAAGAGTTGCAGTGGTAGAAACCTACATAATCTGATAGTAATTTACCACCACGCTGCACAAGGTGTTGTAGCTCAAAAGGATCTGCAAAGACTCCAGAAGGCAGTCTTTCAACAATTATCACCTCACAAGATTTTGGAGGGCTAGAAAGGTACTCCGCTGACATCTTCAATCTGAGAGATGATGACAGACGCCGGTGGGAGCCTTCACCAATCAGCTTTCGACGTAAAGCAGACAGCTTTGGTGCTAATTTGACATTGTCTTGCAGCAATACACAGGCGCCGGACAGAATGTCATGTGCAATGAAATCTTCAAACTTTGAGTCTACCAAATTGTCATGTTTGCTAAAGTAGGATTTTGCAACATATTTATCAAGATAAGGTGCAAGGACCTGAAGAAGATCGGAGGAAAGTTACTAAGAGATGTTTTTTTGTTGAGAAAAAAAAGTTACTAAGAATTATTGAAACAAATTAATGGTTGTAAGATTCAATTGAGTCTAAAAGTTTTGTTGGCAACGCCATTTACAGTTTTCTGTAAATTAGTATATTACTATCACCCGAATTACATGCATTGAGAAATAACTGCACATCTTGAGCTTGTTCAGCAGCTAAGTCACTTACTTCATTTGATACTGCAGTACCAAGACATGAGCTGATCGTAGAAATTCGTATCACTGCAACGATCATCACCAAACATCGTGCCAGAAGATCGTGAAGTTCCATCATAGATCTGAACAGGTTGAATGGCAATTAGGCATTGACTCACTAGACGCGTAGACACATAATATGTGTAATGCATTTACACTTCTGACAAACATATATAGGTGGTGGAATGTTAAACCAAATTATTATCCTGATTTAAAAATAAAAATAAAAAAGAATCCTATAGCTTCTAGCACAACTCAATAGATATTATTACCACATTAGTGGATTTACTATTGAAAGAAGAACATCCTACATTCTTGCATAACTAATCAGAAAGTCAGATGACCTCCTTCACATGGCATTTGTACATAACTTCCCGGTTACCAACATAGATTGAGGCTTATGAGATGCAGCTCAAAAAAACCATTCAGATAAAGGCATATATATGATTTATCCCACTCATGAGTACTGCTGAAAGTATGCTAAGCAGATCTTCTTGAGAATGCCTAACATTTTACTTAATTAGAGTAACAGCAAAATTCATTTCTCCTCCATATTGAGTTCATTTTGGGTTCATAACAGTATCGAATCGACTAGAATCTATTAAAGGAGTTGAATTCAAGCCCTGTCTTGATATGAAACCCAACTCTTGGTTCAATCTTGGCTCCATAATTAGAAAAGTTTTACCATGATTTCAAGTGAAAATTCCAAAATTCAAACGAACATCAACAAATTTTTATATTCTAAATAGCATCAACAAATTAACCACAATAATATACCACCTGATAAATCTAATAGATAAAGAAAATAAAGGCAACATCATTATATATGTTCCACATGAAATTTATTTCTTAAAAAAAAAAAAAAAAAAAAAAAAAAAACAGAAGTAGCGTAGCATTGCAATAAGAAAAGATTCAACTTTTTGTGAAACCCATCATTACACCTCAACACCCAATGTTAACAGCAGCTTAATCGATCAAGTTTAAAAGAGGCAATATTAGAAAAAAATGAGACTAACAAAGAGTTAATGGTTTTTTCAAAAAACAAAATCCAACAAATTTGAATGCACAAAATGAAGAAAACTTAGCTAAAATGGCTTCTTACTAGCTAAAATCCAATTATCCGTGTTGTTTCAAGAGGAACGATCTGATGTTGCAGGAAATCAGATCAAGGGAAAGAGCAGCAGGTAGTGAACCGCTGCTTCGAAGAAAAAAGACATTTTCCGGTCCAAAGTTAGACCGACCGCCGATCAAGTTTGCATTTTTTTCATAATTTTGTTTAAATTATATTTGTATTATATTATACTTTAAACATAATTACTCATATAAAGAATTCACAATCAATTAAGATGTAATTATTTTCATAAGTCTCAATTTCAAATTAGTTCGATCTAACTATATGAATAATCCCTTACCACATTACAATATTAAATATTTCCACTTCTAAATTAAAAATTGAGTATTACAAAATTAGATGTCTTCTAAATATGACACTATTCGAAAGTTATTTAGTTCATATAACTTTTACGAAAAAAATTACTAAAATAAATTGCAAAGTAAATATATAAATAATATACAAAAAGTTTTTGTAAGGCCACTTTCACTAGCAAAATTGTAAGTGAGCATACGAGATATCTTTATCTTTAAATTGCGTACGAGGCATTCAAGGTAGTCATTTTTTACGGGTCCATCTCATTCAATAGCCAAAGTAATAGGTATGTGCCTAAGGCAATTACTTTTTGGTTTGGTAGCCAACTTTGTTGAATTTTTTTGATTTGGTAGTCAACTTTGTTGAATTTTTTTGGTTTGGTAGCCAACTTTGTTGAATTATCAACATTGCAGAAAAAAGAAGAAAAGTGTGTGCTAATTGTCAAATATAATAGGTTTTAGAGAGTGAGACTTAGGCTATAAAAGGAGAGCTTCAACTCTTATTTCTATACACTAACAAAGAGAGAAAGAAAGAGTGAGGTTTCACAGATAAGATATAAGAAAATAGTCTGTGAGAAAAATAGAGAGTGAGCGATATTGTAGCGAAGTGGGAATATCAAAAGAGGGTTATTTTTTTTAGTGTTATAGTGGTCTTTGAAGTATTTGACTCGGACCTACAAAGTGTAAAATTTCTTGCTATAGTGATATCAGTTGCTCGTCTCGGGGCAGTGATTTTTTTCCTTATTTTAAAAAGTTTTTCACGTAAAAATCTTGGTGTCGTAGTCACTCCTTTATTCTTGTTAATTACCATATCTCGGTGCTAAGTTATTATTCTGTTTTTATTACTATGAATATTATTTCTATAGGGGGTTTATTCCCAATAACTGGTATCAGAGCACAGGTTCTACTAGTTCACAGAAATACTATTCACTGTCGGTAGTACTATACTTGGTAAAAAATAAAAATGTCCGGAGTAAAGTACGAGGTAGCAAAATTTAACGGAGATAGCAGTTTCTCAACATGGCAAAGAAGGATGAGGGATCTGCTCATCCAACAAGGACTACACAAGGTACTAGATGTTGATGCCAAAAAACCTGATACCATGAAAGCTAAGGATTGGGCTGACTTGGATGAAAGGGCTGCTAGTGCAGTCAGGTTGCACTTATCAGATGATGTGGTAAATAACATCATTGATGAAGACACCGCATGTGACATTTGGACAAGGTTGGAAAGCATATACATGTCCAAAATGCTGACAAATAAATTGTACTTGAAGAAGCAGCTATACGCCCTACACATGGGTGAAGGTATGATTTTTTTGTCACATTTAAATGTGTTTAACGGACTAATCACACAGCTCGCCAATCTCGGAGTGAAAATTGAGGAAGAAGATAAAGTCATCTTGTTGTTGAACTCATTGCCATCTTCGTATGATAATTTGACAACAACCATCCTGCACGATAAGACTACCATTGAGTTGAAAGATGTCACATCGGCTATTCTACTCAATGAGAAGATGAGAAAGAAGCCTGAAAATCAAGGACAGGCTCTCATCACAGAAGGTAGAGGCAGGAGTTACCAAAGAAGTTCGAGAAACTATGGTAGATCCGGAGCTCGTGGGAAGTCTAAGAACCGATCCAAATCAAGAGCCAGAAATTGCTATAATTATGATCAACCAGGTCACTTCAAAAGAGATTGCCCAAATCCAAGGAAGGGCAAAGGTGAAAGCAGTGGCCAGAAGAATGACGACAACACAACCGCCATGGTGCAAAACAATAATAATGTTGTCCTCTTTATAAATGAGGATGGGGAATGCATGTACTTGTCAGGTCTAGAGTCAGAATGGGTGGTTGATACACCAACATCTTACCATGTCACACCGGTAAGAGATCTTTTTTGTAGATATGTAGCAGGTGATTTCGGCACTGTGAGAATTGGTAACACAAGTTACTCAAAGATTGCGGGGATCTGTGACATTTGTATCAAGACAAATGTCGGATGCACATTGGTTCTAAAGGACGTGCGGCACGACCTGATTTGCGGATGAACTTGATCTCGAAAATTGCTTTAGACCGAGATGGATACGAGAACTATTTTGCAAATCAAAAGTGGAGACTCACCAAGGTATCATTGGTGATTGCAAAGGGAGTTGCTCGTGGTACGTTGTACAGGACAAATACAGAAATATGCCAAGGTGAATTGAACGCGGCACAAGATGAGATTTCTGTTTGTGAAACAAATAAATGGGTCATATGAGCGAGAAGGGATTGCAGATTCTAGCCAAGAAATCACTCATTTCTTATGCCAAAGGTACAACGGTAAAACCTTGTGACTACTGTTTATTTGGTAAACAACATAGAGTCTCATTTCAGACATCGTCTGAAAGAAAATTGAATATACTTGATTTGGTATATTCTAATATTTGTGATCCAATAAAAATTAAATCAATGGGCGGTAACAAATATTTTGTTACTTTTATTGATGATGCTTCACGAAAATTATGGGTTTATATTTTAAAAATCAAAGATCAGGTGTTTCAAGTTTTCTAGAAGTTTCATGCTATGGTGGAAAGGGAGACAGGCCAAAAGCTAAAGCGTCTCCGAAGTGACAATGGAGGTGAGTACACTTCAAGGGAATTTGAAGAGTACTGTTCGAGCCATGGGATCAGACATAAAAAGACAGTTTCTGGAACCCCACAACACAATGGCATAGCCGAAAGGATGAACCGCGCAATTGTGGAGAAGGTGAGAAACATGCTTAGAATGGCTAAACTACCTAAGTCATTCTGGGATGAAGCAGTTCAGACAGCCTGTTACCTGATTAATAGGAGTCCATCAGTTCTGTTGGCCTTTGACATCCCAGAGAGAGTTTGGACCAACAAGGAGGTGTCTTACTCGCATTTGAAGGTATTCGGTTACAGAGCTTTTGCACATGTACCAAAGGAGAAGAGAACAAAGCTGGATGATAAATTTGTTCCCTGCATATTCATCAGATATGGAGATGAAGAGTTCGGATACAGATTGTGGGATCCTGTAAAGAAGAAGGTCATCAGAAGCAGAGATGTAGTCTTCCAAGAAAGTGAAATTGGAACTGCTGATGATATGTCAGAGAAGGCCAAGAATGGTATAATTCCCAACCTTGTTAATATTCCTTCTACTTCTAACAATCCCACAAATGTAGAAAGTAGGATCGACGAGGTTGCCGAGAAGGGGGAGCAACCTGTGAGGTTATTGAGCAGTGGGAGCAACTTGATGATTATGTCGAGCAAGGGGAGTACCCCACTCAGGAAGAAGAACAACCTTAACCTTTGAGGAGATCAGAGAGGCCAAGGGTAAAGTCATGCAAGTACCCTTCCACAAAGTATGTCCTCATTAGTGATGAAGGGGAGCTAGAAAGTCTTAAGGAGGTGCTGTCTCATACAGAAAAGAACCCGTGGATAAAAGACATGCAAGAAGAGATGGAATCTCTACAGAAAAATAGCACGTACAAGCTAGTTGAACTTCCAAAGGGAAAAAGACCACTCAAATGCAAATAGGTCTTTAAACTCAAGAAAGATGGAAATGACAAGCTTGTTAGATACAAAGCTCGATTGGTGGTAAAAGGCTTCGAGCAGAAAAAAGGTATTGATTTTGACAAAATTTTCTCACATGTTGTCAAAATGACTTCTATTCGAACAATCTTGAGCTTAACAGCTAGCTAGATCTTGAAGTGGAGCAGTTGGATATGAAAACTGCATTTCTTCACGGAGATTTGAAAGAGGAGATCTATATGGAGCAACCAGGAGAATTTGAAGTAGTTAAAAGAAAACACATGGCATGCAAACTGAATAAGAGTCGTTATGGGTAGAATCATGCACCAAGGCAGTGGTACAAGAAGTTTGACTCATTCATGAAAAGTCAAACTTACACAAAGACATATTCTGATCCATGTGTATACTTCAAAAGATTTTTTGAGAATAACTTTATTATATTGTTGTTGTATGTGGATGACATGTTAATTGTAGAAAAAGACAAGGGGTTGATCGCAAAGTTGAAGGGAGATTTGTCCAAGTCATTTGATATGAAGGACTTGGGCCTAGCACAACAAATTCTAGGTATGAAAATAGTTCGAGAGCGAACAAGCAGAAAGTTGTGGCTGTCTCAGGAGAAGTACATTGAATGTGTACTAGAACACTTCAACATGAAGAATGCTAAGCCAGTCAGCACACCTCTTGCTACTCATCTAAAGTTGAGCAAGAAGATGTGCCCTACAACAGTGGAGGAGAAAGGGAATATGGCTAGAGTTCCTTATTCTTTAGCAGTCGGAAGCTTGATGTATGCAATGGTATGCACCAGACCTGATATTGCTCATACAGTTGGAGTTATTAGCAGATTCCTTGAAAAATCTGGAAAAGAACACTAGGAAGCAGTCAAGTGGATACTCAAGTACCCGAGAGGTACCATGGGAGATTGTTTGAGCTTTGGAGGATCTGATCCAATCTTGAAGGGCTATACAGATATTGATATGGCAGGTGACATTGATAACAGAAGATCCACTACTGGATATTTGTTCATATTTTCAGGGGGGGCTATATCATGGCAGTCGAAGTTACAGAAGTGTGTCGCACTCTCTACAACTAAAGCGGAGTATATTGCTGCCACTGAAGCTGGTAAGGAGATGATATGGTTGAAACGGTTCCTTCAAGAGCTTGGATTGCATCAGAAGGAGTATGTCGTCTATTGTGACAGTCAAAGTGCAATAGACCTTAGCAAGAACTCCATATATCATGCAAGGACCAAACACATCGACGTGAGATATCATTGGATTAGAGAAATGGTAGAGAATGAATGTCTAAAAGTCTTGAAGATTTTTACAAGTGATAATACCACAGATATGCTGACCAAGGTGGTATCAAGAGACAAGTTCGAGCTATGCAAAGAACTTGTCGGCATACACTCAAACTAGAAGACATTGTTACCTCCTCTAGATAAATGAGACTGGAGGGGGAGATTGATGGGGTCCATATCATTCAATAGCCAAAGTAATAGGCATGTGCCTAAGGAAAATTTCTTTGGTTTGGTAGCCAACTTTGTTGAATTTCTTTGGTTTGGTAGCCAAATTTGTTGAATTGTCAACATTGAAGAAAAAGAAGAAAAAATATGTGCAAATTGTCAAATATAGTAGGCTTTGGAGAGTGAGACTTTGGCTATAAAAGGAGAGCTTCAACTCTGATTTCTACACACCAACAAAGAGAGAAAGAAAGAGTGAGGTTTCACAAATAAGATATAAGAAAATAGTCTGTGAGAAAAATAGAGAGTGAGCGATATTGTAGTGAAGTGAGAAAATTAAAAGAGGGTTATTTCTTTTGAGTCTCGTCTCGGGGCCATGGTTTTTTTCTTTATTCAAAGGGGTTTTTCACGTAAAAATCTTGGTATCGTAGTCACTTTTTTATTCTTGTTAATTACCATATCTCGGTGCTACGTTATTATTCCGCTTTTATAACTGTAAATATTATTTTTGTAGGGGGTTTATTCCCATCAATTCTTTTTCTCTTGGAGTCACTAATAATTCCGGTGGCAAGTGAGAATATAGTAAAAATATAAAGGGGAGGTGTTTATTTGGTGAAAATAATAGCAGCAACAAAATAAGATTCATGTTTAGGGAGTGTACCAAGTGATTCAGAGCACAATGTATGTGAAGAGAAATATTTAAAAAATTGAATAATTGATACGTCTTAAAAAATATTAACAGAGCATGAGTTAAAGTGACAATTAACAATAAGAAGTGTTATGCTTTCAGAGGACGAAAGCTAGAAAAAGAACAACCAGAACAGGACTACGAAGTAGTATTTTTATAGTTGTTGATCGTGGATAAGACACTCAGAAGAAAAAAGATAATAGGAAGATAGTTAGCTGCAAGATGACCTGGCAAAAGACAATTTTACACGAAAAATGAAATGTGTCACATAATTATTACAACCAAAGAAAGAAAGAATAAGGCAAGTTCCACATACATTAGAGTAAACTTTTCAATAGTACACTCTTACTATAGGAATATTATTTTTATACTATGTTTAGCCCTCTTACGTACATAAGGCTACATCTCAGACAAAGGGTGGCAAGTGGGCCGGTCCAGGATCGGGACCGGGACCGGCCCGGGATCGCGGGCCAAATGTGCCAGGACCTTCTGGGCCGGTTCGACAATTGGGACCGCTGGTACCGGGACCGAACCGGTCTCTGGCTGGCCAAACGGTCCCAACAGTCAAATTTCAAAAAAAAAATCTAAAATTTAAAATCTAGCCGTTGGGGGCTGTCATAAAATAGTCATTTACCCCCCTCCCCCAACTTTGTTTTAACTCCAAACTTTTTATAATTATACCTTTTCCTTATTTTCAACTATAAATACCCCCTCATTCTTTCATTTTTCTTATAAAATCATCAATCTATCACAATCTCTTTCTAATTTTCTTCTATAATTGCTACTATTGCTTACTTTATTGTTATAATTTGTGAAGTTGGTGAATTGAAGTCTTCAAGTCTTCAACGATAATCAATTTTCAACAAGTTGTTCGTCAATTCGGTAAACTCGTTCCAACTCTTAAGTTTTAATATTATAGTTTTGTTTGTTTTATTTATTTTTTATTACTTGATTAATTAAGATGGCTTCCTTAAACAACCTTTTTGGTAAAAATAAGAGAAAATCCAAGAGTGGCGAATCTAGTGCTCAATTTGTTCCTCCTCTACTGCCCCAGGCTCCCCGAACCAAACCTCATATCCGTCCTACACCTGCTATTCTTGATAGCGATAATAGTTTATAATAGTCCTCAATTTTGGTATGAAACTGTTTATAATGGTTTAGCACTTGAAGATGAGGAGTTGTCTCAACTTCCGGAAGTAATAGCCTCAATTATAATAAATGCTCAAACTATTTTTAATGCTTATCAAGTTGCATTAAATCATGCTAGACCAAATGTTCCAACTCCGTCTTCTTCTGATTCTCAATCATCTAAAATAACCGCGGGAGTAAGAGCACTTAGTGCTTGGGCGGGGTTTAGGGGTTCTCAAGGTTCTAGTAGTAGTGATTTTTCACAACTAAATGAGCTTGAAGTTTATTTGTCGCAAGGAATTGAGGAAGTGAATCTCGACGACTCCTTTAATCTTTTGGTATGGTGGAAGGACAAAGAAAAATACTTTCCGGTTCTTTCAAGGATGGCCCGAGATATTTTAAATATTCAAGCTTCAGCAGTAGCATCAGGGAGCGCTTTCATTCAATCAAGACTTCAACTCGATGATTATAGGGCGTCTATGGGGGAGAGCTTGGAAAAATCAGTACTTTTCAGATAATGGATCCGTTCGGAAAGAAGAAATTTTGGACTTGCTGAATCACAATCAGAGGAAGGCAAAGCTTACGAAGAAATGCTAGCTGAACTTGCGAAGGATGCTGCTTCACCCGGAAGCGGCGATGACCAAGCTACTTTTCCGCCACCACCAACGGAAGTTACTTCGGACCTTGATGGATTTATGAAGTTTGTAAGAGATACCATGTAACTTGTATGAACAAAAATTAGTATGTATTATGTAACTTGTATTTTGGCACATCTTGATAAGTTTCTTTTTCTTCTCAATGGTGGTATTAGCACCTTGTTGTACTCATTCCATAGGGGGAAGGAAGACTAAGAAAGATATTGCCATTTTTTTAATGCTATAATAAAATTACAAGGCATTGCTTTGAATATCTCTTTACTATATTTTTGTCTTTATACTTCAAATTTGAATTAAAAAATTTAGGTCACAATTCTATAATAAAATTTACAAGGCATTGTCTTAGATATTTTTTTAAACATCTTTTTGTCTCTAATTTCTATTTAATTTTTAAAAAAAAAATCGTTGGGCCCACTTAGCCCGGGACCGTTTGACCTGTTTAATTTGGGACCGGGACCGTTTGGACCAGCCCACTTGGCCCGTTTAGGCCCGGAACCGGCCCACATGCCAGCCTTATCTCAGACAGACCTGATTCAGAGAAAGTGTTGGATAGACAACAATATTTCAGAAAAAGTAGGAGCGGAATCTTAGTAGTTGAATTGGTTGGTTACTTAATTTTCACCTTGTTGACGAGGGTTCGATTCCCCACCTTGTAATCCCCTTCCCCATTTTCCCTTCCCGTATTCCCAACGTAATAAATAATAAACAAATCAAAGAAAGAAAAAAACAGAAGAAGTAGGCTTCTGAGATAACTGAAATGTCATACTAGGTCTGAAACAGGAAAAATCAACCAAAGGGCAGAATGAGATAGGTTTATCCACAAGACGAGCACGGACTTCTGCAGAAAGACTTGTGCTACTGAAAGATTAGTGAACATGGTCTATACTATCACCTGATTCTTGAATTGAGAGATACATAATGACTTGATAGTGAATGTAGATATTAGCAGCAAATCAAAGTCCATTTCTAAATTTCCCTATACTTATACAGCTAACAATATATTACAATTTAAACTGAAAATACATTGATATTGTAGTGAAATCTCAAGATGGGAAAGTAGTATATTCTAGAAGTTCTCTTTATGGAAGTTGAAGCGAGTGGATGAATTTAAGCTAAATTCTTGACACAGCTTTCTGAGTGGTTTGGTAAGTGTTGGACTTCCACAGTAGAACACACCTGCAATGTTACCATAATGTTCAGTAGACATAGCTACTAAGAATTTTATACACAAAGTAGATTCATGATGTCTTTAAACGTACCAATGCGAGATGATGGATGGGCTGCCGCCAATTGAGAGAACACCTTTTTCCAATTTGGTCTAGCGAAATGTGTTCTTATCTGTCAAACATCAAGTGTTGAAACAATTTTAGTAAAAAGTTGAAACTACTATATTTGAGTACTGGAAATTGGAAATAAACAGAATACCCGGCTTTCTGAGACAACATCAACTCCATTTTTAGCATGTTGCAGTGACTGCACCATAGCGATAAGTGCTGATCTAGCGTCTCCTTCTTCATAAACACTAGTCAAGTAGTTGTGCATTTCTATCACTTCCTGGAGAATTTCAAAATACCATGAACATGAAAAATGTATCAGTCCAACTTTGTACTAATTGAGGAAACTTATTGAGAACTCAGGATTCAAAAAACCAACATTTTTGTCATGTTCAGCAATGTCATCCATTACACCCTTAAACCAGTCGAATGATCCTTGTTCTCGTGTCACCCAGTAGAAATATGCTCTTTGAGGACCTTTCTTGCTAGATAATTCATCATCTTTCTGACTCTGCAGTTATTAGATTAAGTTATATTTTCTTGTATCTCTGGTTATTTTAACAAAAATACTGCTATATGCACGAATTCTTACATGTCCGGATTCTTGGTTTAGTATGTCCTTTATAATGCTGATAAATGGTGTTGCTCCAATTCCTAAGCCAACTAGCAGAAGGATATCATATTTCTTATAGTTCTGAGCTGGTGCACCGTAAGGCCCTTTGATAATGATACGTGGAAACCTGCCTCGAAAGATAAGATATAAGTTCTAATGCTAATACATGAAGAAGGAAAAGTGTAGACAATAGACATTGTAGCATACTCGGTTTGAGATTGTTCGGCATCATGTGGATTATATGCTTTAGTTTCCATTCTAATAAGATTTTTCGTCCTTGATTGTGTCGCTTGACAAGCCTGCAAATACGAGCTTTAGAATCCCAAAAGCAAAGCACAAGAAGAGTAAAAAGTCTAAATTCCTTATTCATTTCTGCTAATTGTTAAACTTGATTTTACAATTGAGGGTCAAACCAGCAATCATATGGCTAAATCTATGTTTTCCAAATTTGATATGGCATTTGTTCATATCTTTCTTTATTCAGTCAAGTCTTGTACACCTCACAAAATGAAGAGTAAAAGTTATTTTTAGAAATGCGACGTAGTAACATAGTACAATACCTTTTGAAATCTGGTTCTAAGCTCTGTAGTCCAGTCTCCTAATGTACGTATATGGACACTTAAATAGTTGTCGTCTGGTGCAGAAGTGATAGAGAATGGATGCCTGTAAGAGTTAAATAGAAATTTCTTAGCACAAGGATATTGGCAATATTGAATCTGTTTGATGATAATTTGTTCTTCAATTACCATTCGAAGTTTGATATATCTGGACATTTAACAAACAAGTACATCCCGCTCTTGTACTTGAATCCTTGAGGTTTACTCATATACATTGCTAGTACATTTCCTGTATACATAACAGCCTGCATTTTTGTTTTCGGGCATATAAATGAATGCTGAATTTAGCATATCTGCAATTACCAAGAGTTTTTCATAAATTGATGTAAACTTCTTGAAACTAAACCTTTTGGATGTTCACATGGTAGCGGTTCTCATTGACGATTAGAACTCTTTCTGTAGCATATAGAAGTACTGGGACTGCAAGATACATCCATGTCTGCATATCAGAGGTATTCTTGATTGTTCAATCACAAGCATCGCGATAGAAATTTCTTTAACTAACTTGAAAAAACAGTGTTTCTAGCTGTCAAGAGTAAAGAGGTTATATTCATGTTATATTATTTGGACACAATACGATATATGTGCATGTTTCGTGGTTATCAAATAACACTACTACAAGTTCTTCTTTCAATACCAAGTTAACAAGTGTGATGAGGCTATGAAAATGCAAGTGGACATACCGTCTTTTTATACCATTCTTTGGTGAGGAATATGAAGTAGCCATGTAGGATCAAGAGCACGTATACGAGTACCAACAGATGATGTGCATACCAGAACGCGTTAAATCCTGCTAAATGATGAAATGACCATGGCAATTTGATGACATTCCTTCGGAATGAATGTGTTGCCAATGTGAAGGAGAAAAGCATGAGAAGGGTCATTAGTATCCCCGTTACGCCTGGAATAGATGCTACCAGATCCATGTAAGTCGGTTGGTGGTAGTCAAAATTGCTTCCAAGAACCGTCATAAATTTGCTTTTCGGGCAGGATACTAATTTCACAAAGTTGCAACTTGTGTGAAATAAAACATGAATAAAAGTCCCTAGAGTAATTCCCAAGGAAATCATTTTATGGAAATTGATGTTATCATCAAAGGGTATAATAGAACCAAGGAAAGTTTCTCTAAGTTGAGTAAGAGTTCTTCTGCATACTGGTAAGAGAATGAGAGCCATATTGAACTTGAGAGTTTCCCCTGCAGCTTTAGCTATACAAACACAATAACCCATAATCTTGAAAGCTGCTCTCCCCTTAAATTGTTGAACTTTCCATATGAATAATATCAGGTTAATAGACAACCACAACGTTACGACCCAAATTCTTTTCCAGTTATCGTGTATCTTCTCTAAGGTTTTCGTCAAGAATTTGCTCACTGGAGTTCTATATTGTCTAGGGATCATGGTTTTTGCTAGTGTTTGTGATCTTTTCATGTTCTTTTTTCCATCTTCTGATCCTACCATTCCTCTTAGTAGAGATTCAAGTTGCCATATCTGTTACAAACTTGAAGATTTTAAAAAATAAAGAAGACTTGGATAAAAAGATGGCCATCTTTGAGTGGAATATTACCTCAATATATCCTAAATGATCAGGATCAAACTCTTCCATAATTAAAGCTGCATATGTTGGTGCATGTTGCTTGAAGTTTGTCAATTTGTTGGCTGCAGCACTCATCACTAGAACCTTTCAAACAAAAATATCAAGTACATTGACTCACAAAAGAAGAAATAACAAATTCACAAGGTATGTTTTTCCTCACCTCTTTGACCTCTTCTTCTGATAGTTTTCCATCACCATTCTTGTCACACCTACAAGACAAATGGAGCTTTTGAACAATGAGTTCACCTGAACCAGTATTTTTGACACGGAACATAAATACATACATGAAAAAAACACTAAAATTCAACAAATATTAAATTCAGAACTCATAATTTCAAAAGTACGACGAGTTCAGTCCTAAAACATTAAAGGCTAAAACCATCGATTTTAAATTCTGAATTCATATGTGCTTCAAAATGGTCATGTTTAGTTCCTCCACACAAGAAAAATAAAAAAAGCACAAATTCTTACATATCAAAGAAAATATGAAGCCTTGTATCAGGGCATTTAGTTGAAATATCTTCCCAAAATTCTCTAAGTTCTTCAATTGTTATCCCATTTTCTGCATTGATCTTTTTTCGTCTTGCCAATGTATCAAACAACTCCTCAGCAAATTCCTTGCTTTCTCCCATACCTTTCATGCAAAAACCAAACAAAATTATGTCACATTCACCAAAATATTTACTAACATGAATATCAATTGGTCAAAAAAAATACCTATACATGCTCCAAATTTGTCTCTAAAAAGAATCTCATTAACAGCATTTTGATGAAATCTTTTCTCTACACTTTTCCAAGCATCTGCTTCTTTGCCTGTTTTAGTATCAAGAAAATGCAGGCTCTTGAACCCTCTTGCTGTCGCTGATTCTATTCTCACCATTTTTTTCCTTCCAAATGCTGCATTTTCTAAAAGGTCTTCAGCCATTATATAATATATAGATCAATATTTTTTTTCAAGAATGTGTTATAACTTTTATCCTATATATCTAGGTAATATTTATGATCCTATTAAGGAAGATCTGCATATATTTTGTTGCAGAGTTTTATAAGAATTGAATGAGAGGTTTGGAAAGAAGAAGACATGAATTTATACAGGTGGCATAAGAGGGTTAAAGAGGTAAAGTTCGTTAAATTAGTTGTCTTAACTCTTAAATGTAAACTTCTTTTTTCCTTATTTTTTTCTTTCCTAATCATAACCTCCGCACCAACCAACCCCCCCAAATTAAACTGCAGCCTAAACCGTGGTCGGTCTAAGCGTCTTTATTTGTTTAATCGAATAGCGTTTAGTGTATTTAAAATGACAGAAGTTATAATATTTTCTTAAAGAATAATTTTTTATTTTTGAATGATGAGTGAAAAACTATTTTTAGAAAAAGTTATACTCCTAAAGATTGTTACAAGTAGCAACTAGAAAGTATTTTGATTGAACTTTTACATACTAAAGATTAATAATAATTATAAGTGTAGCTAAGCAAACAATATGGCGTTAAAAGTTGATTATTGTAGAGAAAATGGCTTTCGTTTATGAGTTATGAAAGTGATTTTCTTCCTTTTGGTAGAAAAATTTCTGGTAATTGACCTCACAAAAGTTTTGAACCCCTTGATCACTGAATTATATTTTTGGACTTTGTAAAGGAGATCTAAAATATAAATAAATAGAGACACCGAACTTTACCTTATATGTACACCGTAATTTTCCGGCAAGGTTTCAGATGAACCCCTTCTGCTCCCTTAATCTTCCCTTTGTTGGCCAAATGCCAAAAATGATCATACCAGACATACTTTTATTCTTCTTTTATTCCTCCCCTCGTGAAAATAGTATCACAGGTAGTAATATGAAAG
The DNA here is from genome assembly GCF_000390325.3 of Nicotiana tomentosiformis. Taxonomy (NCBI): domain Eukaryota; kingdom Viridiplantae; phylum Streptophyta; class Magnoliopsida; order Solanales; family Solanaceae; genus Nicotiana; species Nicotiana tomentosiformis. The sequence goes on from NC_090822.1 coordinate 114,623,515, forward strand.
TTAACCTATCTAATTTTCAGTATAGATTTATACAATATTTTTAATATACAAACTTAGTACATAAAAATATTTGAAAAGGACAAAAATAAAAAAAATTGTTTAACTACCCAACTATCATATGCTGCATTCTTTTACAGACAGACAAGTCTTTATTTTGTTTATGTAGTTTGAGGTCATTTTCAAATTATTCTTTAATTCATTTGCTGAATCATGTAGGTTATTACAGCTAATTTATTCCCCCATAATGTGAATACAACTTTAGTAATCTGATTTTAGCCACATTTTAAGTGGCAAATCATATGATTAGATTCGTTCAATCTGAAGTTTGATCACTCTCCTTTTTTCTTGTCCTTTTTCCTTTGTCTATTGTAATAAACAAAGAAGGGACAGAGAAATACGTGCTGAATGATTTTTGGACAAAAATTCTAGAAATCAAACAGCAAATTATTTAATTTATTGTTAGGTAAGGCATGGCATGTTTTTTATGTAACGTGGTTCCATATTGTGAGCACGTTGTGCTCCACCTAATTTTTCCTTTGTTCTTTCCTTTGTTTTATTTCGTGTTTAGATTTTATATTCCGATGAATTTTTGTATTATCAGATCATACGAAAGATAATTACATATAATTGTCACAAAGATAAAATTAGTAACTTGTACGAAACATATTAAATTACGTTCACAGTATAAATATAATCCTATAAATTAAATTTTTTGTTATCCTTTTATGCTTTATAATTATTAAAATTTTAGCAAATAGAAGATTTCTAGCGAAGTTCGTTTATAGGGTACTTAGAGTTGAAACAATGGACAATCTATAAAAGTTTTTTAAACAACACTTCGTATATGTATAATAAATTTCACTCGCTTTACTCGCTGGTTATAAATTTCAAATCACTCTTCCTATAATAATTCTGGACATCAACATCACCAACATAAACATTCCCATGCCAATTGAACTTGCATTTGTTTTTCAATAAAAAAAAGATAAGATTGGGCAGGGAGAGGATACGGAATATTTCCTTTCACGTCATCACTTGTTAAAGCACCATCATCAATGACGTGGCACATTATTTAAACAAACAAAAAAATCACTCAGTATTCGGTACGTATTTTGGGGCCCGACTAATTTGAATTCATTTCGTGAAATCCCGCTTTGGAGAATAATACGCTATCTAGCAAACGCAAATTCGTTTTCGGAGCTCAAACCTTTAGACCATTAAGGACGAAGGGATAGTTACTACTTACTGCTCAACCTTTCGTATTATGTTGCACAATTTAATGTATTTGAAGACAAGACTTCTGAAGAATCACTCTGATCATACACAATGATGGAAAACTTAAAAAAGGAAAAATGGTAGGATTTATTTGGGCTTGTGGAGTGGATCTATCAATATAGCCAAGTGCACAGATAGTCATTTTCAGGGATACTATTTAGAAATTAGTCCGCATTTATTTTGTCCTAAAATTTTAAACTAAAAATCTTAACTTCAGGACAATCTAGGATATTTTTGTCCTGAAAAATTGAATTGAAAACATAAATTCAAGTATGCACTGGCTAATTCCTAAATAACAGCCCTTTAAAGTGGTTATCTGGTGTTATTTCTGCCAAATCTAGTTAGCAATTTGTGTGGCCCAATAACTATTTGCATTCTTGTAACAGCCCAAATGAACAGTCGTGTGCCCCCGTACTCTCATTTGTTTTTTTTTTGGGGGGGGGGGGGGGGGGGGGTTAATTAAAAATTCTCTTGCCAAAGAGATATGTACAGCTCAAAAGAAAAGAAAATAGAATCTAAAATTGGACATAGTCCCAACTAGGGATGGGCATAATACCGACTGAACCGAAAAAACCGGCAGAACCGTGAAATTTGATTTTTCGATTTCGGTTTAATCGATTATTCGGTCGGTGCGCGGTTTTTAAATTATTAAATTTTAATTTTTCGGTGCGGTTTACGATTTTGGTGTTTCGATTTTCGATTAAACCGAAAAATCGAAATTTTGAGTATGAGTTGAGAAAAATAGTTTTGAACATATGGGTTCTTGAGAGTCCAAAACTTATTACTCATCTGAAGCCCAATACCCATATGAAGCCCACCCAATTTACCCAAACCCATCTGAAGCATAACCTAAGACTTAGTGACTTACGTTACTTCCCACTTCCTAGTCTTCCCCTAACCCTTATTACCTTCCTTAGAAATCAGAAATTAGGGTTCCTCCTCTAGTCCTCTGTGCGACTGCTGCAGAGTTGCCGACGCCCGACTGTTGTCTGTTGTGAACCTGTAACGCCTTCTTCCTTAGCTCGTCGCTCATCCTTCTTCCTCAGGTTAGTGGTTACCTCCTTTTTCTGAGTTCCTTTTCAGTTTTCTCTCGTCGCTCATTCGATTTTAGTGTAAATCTTGTACCTTTTGGTGTACCACTTTTATACAGGAGTTCCCTCCCCATCATTAATTAAATTATTTTTGCTATTTGATGTAAAATTTGGTTATGTCCTTCAAATAGCAAATGAATTCAAGAATTGTTTGGTATCAAAAGGGGCCTCATCACCTTAGCCCAGTGAATTAACACTTATTTATTTAATTCATATATGTTGGACTTATATAATTAATTTAATTATAATAACCCATAATATTTATTTGAATTAGTTAAAATATAATTCAAGTTATTTATTGAATTTGAATCCAATAAATTATACATGCCTACAAATGCCCCTTACTTCAAGACTTATATTGGTGTGAACTTGTGAAATATCCAACACCAGACTTGAAATACGTAACAACAGATACACATTCATAAGCATTTGTCACCAACTGAACAAATTGGAATTTCACCTTTCTTGAATTGGGAAAGGATTGCACGTGGTTGATTGGCTTGTAAGGACACAACTTTCCGTTCCATCTAAGCTTGCGAACTTCCTTTAGTACAATTGTATTTTTTTTTCTTTTAAATTGGCATCCTTATGTTATGTCTATTGGCATGCAATTTCACCAGTAGTTTTAATTGTGACGCCACGTACCCCATCTTGCTTTAATCTCTTTCTTGTGTCGTTTGAGCTCTAAATTAACTTAGCTGAATAGTTTGACAAATAGACAAACAATTCTGCTTTACTACATGCCGCCAGTTAGAAAAGATAAAACATGTAATTTGCCTTATTCTACTTCAAAGAGGACTCTCTAACCGACCTTTGAATTACACCAATTTGGATATCGATTTCTCCATGCACAACCGACATTCACTACCTATTCCAATTAGGAGACTAATTGTTGCAACTTGTCCCACATCGACAATATTTCTCAATAGCTTCCCTTCAACATCTATTTAAATAGCCTCTTGCTCTCCAATTATAAGCATCAATTCGGAACAAGGCAAGATTAAGGGGCAGCAGTATCCATGTAGTGTCTTCTCCCCTTTTTGTGTGTAATTTTTACTATGTTATCCTCTTTCTTTTCTGTTTAGGCAACGGAAGTAACTTCGTCAAACTACCACGTACTTAAGTTCGAGACGAAAACCTTTAAAAGTTCGCGATACCTTTAAAACGTGAGGCAAAGATCTGTAAGACCTATAAGACCGTCAAACTACCACGTACTTAAGTTCGAGACGAAAACCTTTAAAAGTTCGCGATAAATACCTTTAAAACTTGAGGCAAAGATCTGTAAGACCTATAAGACCTGTAAAATTTCACGCAAAGATCCTTAAAAGCTTGTGGTCAAGATCTTTAAAAGTACATAGTGAAAACCTTTAAAAGTTCGCGGTGAGAACTTTTAAAATTTGTGGCGAATACCCATAAAAGTTCGCGCAAACATTCTTAAAAGCTCATGGTCGAGATCTTTAAAAGTTCACGGTGAAGACCTTTAACATTTTGCGGTAAATACCTTTAAAATTTGCGGTGAAGCCCATAAAAGTCTGCGATAAAGACCTTTAAAATTTGTGGCGAAGACCAATAAAAGTTCTTGAAAAGATCCTTAAAAGCCCATGGTCAAGATCTTTAAAAGTTAATAATGAAGTCTTGTAACGATCCGACCGGTCGTTTTGAGCTCTAGCGCGTCATTCGGCGATTTGAGGCCTTGAGTAGCTTCACTTCGGGTATTATGACTTGTACGTGTGGTCGAAATTGAAATTTGGGAAGTTCGAAGTTGATTTGGAAGAAAATTCTAATTTCAGAAGCTTTAAGTTGGAGGAATTTGCTAAGGGTTATTTTTTTGAGTAAACGGCCTCGAAATCGGGATTTGAAGATTCCAACAGGTTCGTATGACGGTTAACGGTTTATTGAGTTATCCCCAGTGAGCAGGTTAATGGTTGCGTGGTGTTGACGAATCTTCTGTGAAGAATTCTACTGGCTACCGGCAAGGGATCGAATATGTGAATGTGGCTAGTGATTCAGAGTGCTCATGAAATGTTTAACAGAAAGGTTACTAGAAATTTGGCAGGTTGGTTGTGCAAGATTATGTCAATGGGGAATAAGGGGTATTGGTGGGTTCCAGGGTTATGCAATGATAGCTTCAAGCTAAGTGGGAGAGCCCCACCGCCTACGATTGGATTGCATGGTTGTCTACTTGGGAGGTTTCTGATTATCGGCATATTGGTGGGTTATTACGGCTAAGGAAAGAGAACATAAGTGGTGATTTGAGCAAAGAATTTGAGGAATTGTGTGCTATAATTGGCATTATCGATTCATGTTCAGGATTTAGAAAAAAAAACTCAGGATTTATGCTTCACGTAGATGTGATATACAAGGAAAGTGAGTTAGTCGGGCGCTTCTTTGAGAGGGCGTTCATGTGCTAGCAGAGCTTTGGAGTTGATTATATTCGGGATCAAGTCAGAGTGGGTGTATCTCAACAACGGTCCTAGTGGATTTAAAGGTTAAAGTACGGTGCCTAAGGATTTCGAGTCTGTAATATGGTTAAGCATCGAGCTGTCGTACTGGAGTATGAAAGAGACTTGGAATGTTCTATGTTATCATTGGGGATGCGGTGCAGTATCGGAGGAAGGGAAGAAACAACTTCGGATTCATAGTGAAATTATCAGAATGGGTGTACCAATTGAAGATGCGAATATGCTCACATGGAGGGTATGCGTTGGTTTGTGGGTTTTGAGACAACGTGATCTTGTGAAATTGGGTCACTAAGGGAGAGCGCGGGATTTGGTTCGTTACGTTTGAATGGATCTATTATTATTATTATTATTTCTAAGGCAAATAGAGAATAAATTGGAAGAAGCGGGGTCGGTCGGTAATGGTTGAATTGGCATGATGGTGGCAATGATCGGTTCCTTCAGCGTATTAAGTTATACATATTCTTTGTGGTGGTACGTGTAAGGCAAGACGACCGCCGTAATTGATTTTTTTTTTATTTGGATGCATTCGAGTATTATGGGTCTCGAAAGAGTTATGGTGGTATAGACTACTACTTGAGGTTTATATTTTCTGCGGTTATGGGAATTCAGACACGTGTTGCAATGGTTCTCCTGGAATAAGTAAAGTGAAAGGTTTCTATATGATGAAGTGTGTATCCTATTAGTCGAGCAGGACTTATGATGAAAGTTTTGGGCTCTCGCATGTTGGTAAGATAGGTGCGGTGAGCGACATGAAATTTGAAAGTTGAGGATCAAAGTTGCAGTTCGGTGTTGACATGGATGTCACGAGATCGGATGAGCAGGGAAGGATTCATATGTTTAGAGTAAGCTGGTATCGTCTTTAGCGCCACCTGAGATCGGTGTCCTATATGAGAGGCTTTGTGTACTGATTTGCGGATTTTTGATTTGCTCTACATCATTAGTATGGCCGGTGGTATGGGTGTGCAGACTTGTTACCTAGTGCGAAAGGTCGGGGGAGCATACCCCGCGGAAGGATTGTATAAGTGTGGCATGTAGTCACTTGATTGATTAAAGATTGAAACCAAGTATGGAGATTATGGTCCTATCGCTAATGTGATAAATTATGCCTGGAAGGCGCTCTATTTATTTGGTTGTGAACTGTGGAAGTTTGTTCCAGTTTTGACGGTTATTCATGTGTGTCATGGGAAAATGTGGATCCTTGAAAGGCTATTAGTCCAGTGTGGTACGATCAGAATCGGCTTGAGGTCCGTGGATGGACCTAAATGTGAATGTGAGCTCTATATCAGGTCGGACGTGTTCATTTTAGCATAGCGTTGATTACAGAGAAGTCTTCGGGCCTTGGATGTTATTTCTGTCGTCAGCTATTCCATGTAATACTTTATTGTGCCATGTGGGTTGTGAGACGGCTTGATTATTTGCACATGTGTTGTGACCCCATGTAGCTTACGATGTTATATGAACAGTATAGCTCTTGAGATGCAGGTCATTTATTTCACCTTAGTCGTGCTTGAGTTTTGTAGCGTATGGCGCTATCTGTCTCCCCAGGGATTGTATTATGCACTTAGCGTGCTTGTGGTCGACATTCGGGTATTTTGCAGGTATGAGCATTCTAGCTCAGTAAGTATTTCCTTATAGATTATTATGTGTGGATCGGGTGGCATGCTGCCACGGGTATGTTGTTTGGATCGGGTGGCACGCCGCCACGGGTACCATGGTTGGATCGGGTTGCACACCGCAGCGGTATCATATGTGAATCGGATTGCACGCCGCAATAGTGTGATGTTGAGTACAGTTCCCCATATCTATTCTTGTGTGTTTTGTTTCTCATTTATGGGGAAGGTTCATAGCATCCTTTCGGTTGTTTAGTTAGTTACGTGGGTTGAGTAGTTCTTTTCAGAGTTCGTTTTCCTTATGTATCACATTCGAGATTGTAGTTTGTGGGCACATTGTGGAATCATATGAGATTTTTGGTAGTATCTGGGTGGCTTATTTCCTGAGAAGCTTATACTGGGTGAGACGAGATTACTGGACCTGGGATCAGTGCGATCAGATTTATATGAAGCGTATTAAAGAGCAAATATCGTTATTTGGTTCATAATGAGGTAATGGTTCTTGTCAAGAAGAAAAACTCAATGATTTGTTGACTCGGCAGCTGGTTATGAATTTCTACACCTCTCTTCCATCGTGGCAGCATTGCAAGAGTTGGAACAGGACTTATATGGGTCATGGGGTATGTTGTGGGCATCAGATTCGTGAAATTTCGGCTATTGTTATCGGAGGATATTAATATGGTCATGCGACTTATGCGGTGCATGGTGTGAATTCAGCAAAGGTATGCAATCCTGTATTAGTGCATCGTGTAGTGATTGATACAGTGTTCGTATGTTGGAGACAAGTCTGGTGGAGAATTCCGGATGTTGGAATTTGGCTTTAAGGCTTATTTGACTAAATAAAAAGGGAGGATATTCAGACCGACTCAAGCTAATATGCTCAACTGGGTTGTGGTAGCATGGGTAGGTGCACGAGGGTTAAACAGTGATTTCGAAAAACTCCAGAGCAGTTCTGAGCACATTCGAGGACGAACATATATTTAAGTGGGAGAGAATGTAATGACCCGGTCGGTCGTTTTGAGCTCTAGTGCGTTATTCGGCAGTTTGAGGCCTTGAGTAGCTTCACTTCGGGTATTATGACTTGTACATGTGGTCGGAATTGAAATTCGAGAAGTTCGGAGTTGATTTGGAAGGAAATTCTAATTTCAGAAGCTTTAAGTTGGAGGAATTTGCTAAGGGTTGATTTTTGAGTAAACGATCTCGGAATCTGGATTTGAAGGTTCCAACAGTTTCGTATGATGATTTTGGACTTGGACGTTTGTCCGGAATGAGTTTTGGATGACCTGAGAGCGTTTCGGCGCCTATTGTGGAAAGTTGGCATTTGGAAAATTTTCATAATTATTGGGTTGAAGTGCATTTCAATGTTATCAATGTCCGTTTGGGATTCCGAGTCTAGGAATAGCTCCGTATGATGATTCGGGCCTTAGGAGCGCATCTGGAAGTGGATTTGGAGGTCCGTAGGTCATTTTGGGGTCATTTGGAGAAAGTTGGAAATTTGGATGATTTTGAGAAGTTTGACTGGAAATGGACTTTTTGATATCGAGGTCGGATTCTGATTTCGGAAGTTGGAGTAAGTCCGTAATGTCAAATGTAACTTGTGTGCAAAATTTGAGGTCAATCGGACGTGATTTGATAGGTTTCGGCATCGATTGTAAAAGTTTAAAATTTCAAAGTTGATTAAGCTTGAATTGGAGGGTGATTCGTAGTTTCGATGTTGTTTGATGTGATTTGAGGCCTCGGGCAAGTTTGTATCATGTTTTGGGACATTTTGGTATATTTGGTTGAGGTCCCGAGGGCCTCGGGTAGATTCCGGATAGTTAACGGATCAACTTTTGGACTAAAGGAATGATGAGGCAGCTAGTATCTGGTGTAACCGCACCTGCGAAGTTCTGGCCGCAGGTGCGGAGCCACAAAAGAGAAATTTGGTTGAGGAAGGCTGGGACCGCAGGTGCGATCAAGTTTCCGCAAAAGCAGAACCGAACCTGCTCACGACAAGCCGCATAAGCGTTGACGCATATGCGCATTAGGCCCGTCGAAGCGCTTCTCGCAGGAGCAAGACTTAGAGCCGTAGGAGCGGCTGTCACAGAAGCGAAATTCGAACTGGGCAGTGAGGTTTCTTTAAAAACGGGATTTGGACCATTTTTCTCCTATTTTTCACTTTGTTGGGCGATATTTGGAGAGCTTCAAGGGGAGATTTTCATCATCTATGTCAAGGTAAGTGATTCCCGCCTATTGCAAATTAAAATACTTGATTTATATAAGGATTTAAACATGAAAATTAGTAGGAATTGGAATTTTGAAGAAAAACCTAGAAAATTTGTATTCTTGGATTTTGACCACGAATTTGGGCATGGAATTGGAAATAAATCATGTATTTGAGTTCGTAGTGTTATGGATAATGATTATCTTCGAAAAAATTTCGGAACTCGGGCACGTGGGCCCGAGGGTTGCTTTATCGATTCTTCGAGCGGAGTTGGAAATTGTTATAAATTGATTTATAATTAGCATTTGAGTATGTATTTATGGATTTGCACATTAATTGACTAGTTTTGGAGCGTCAGGCATCGGTTTGAGTTGTTAGAAAGGCTTGGGAACCGATTATGAAATTTCGGAGCAAGGTAAGTCTCCTTTCTAACCTTGCAAGAGGGAATTAACCCATAGGTGAATTGATTTAATATGTGTTTCTATTTGTGGGTGCTACGTACGCACGATGTGACGAGAGTCCGTGCGTAGCTACTATTATGCCTATGTCCGGGTAGTTTTAGGTTTATACCTTGCCTTGTTGATAGCGTTATTTGATTACGTTTATTATTTATCTTGAAAAGAGTTGAGATTTGAGTATGCTTATTAATTGCCTTGAAAAGAGTTGAAATTGAGGATTTCGAAATTTTAAAATTTTCATTTGATTTTCGTATTTTGAAATGAATTGAGGAATATTATAATAACTTGGGAAATCTATGTTCAACCGCGTCGGAACTATATTTCGCGAGCGGGGTAAACTTTCACTACTCTTATGGGAGCGGTTCGTTCGTCTCGGCAGGTTAATAGATGCATCTATGGTTCGCACCGTTCGACCTTCGGCAATGCACAATTTAAATATTTATATTGGATTGGGCCGTACGACCTCATGTGACCTCGACATGACTTGCGCATGATAACTCTCTGCAACTAATAATATTTGATATTTCTTCATCGGCTTGAGATATAAATTGTTAAATGATGAGAATAAAATTCTGAAATTTCTATTTGTAAGAGGATTGTTTATTTTTTCTGGTTATTGAGTTTTCAGTTATATTATGAAAAATCCATGCTCAATTATAACATCTGTATTTTATTGTTAGCCCATAGTAAGTGTCAGATTCGACCTCTCGTCACTACTTCTTCGAGGTTAGACTGGATACTTACTAGGTACGCGTTGATTTACGTACTCATACTATACTTGCTGTATATTTTTGTGCAGGTACATATATGTCTAGTGGCCTTGTGAGCACTGAGGCGCGGTTATAGCGGGGACTTAGGTGAGCTGCATCCCTTGTTACGATTCGCAGTCATCAGAGTCTCCTTCAGAGTTAATTATATTTTCTCCTATCTAATTTGTATTCTGGACAGATACTATATTTTATTTTACTTCCTAGTTGATGTTCAGTATTGTAATTGTAAAAATATTTTTATTTATTTTGTAAATTGCGTCTCTTATTACTTAATTGAAGAAAATTATGATTTCAAAAATACTAAAATGAGTAACTAAGACAATCATTTATTGTTAGCTTGCCTGACAACGATGTTAGGCATCATCACGACCTTTAATAATTTTTGGGTCGTGACAAGTCCTTTAAAAGTTCGCGGTGAAGACTTTTTAAAAGAACGTCATGAAGTCCTGTAAAAATTCGCGGCGAAGACATTTAAAAGCTCGTTGTAGAAATCTTTAAAAGTCGGCAGTGAGGACCCTTTAAAGTTCGCCATGAGCACTTTTAAAAGTTCAAGACAGGCACATTTAAAAATTCGAGAAGCACATCTTTTAAAGGTTCGGAACAAAAACCTTAAAAATTTGGATGCCTTTAAAAGTTAACGACGAACACCTTTAAAAGTTCGCAATAAAACCTTTAAAAGTCGAAGGCGAATACCTTTAAAAGTTCGCAATGAAAACCTTTAAAAGAAAAACTCTGACATTGACATCCCTTTTTTCCGGTTCAATATCAATATTTGCTTACATAACATGATGTATTGACATCCACAAAATATAACTTGGCTTTATTTTAAACATCGCTATCGTTCATGTCTCGAAGTTCTATGTATTTAAATATACATCCTCATTTTTCTTTTGAAGATAATATTGTTCATTACCTTTGCACCTTTTGTGGTAGGAAATATTTATCTCAATGTGAGTACGTCAAAAATATGAGCCATTTGATTTCTTAGAAACTAAACTTTAAAGTCTGAGACATATCCAAAATTCAGAATCAAACACCTTCAGAATCACCGCATGTAATATTTTGAAACCAACTTTAGATTCCACCACGTTGAAAATATCAGATTTGCGCAGTCTCACCAAAGAATTCATATATTGGTGTAGGAACGTCGAAATTGTGAATGGTTTCATTTCATGAAACTAGACTTCAAAATATAAGACATATCCAAAATTTCGAATCAAACGTTTTGAGAATCGTCCCAGATATTATTTTGAATCTAACTTTAGATTCCGACACGTTGATAATTTTAGATTTATACAGCTTCACCAAAATATTTATATCTTGGTGTGAAAATGTCGAAATCATGAACGCTTGATTTTATGGAAAATAGGCTTCAAGATCTTAGACATATCCAAAATTCGGAATCAAACATTTTGAGAATCGTCCCAGATATCATTTTGAATCTAACTTTAGATTCCGACACGTTGATAGTTTCAGATCCAAGGATTCACCAAAATATTTGTATGTTAGTGTGGGAACATCGAAATCATGGACCGTTAGATTTGTCAAAAACCAGACTTTAAAATATAAAACATATCCAAATTTCAAGATTTAATACCTTAAGGATAGTTTTAGATAATATTTTGAAGTCAACGTAAAATTTCGATACTTTTATGTCTTGATGTAGGAATGTCGAAATCACCAGACTTTGATGCAAATATTGTCATCATTTCAGTGAAGACGCCATTTTACCATAGCAGCTTGCCCCTTTAAATCAAATGGGATCCAAAGCTTAACATAAGAATGGTATCTCAACTCGATTTTCAAGTGCTGATTGAATGGATTAGATTTCATCGTACTTCATTCGAACGATGATTGGGGCACTATGTATCTTTTGAACTCATGTGACTGAACTGAGAATCAAACTCTAAGATGCTTACGTACCTCGGTGAAGAGGATCAAGTCATACCATAGTTCAGAATGGATGATTTTTTTTTTATGTCCTAACTCTTGCCTAGGCCGCCTCTTTCGAGGTTTTCAACCTAGCAGACTCTTTTTTTTATATTTATATGTCCTAACTTTTTTCTAGACCGCTTCTTTCGAGATTTTCAACCTAGCAGATTTTTGTTTTTTTGGTGGGCCGTACACAGTTTAGACTCATGCGGGCAAGGAGTGTAGGAACATGCAGTTTAGGCTCATGCGTCAAGGAGCGTTGCAACTTCAAGGATAATACTTCTTCAAAAACTTGCCATTGATAGGGCTGATTCTCATGCCATCTGCATCAACCAGCTTGTAAGCCCCACTTGAATAAGCTTCTTGCACGACATATGGCCCATCCCATTTTGAAGTGAGCTTCCCTACAGGTTTATGGGAAGTTATAATGAGTCTTCGAACGGCAAGGACTTCATCTCCTACTTGAAAGGATCTTGGGCGAACTCTTTTATTGAAGGTACGAGTCAATCGAGCTTGATAACATTCAAGACTCTGTTGATCTTCCAACCTCTTCTCATCAAGAGCCTCCAACTCTGCTAATCAAAGTCGTGCATTTTCTTCATCAGTGATCCCTTCTTGAATAGCTAATCGTAATGAAGGTATTTAACACTCGAGTGGCAAGACGACTTCGACTCCATAAACAAGTGCATAAGGGGTCGCTTGTGTTGGCGTGCGATGAGTTATCCTATATGCCTACAAAGCTTCTTCCATACGGTCATGCCAATCTCGTTTGGATTTGGAGACGACTTTCTTTAACAAGTTGCATAGAGTCTTGTTGAATGCCTCGGCTAGACCATTGGCGGCAGCATTGTACATAGAAGAGTTATGTTGCTTGAAGCCAAAGAGATCACAAATCTTGTTCATCAACCTATTATCGAATAGCTTTCCATTATCCGTTATTATGTAATGGGGAATGCCAAAGCAATAGATTATGTTTACTCGGATGAAACTTGCAACATTTTCCTTCTTTACCTCCTTAAGAGCAACATCTTCAGCCCATTTTGAGAATTAGTCAGTTGCAGCCATGATGTATAGGTTCCCACCAAAGAACTTTGGCAGTGATTCAACAACATCCAATCCCCAAGCGTCAAACGGTGAGGATGACACAGTCAGATGCAACACTTCAGGAGGTTGATGAATAGAATTTGCACGGAATTGACAAGCCTTGCATCTTCGAGCGTAGTCCAAGCAATCTTTTACCATCGTTGGCCAATTATATCCCATCCTTTTTATATGAAAGTAGAGCTTTGGTCCAGACTGATGTGACCCACATACCCCCAGAATGTGCCTCTTGCAAAGCTTGGAGTGCTTATTCTTCCCCTAAGCATCGCAAGAGTACTCCCTCGAATGACCTTCTGTATAGAGTATCTTTGTAGTAAAGGAAGCAAAGTGCACGACGACGAATTTCAGTCCTTCTCCTAAGATTTTCTGGAAGTATCCCATAGCTTAAGTAGTCGATAATGGGTTGTCGCCATTCTTCTTTCTCAGCTTCAGAAACAACGACAAGATGCTTGAGTTCATTTCCTTCACCTTCAACCTCATTTGGCGGCGGTACTACCTATTTTTGGCAAATAGTAACTTGCGCTTGATTAGGCAGGGTTAACGATGAAGCTAGGGCAGCTAAAGCATCAACCTTCTTGTTTTCTTTCCTTGGCACATGTTGAATAGTCACGTCATTGACCCGTCCCGTAAATTTTTTAGCATAATCATGATAAGGGCGTAGTTCAGGTTTCTTGACCTCGTAACTACCTAAAAGCTGGTTGATCACCAACCGAGAGTCACCAAAGACTTGTAATTGCAACCGATTCATTTTGACTACCATTTCAAGCCCAAGTATTAGTGCTTGATACTCAGCAACGTTGTTAGAGCAGAGTTGCGTCAACGTAAAAGAGTAGGGCAGAACTTTACCTTGAGAAGTGACAAATACTATACCAACACCGGCTCCTCCGCAATGTACAGCACCCTCAAGTACATCTTCCGTGGAGGTTGAACTTCAATGACCATTGCGTCCTCAGCAGGTAGTTCGTCAGTTAGCTCCCAATCATCAGGTATAAGGTGATCTGCCAAGAAGTCTGCCAATGCTTGTCTATTTACAACCTTTTGAGGGATGTACAAAATCTCGAATTGTTGAAATTGGAGCTACAATCTCGCTAGTCGATCACTAAGAACAGGTTTTGACATCACGAACTTGATGGGATTTACTTTAGAAACAAGATGAACAACATGAGCTTGAAAGTAGTGCTTCAACTTTTGAATTGAGAAGACTAGCGCCAAACACAACTTTTCAATTGGTGAATAATTCAGCTCGTTTGGTGTCATCATCCCGCTCAAGTAGTAAAGAGAGTTTTCTTTCCCCTCACTATTTTCTTGGGCCAACGACGCTCCAACAAACCTTTCTTGTGCTGAAATATATAGTATCAACTACTTTCTAAGTATATGGGCTGCTAAAATCGGAGACTTCATCAAGTAAGATTAAATGCTCTCAAAGGCATTGCTACGCGCTTGGTCCTATTTGAAAGGGACACCTTTCTTCATAAGGCAACTGAATGGTTGGCACCTCCCATCTAGGTTTGAGATGAATCTCCTAAGGCACACTAACTTTCCTTGCAGACTTTTCAATTTGTGAATATCCCAAGGCTCAGGCATTTTCAAAATTGCATCTACTTTGGCTTGATCAATTTCAATCCCTCGATGTCGGACAATGAAACCAAGGAACTTTCCGGAAGTAACTCCAAAGGCGCATTTCAATGGATTCATCCTAAGTTGGTATCTCCGGAGCAACTCAAACACCATTCTCAAGTCTTTCAAGTGGTAGCCCCTCTTTCTTGATTTTACCACCAAGTCGTCCATATAGTATTCAAGATTTTTGTGGAGAAGGTCATCAAAAATATTCTGCATAGCCCTTTGATAAGTAGCACCAACATTATTCAAGCCAAAAGGCATTACCCTGTAGTAATAAATACCCTTGGGGGTGTGGAATGCAGTAAGCTCTTCATCTTTTGGTGCCATGCGAATTTGGTTATAGCCTGACGAACCATCCATGAACGACATTACCTCATACCCAGTAGTAGCATCGATCTTCAGCTCTAGAATAGGAAGCGGGAATTCATCTTTGGGACACACATTGTTGAGATCCCTGAAGTCGACGCACACTCGAATATGGCCATTCTTTTTCCTTACAGGGACAATACTTGAAACCCACATTGGGTATTTAACTTACCGAATAAATCTAGCTTCAATGAGTTTGTTAACTTTGGTTTCAATCAGGGGAACCAAGTCTGGCCTAAAGCGCCTTTGAGCTTGCTTAACGGGACGAGCGCCATTCTTGACCGCAAGGTGATGGACTGCTACTTTAGGATCCAAGCCAGACATTTCTTTGTAACTCCAAGCAAAGATATCCCTAAACTCCTTGAGTAACTCAATATAAGTGTTTTCTTCATCAACTTCTAGTAAAGCACTTAGGTAGGTGAGTCTTGTTTCTTCATCAGTGCCAAGGCTAACTTCTTTTAAGGCATTAATCATTGCCTTCACCCCTTCTTCAAGTTCCGGGGGAGCATCTTTCGCATCTTCATCTTCTTAAGGGTCCCAATCGTTGAAGGATATGTGATAACACGGTGAAATATTCTCCAATTTCTCGTCATACTCCATTAGAGATAAAACAACATGCTCGCCTTGTGCAGTAACATAATATGAAGAACCCACACTTTGTTCATCTTCATCACGTTCTTTAGTGTAAACCACAGTGTATGGCTTCACCTTTGGTACCTCATCACACAAAACCATGACTTTTGTTTGTCGCTTCATTTTAAAAGGTACCAAACTTTGGAAATCTTTAGAGATCTTCTGAATTTTGGGCGAAACAGGTGTTCTTGTATTTCTATAATTTCTCTGGAACTTATTCCCCTTCTTTAATGGACCCAATCTCTCAAATACGGAAGTTCTCACAATTGATTTTCCAAGTCGATCAAAGACAGAAGGCCTGTTAGAAGCTGCATATTCGTCTTCTACAGTGATATAATTGTTGCTCGCCCTTCTTATGGAGATGCACATTGGTGACTGTTGCTTGTATCCCAAACCTTCACGTGATTTCCTCATCGCAATTTCTGATAGGAGCTTCCCTATCTTTAACGGCTCATTCAGATTGTATCCAGCTTTTGCAAATAGCATGTAAGCGTTAGGATCAAAACCTTCATATGTTCGCTTTGTAGGGAGTGCCACATTCTGCAAATGATTTTGGTCCACAAACCTTGCAAGTGGCTTTGAGGACAACTTTACTGCCTCAATTCATTTTACCGGAAGTGTTAACTCCTTTAGCATGTTAGTTTAAAGATTAGATGATTCGCCTTCATCTTTCTTCCTTTTAGGGACATATTGGAGCTCATGACTTACTTTCTTGCCATAAGACGCAATATCCTCTCTATAAGATTTATTCGCGTTGGGTTGTACCTCCTCAGTAACAATTTTGGCTTTACCAGTAGTCACCTCAGCTCTTTTAGTTGTGGGCTCGTCATTATTGCTTTTCATGCCATCATAAGCTTTTAGCTCCTTTACAATGCGGTTCTTCAAGTAGAACTTTACATCGGCGAAGTGTGACTCAGCCTCGGTGAATGGCTCATCATCAGCAACTATCTTCTTCTCGACTTCACCCTCGTAGTATTTTAAACATTGATGGTAGGTAGATGGAACTACTTTATTCTCATGTATCCAAGGCTTTCCAAGCAAGACGTTGTATGAAGTCTTTGTATCGATCACATGCATCCATGCACTTGATTGCATATCTTCAATGGTGATTCCCAGCCTGATCGCACCTATGGCTCTTTGCCCTCCTTGGTTGAATCCTTGGATCATCACACGACTTTCTGAGAGTTCGTTCATGGGAATGCCAAGTTCTTTCATAGCGCGAATTGGCAAGATGTTCACTGAGGATCCTCCATTAACCAAAATTCAATTTACCCTTTCATCACGCATATATCCAACCAGGTACAATGGGCGGTTATGAAGAGTGTCACCTAGCAGAAGATCATCATTTGTAAATGTGACTTTTTCTTCGCACGCGTTAACTTCTTGAGGAATAGACTCGAAGAGATTTTCTAAAAATGGTGCCAATGGTAGGCCATCCCTCTTTTCTTTCCCTTTATCAGCATTGCAATAAGTGGCCTCAATACCATCACGGAAAATCTTCATGCGGAACCAACATGGCAAAAACTTCTCTAAGGTCACTGGATGTAGTGGCTTTTGAGGATG
The DNA here is from genome assembly GCF_000390325.3 of Nicotiana tomentosiformis. Classification (NCBI taxonomy): domain Eukaryota; kingdom Viridiplantae; phylum Streptophyta; class Magnoliopsida; order Solanales; family Solanaceae; genus Nicotiana; species Nicotiana tomentosiformis. The sequence continues at coordinate 114,640,599 of NC_090822.1, forward strand.
GTGCACCTCCACTTTTGTTTTCTTCAAATGCTTAACTGGATTCCATCTCCTTGGTCTTTTCACCATTATTTTCCTTTTTGGTTGTTCTATTGATTCTTTTCGTGGGCTCCTTTTGTGGCGCCTATGACAAGTCACCAACGTCCAACCTTCATCATCATCAGGTTGATGGTGTTCAACTTTGTTGTTTTCCAGTAATTCTTCCTTTTTACTTTCTTTAAAACTACATAATTCATCTGGACTGAATGAGCCAAATATGATAGAGACTTGGTTTGTGCTTGCTTTCTCATCTTCAAGCACGATCTTATTTTCACATGCCAAGTCCATAACTTTGTCCTTGAAGACAAATCACTTCTCCGGAGGGTGGCTCACAAGTCGATGACATTTGCAGTAATTTGGGCCATCAGTTTTCCCAGCTTCATTTGGCTGCTTCATCTCCAGAAGCTGTAACGACCCAACTGGTCATTTTGAGTATTACAACCCCATTTTCCTATTTACTGCTCAATTTATGCTTTACAGTTGTTTTATGACTTACTGAGTTAATTGGTTCAGCTCCGGTGAGGTTTTGGAATGCATTGGAACACTTAGTTCCAAGGTTTAAAGCTTAAGTTAAAATAGTGACAGGATGTCGACTTATGTGTAAACGACCCTGGAATAGAGTTTTGATGATTTCAATAGCTCCGTATGGTGATTTTGGACTTAGGAGCATGTCTAAAAAATTATTTGGATGTCCGTAGTGGAATTTGTCTTGAAATGGCAAAAATTAAATTTTCGAGAAGTTTGACCGGGGAGTTGACTTTTTGTTATCGGGGTCGGAATCCAGTTCTAAAACTTTTCATAGCTCCATTATGTCATTTATGACTTGTGTGCAAAATTAGAGGTCAATCGGACGTGATTTGATAGGTTTCTGCGTCGTTTGTAGAAATTAGAAGTTTCATAGTTCATTAGGCTTGGATATATGTGTGATTCATATTTTTAGTGTTGTTTGATGTGATTTGAAGATACGACTAAGTTCGTATGATATTTTAGGACTTGTTGGTATATTTGGTTGAGGTCCCGGGGGCCTCGAGTGAGTTTCGGATGGTTAACGGATCAAATTCGGACGTAAAACCACTACTGGAATCTTTGCTTCTGGTATTCTCGCACATGCGGAGGTTTGATCGCAGGCGCGAAGCCGCATGAGCGCACCAGCCATCGCAAAAGTGAGCTTTCCGCAGGAGCGGAGCGAGCCTCGCAAATGCGAGCCCGCAGAAGCGACTAAGTGAGTCGCATGTGCGGAACCCCTGGACAATATACATTTCGAAGGAGTTCCGAATTTGCCATTTTTGGACCTTCAACCACAGTTTTTGATGCAGTTTTTAGAGAGAATTCAAGGGAAACTGGAGGTAATTCACTTGTGATCATTTCTACTCAATAATATTGAATTATCATCGAATAATCCGACTAGATTATGTGTTTTTGAAATCAAGGATTTGAAAATAAGATTTGAGGGTTTGGAGGTCGAGTTGAGGTCAGATTTTGGTAAAATTAGTATGGTTAGACTCGTGGTTGAATGGGCTTTCGGATTTATAATTTTCGTCGAGTTCCGAGATATGGGCCCCACGGACGATTTTTGAGCTAAATTTCGGATTTTTGTCGGAAAATCCGAATTTTCTTATGGGATTAATTCCAATAAATATTATTGACTTAATCAAATTAATTATGGTTAGATTAGAGGCGTTTGGAGGGCAATTCACGAGGCAAAGGCATAGCGGAGTAAAGAATTACACGGTTTGAGGTAAGTAACACTTCTAAACTTGGTTCTGAGGGTATGAATCCCCGAAATTGGGTATGATATAAATTGTTTGGAGGTGACACACACGATAGGTGACGAGCATGTAGACGTGCACCACAGAAATTGTGTCTTGAATAAATCCTGTGCAGTTGTAGAATTAATGAATCATGTTATTATCTAAACATGTTCCACGTGTTAGAGAAATTGAGCCGAGGCTCTTATTAAATATCGTGTTTAGGCTATGTGCCAATATGTTTGGACCCATGGGGTCGTGTTGCTGTTGAATTAATTATTTCAAAAATATACATTTCACACTCAGTCATATTCGTCCATTGTGAGGATATTTATGGGATCGAGCAGCCCGCCTACAGCTGGCCAGAATTGCTTTATACATTATTATTATATGGATCGGGGATGCCCGCCTGTAGCAGGCCTTAAAGGCTTTACTCTTTTATGGATCGGGGTTGCCCGCCTGCAGTAGGCCTTATAGGCTTTCTTATTATATGGATCGGGACTGTCCGTCTGCAGTAGGCCATATAGGCTTTATATCACGCTTGGGCTGAAGGAACCCCTCCGGAGTCTGTATATACCCCAAGTGAGCGTAGATGATTATATATATATTCAGGATGGATTTCCCAGGGCATGGACTTGTCTTACTTATTTATATTGTAATGAATTTACATGGACATGGATCTTGTCCGTATCATTTACATTTGGAGATAAATTACCCCAGGGCCGGATTGGCCTTATACGGTACTGAGTGACTGACTGACTGTCGATGTGTATTTATATACGGTTGGAACACCCTGGGCTGGATTGGCCATAAACAGTACCGAGTGACAGAATAATTTGTGACCATTATTTACATGAGGTCTTTCTACTGAGATGTCATATTTCTCATATCATGCAATATTGATCTATTTCACTTGTACTAAGTTTAATTGTTGAACTTGAAATCATGCCTATATTTTTGTACCATTATTTATACTAGACTGTACCTGCGGAGCTCGTCACTACTTTCATCCCAGAGGTTAGTTTGGTTACTTATTGAGTTAGTTGTACTCATACTACAGTCTTCACCTCGTGTGCAGATCCCAGTGCTCCCAGATACGGCGGCTACTAGATTTTGAAGTTAATTCTGTTGGGGACTATCAAAGTAGTTGTTTGACGTTTGCAGACTCGATTCCTTTCTGGTTTAATTATTGTACTGTTCTATATTTTCAGACAGTGATTTTTATCCATCAGACTTTGTATTCATATTAGATACTCATGTACTTAGTGACACCAGATTTTTGGAGTGTTATATTTGAAATTGTGAGTTTCTTCCGCTGAATCTAATTATTTTGTTTTCAAACTTAAAAGATATGGTGGTTTATTAAGATTGCTGGCTTGCCTAGTATTGAGATAGGCATCATCACGACAGGTGAGATTTTGGGTCGTGACAAGTTGGTATCAGAGCCTAGGTTACATAGGTCTCATGAGTCATGAGCAGGTTTGGTAGAGTCTTGCGAATCGGTACGGAGACGTCTGTACTTATCTTCGAGAGGCTGCTGAACCCTTAGAAAATTTCACTTTATTGTATTCAGTCGTGCGAACTTGTTGATTTCAGAAACTAGAAATCTTATTATTCTATTCTCTTACAGATAGTGAGGACACGTACTACCGGATCGGACGGTCAGCCACCAGTGCCACCAGTTAGGGCCGCGAGAGGCCGGGGCCGTGGTAGAGGCTGGGGCCGAGGTAGAGGTCGAGGTGTAGCTCGTACCACAGTGGGACCAGCACATATAGTACCACCAGTTACACCAGCTCAGGCACCAGTTATGCCCATTGAGATTCCAGGACTTCAGGAGACTTTGGCCCAGATATTGATAATTTGCACTGGCCATGCTCAGGTGGTTTCGGTTCAGGCCGCACCTGCCACTTCTCAGGCCAGGGGAGGTACTCATACCCCTATTGCCCATACTCCAGATTAGGTAGTAAAGGGACTTTAGATACTAGGGGCACTACCAGCCCAGCCAGTTGCAGCCGCTCAGGCCCCGATAGTCCCTGATATAGAAGATGATGAGCTGAGAAGACTTGAGAGATTTGGGAGGCTTCGACCTCCATCATTTAGCGGTGTTGAGTTAGAGGATGCTCAGGGTTTTCTGGATAAGTGTCAGCGGATGTTTCGGACAGCAGTTATTCTGGAGACCAGTGGAGTCTCGTTCACTACTTTTTAGTTTTCTGGGGCTGCCTTCAGATAGTGAGAGGCTTATGAGAGGCGCAGGCCGGTTGGTGCAATACCACTTACATGGCAGGAGTTCTCCATTCTCTTTTTAGAGAAGTTTGTGCCACAGTCTCGCAGAGAGGAGCTGGCATATCCGTGACGCAGTACGAGACGAGATTTTTTGAGTTGGCTCGTCACGCAGTTTGGTTGGTTCTCACTGATAAGGAGAGGATTAAGAGGTTTATTGATGGCCTCACATATCAGTTGCGGTTGCTTATGACTAGGGAGAGGGTATCTGGTGCCACTTTTGACGAGGTGGTTGACATTGCTCGACAGATAGAGGTGGTTCATAGCCAGGAGCGTGGTGACAGGGAGGCTAAGAGGCCTCGAGGTTCAGGCAGTTTTGGTGGGGTACCTTCTGGAGGGCAGTTCTACCACAACATGGGTCGTCCAGTTCACCGTGGTGCATCATCTAGCCATGGTTCATACAGTTCTCATTAGAGTCAGTCATCTCTTAGTGCACTTCTAGCCCCGAGTACGCCCCGTGCACCATCAGTTCAGGGATCATATGTACCAGGTCCTTCTGGTAGTTATTCTGGTTCCCGAGGTCCGCCTCAGAACTCGCCACCATTCTTCGAGATGAAGTGCTATGAGTGTAGAGAGTTGGGTCATGTTAGGAAATATTGTCCCCACCATACGCGAGGTCCAGTTCAGTAGAGGAATCAGGCTACTACTTTTGCACCAGTTGCTCCACTACCCGCCCAGCCAGCTCGGGGTGGGGCTCAGTCAGCTTGGGGTCGCCCAAGAGGGGGAGGCCGATCCGGTGGCGGTCAGGGCCGATTCTATGCTTTTCCTGCTAGAACTAGATGTTGTTGCTTCAGATGCAGTGATCACAAGTATTGTCTTAGTGTGCCATAGGGAGGCATCTATATTATTTGACCCTGGCTCCACATATTCTTATGTTTCATCATATTTTGTTCATTTTCTGGATATTCCCTGTGAGTCCTTAGTTTCACCTGTTCATGTATCTACGCCAGTGGGCGATAATATAATTGTGTACCATGTGTATCGGTCGTGTGTGGAAATTATTAGGGGACGAGACCAGAGTTGATCTTTTATTGCTTAGTATGGTCAATTTAGATATTATCTGGGTATGGTGAGATATCAGATGTTTTGTTATATGGCTTTGGGCCAAGTGGGGGAGTCTGCTATCTACGATTTGATTGCACTATTATGTGCGGTATTGGTTTCATTCTGAGGTACACTTGTGGATTAGTTATGACTTGTAGAGGTTGAGATCGAGGATGACTTGAGTAAGAAAAATTTCTTGAATGCGGGTTATATTGCACTTTATGAAAAATCATGAGATCATTAAACTGTTATTTTGAAGGATATAGTGCGCACGGAGTTTGAATTTGATTGGTGGTGTTAAGGCATGGTTACTTCTTTGGGGGCTGTTGTGCTAATGTGGGCTTATGTCTTTCAGCCCGTTCGGGCGGTGCAATTTAGATTTGAGCATAGTGGGTGACTTTCGAAAGGGTTATAATGGATTCAAAATGTATAGGTGTCAATTGAATTTTTTGGGGAATTTGTATATCGCCAGAATCGGTTATTTGCACTGGATGGTGCGGGGCTTGCGGTAATTCTGTATGACTATGGATTCCACATTCCAGTATAAGAAGGGTAAAAGAATAATTTTAAATTCACATGGGGTATTTTCAGAGTGGACGTTTCGGTTGTGGTACTTATGGGGGTGCTTAAGAAGAATACAGTACCTTATGGGCATTAGGGCGGTGCGATTTTATGTCAGGATGTCTTGTAGTGAGTTTAGGGCAAAGATCGTAGTGTTCTGACGAGGGTAAATGACAACTGGAGGGTAATTTAGAAGAAAAATCGGAGAAAATAGGGCAACTGAGTATGTAATTTGTTGGTGACTTAGAGTTTATAATGAGATTCTTGTGCTTGTCACATGATGGCATGATAGATGTGTTGTGTTGTGCGGAATTAAGATTTACATATACAAGGTGGCAGTTCATTCTTGAAGGGAAGGTCATGAATTATAGATAACATGGTCAGTTTCAGATATTTAGATGAATGTTATAACTGCTCGGTAATCCCTGAGAAGGGTACGCATTTCAAAAGGCGCATTGTGTTATGACTTTCGGATGTCATCGATATTGCGATACTCACCTAGTTAATAGACTACTGATATACGAGTTATTGATATATGGCACGAAGGAATTATGAAAATATTCCTAGTGGGATGATCGTGCATCAAAGATGTGATAGCCATGCGAGTGTTAGAGTTGTGATCAGTTACGATGGTTCATGTGTACTTATTTGATTTCTCATGTATGATATGCTTGGATTAGAGGCCTGTGACCATGCCAGGCGGATTATGTTATTAGCACGTGAGTTGTCCGTGCAGATCCATATATTGATATTATTGGCACGTGAGTTGTCCGTGCGGGTCCATATATATATATATATATATATATATATATATATATTATTGGCACGTGAGTTATTCGTGCGGGTCCAGATATTGATACTATAGCACGTGAAATGTCCATGCGAGTGATGTTAATGTGAGCTCTAGAAGAGCTGGAAACTGTTATTAAATTTGTGTGTCTTGGTTCTACTATATATAATGATCTTATAGCATTACAATTGTGGTGGTGCTTGTTGAACTTACAATATGGTTCTCTACTTTGAGACATCTTCCATTTTGGGTACAAGGTTGCGCAGTTATGGATTGAGTTGTATTTGTGTGGCATATTAATGGGATAGTTGTGTTTAATAAAATAAGGTCATTGGACCTAGAATGGGTACTATCAGGTTTGATTGCGGTATATTGGGAGGATAATATTGAAAGTCGGCTTAGAAAGTAATTATGGTTATGGTTGGGGCGGGAGAGCTCCATGACTTGTCGATCTGATAAGATGTTATGAGATTTCGCGTGTTTCTTTCATTATCAGCAATGTGCAAAAGTTTTAGAATGAGGTTTTGTTTGATATGGAGTTTAATACTATTACCGGGTTACTTTGGAGTAGTTAATGTGATCGAAAATGGTGTTGCGAGCATGCGAGTTGTGTAGTATATTAAGTGATTATATCTGGGGCTATGGTTATGGCTTGATACAGCTTGTTCAGACTCATACAACATGTTGATGTGAGATTCGAGTCTTGAGAAGAAGTTCTGAATGTTGGAAATTGAATTCCAAGGTTTATGGGCTAAGGTTGAAGTAATGATTTTTAATTATGTTGTGTTGCCAGGCCTATACAATTTACACAGAATAGGGTGGCGTGGGATCACCCCCGGATATGTGTGTGGTAGATAGAATAGTGATGTGATGGCTTGGAAACAACTCTTGGCACGTTCGAGGACGAACGTATGTTTAAGTGAGGGAGAATATAACGACCCGACGGTCGTTTTGAGTATTACAACCCAGTTTCTCCATTTACTACTCAATTTATGCTTTACAGTTGTTTTATGACTTATCGGGTTAATTGGTTCGGGTCCGGTGAGGTTTTAGAATGAATTGGAACACTTAGTTCCAAGGTTTAAAGCTTAAGTTAAAATAGTGATCGGATATCGACTTATGTGTAAGCGACCCCGGAATGGAGTTTTGATGATTCCAATAGCTCCGTATGGTGATTTTGGACTTAGGAGCGTGTCCGGAAAATTATTTAGAAGCCCGTAGTGGAATTTGGCTTGAAATGGCGAAAATTGAATTTTCGAGAAGTTTGACAGGGGAGTTGGCTTTTTGTTATCGGCGTCGGATCCAGTTCTGAAAATTTTCATAGCTCCGTTATGTCATTTATGACTTGTGTACAAAATTTGAGGTCAATCGGACGTGATTTGATAGGCTCTGGCGTCGTTTGAAGAAATTGGAAGTTTCAAAGTTCATTAGGCTTGAATCTATGTGTGATTCGTGTTTTTAGTGTTGTTGGATGTGATTTGAAGATATGACTAAGTTCGTATGATGTTTTAGGACTTGTTGGTATATTTGGTTGAGGTCCCGGGGGCCTCGAGTGAGTTTCGGATGGTTAACGGATCAAATTCGGACTTAAAACCACTGCTGGAATCTTTGCTTTTGGTATTATCGCACCTGCGGAGGTTTGATCGCAGGTGCGAAGCCGCATATGCGCACCAGCCATTGTAGAAGAGAGCTTTCCGCAGAAGCGGAGCGAGCCTCACAAATGTGAGCCCACAGAAGCGACTCCAGTGGAGGCTTGGCGAAACCGCAGAAGCGATTGATTCTCGCACCTGCGAGACCGCAGACGCAGCTAAGTGAGTCACAGGTGCGGAACCCCTAGACAATATACATTTCGAAGGGGTTCCGAATTTGCCATTTTTGGACCTTCAAGCACGGTTTTGGGGGCGATTTTCAGAGAGAATTCAAGGAAAACTGGAGGTAAGTCACTTGTGATCATTTCTACTCCATAATATTGAATTATCATCGAATAATCCGACTAGATTACGTGTTTTTGAAATCGGGGATTTGAAAATAAGATTTGAGGGTTTGAAGGTCGAGTTGAGGTCGGATTTTGGTAAAATTAGTATGGTTAGACTCGTGGTTGAATGGGCTTTCGGATTTTATAACTTTTATCATGTTCCGAGACGTGGGCCCCACGAGCGATTTTTGAGCTAAATTTCGGATTTTTGTTGGACAATTAGTATTTTCTTATGGGATTGATTTCAACAAAATTTTATTGACTGAATCGAATTAATTATGGCTAGATTCGAGGCGTTTGGAGGCTAATTCACGAGGCAAAGGCATAACGGAGTAAAGAATTACACGGTTTGAGGTAAGTAACACTTCTAAACTTAGTTCTAAGGGTATGAATCCCCGAAATTTGGTATGATATAAATTGTTTGGAGGTGACACACACGATAGGTGACGAGCATGTAGACGTGCACCACAGAAATTGTATTTTGAATAAATCCTGTGCGGTTGTAAAATTAATGAATCATGTTATTATCTGAACATGTTCCATATGTTAGAGAAATTGAGCCGAGGCTCTTATTAAATATCGTGTTTAGGCTATGTGCCAATATTTTGGGACCCAAGGGGTCGTGTTGCTGTTGAATTAATTATTTCAAAAATATACATTTCACACTCAGTTATATTCGTCCATTATTATTATATGGATCGGGGCTGCCCGCCTGCAGTAGGCCTTATAGGCTTTACTATTTTATGGATCGGGGCTGTCCGCCTGCAGCAGGCCTTATAGGCTTTGTTATTATACGGACCGGGATTGCCCGCCAGCAGTAAGCTATATAGGCTTTATATCACGCTTGGGCTGAAGGAACCTCTCAGGAGTCTGTATACACCCCTAGTGAGCGTAGATGATTATATATATATTCGGGATAGATTTCCGAGGGCATGGACTTGCCTTAATTATTTATATTGTAATGAATTTACCTAGACATGGATCTTGTCCGTATCATTTATATTTGGAGATAAATTACCCAGGGCTGGATTAGCCTTATACGGTACTGAGTGACTGATTGTCAGTCGATGTGTATTTATATACGGGTTGGAACACCCCTGGGCTGGATTGGGCATAAACAGTATCGAGTGACCGAATAATTTGTGACCAGTATTTACATGAAGTCTTTCTACTAAGATGTCATATTCCTCATATCATGCAGTATATTGATCTATTTCACTTATACAGAGTTTAACTGTTGAACTTGAAAGCATGCCTACATTTTTGTACAATTATTTATACTGGACTGTACCTACGGAGCTCGTCACTACTTTCAGCCCAGAGGTTAGTCTTGTTACTTATTGAGTTAATTGTACTTATACTACATTCTGTACCTCGTGTGCAGATCCAGGTGCTCCCGGATATGGCGGCTGCTAGATTTCGAAGTTAATTCCGTTGGGGACTATCAAAGTAGTTGCTTGACATCCACAGACTCGATTCCTTTCCTGTTTAATTATTGTAATGTTCTATATTTTCAGATAATGATTTTTATTTGTCAAACATTGTATTCATATTAGATACTCATTTACTCAGTGACACCGGGTTTTGGGAGTGTTATATTTGAATTGTGAGTTTCTTCCGCTGAATTTAATTATTTTGTTTTCAAACTTAAAAGATATGGTGGTTTATTGAGATTGTTGGCTTGCCTAGTATTGAGATAGGCGTCATCATGATATGTGAGATTTTGGGTCGTGACAGAAGCTCAATGAGATTTAACTCGAGGAGTTCTTCGAAAATGGCTGGCACATCAGAATCCAGAAATGGGTACTCTTTCTCTTGCATTTCTTTTAGAGTCAACTTTCCACTTGGCTTATCTTGAAAAGAAGTGGATTTCACACTCTGCTTCTTGCTCACCTTCGTCGTGAACTTCACAGGTGATATGTTGACATTCATAGCTTCTTTGCTTTCACACTTGGGTACGAACTTGCCCCACTTCCTGACTTCTTACTTGTTGTTCCCTTTGCGAGTCTCATAGATAGGCAACCTTTCGTTTCCAGCGGAGGCCATGCTTAACTCCATTTCATGGGTACGAGTCGCAAGTTCTTCAAATGTGCTAGGCTTGATACCTTGCAGGATGTAGCAGAGTCTCCAATGCGTGCCTTGGATGCACATCTCAATACCAGAAACTTCACTAAGCCAGTCTTTGCAGTTGAGGCTTGCATTCCTCCAACGATTAATAAATTCGATAACTGGTTCATCCTTCCGTTGACCAGTATTTATAAGTTCTACCATGCTCACAGTGCGCCTTGTGCTATAAAAGCGATTGAGGAACTCTTGCTCTAGTTGATCCCAGCTATCAATAGATCCCGCCTCGAGGTCTGTATACCAATCAAAAGTATTTTCTTTTAGCGAGCGGACGAACTGCTTGACGAGGTAATCTCCGTAAGTCCCATCGTTGTTGCATGTCTCATCGAAGTGCGCCACATATTGCTTTGGATTGCCTTTACCATCAAACTGTTGAAACTTTGGAGGTTGATAGCCAGCAAGCATCTTCAACATATAGATCCTTGTAGTGTACTACTTTGCGTATGTAAGGGAGGACTTGGCAGCAACTTTATACTTATTCATAATAGTTCCTTCAACGAACTCCTTCAGTTGATTGATGGGAATCATCCCTTCAGATGAGATAGGGATAACCTTAGCGGATGCTACTTGTCTTGGGGGAGAATCAATCTCTGGAACTTCTGGGAGTTTTCCAGGTGCATGGGTGGATTCTTCTTCCATCAAGATTCCCACCCTGTCTGTTAGCTTGTCAATTCTAGTATCTTGATTTTGCATGCACTTGGTCAAGCCACTGATTGCTTCCGTCAATTTTTCCAACTGCTCTTCCGCAGATAAAGTGTTTGTCACCATGGCTTGCATGATTGTTGTAGATGATGGGGAGTAGCATGGATTGTCACACAGATTAATTCTCGAATGGCTCACGCTATGCGGTGTAAGTGGGGATGATCCATCACTTGAAGCATCATCATCTTCCTTCATAACAGAGTACTTAGATCCGGAGAAGTCAAGCAGAACAAAGGTTTTCTTGATCTTTTCAGCAACATCACTTCCTTCTTCGGGTGCGCTTGTGGAGGATCTTGCTACTTTTGAGGATGAAGATCCGAAAACAGGGGTTGATGCGGACGGAACATGGGGTGCTTGTTGTCCTAACGAGCTTGCTTTGCTCCTCGTAACTGGTCCAAAGATTCCAAAAGTAACATCGAGGATGCTTTCCACATCAGCATATAACCTGGAATTAGCAGCCTTGGTGGAAGTTGAACTGGAGTTGTTTTTCTTTGAAGCCATTTTGATGTTCGTAACTTTGGTGATTGAAAAGTTGAGATGAGAGGTAGAGATTGTCCCACTGGGCGTGCCAGAATTTGTGGACAATTAATTTGCGTCGAGAAAATAAAATCAAGACCGAAAAATATTGCAACAATCGTAGTATTTTATTTCAAATATTTGAGTATTACAATCTCTATGAATTCTCTGATTCTACTTTTCGACGGTAAATAAAAGAGCCTTTGATATTAATCTTGAATTTTATTTTATTTTAATCCAAGTACTTGAGGCCTGATCTTAATCTTGATGTATTTTTAATCCAAGGGCTTGCAGCTTGTTCTTGAATCTTCTTCTTGATCTTTTAATCCTTAGAACACTTGAATGCTTGTAGCTTTTAGAGAAATCTGCAGCGTTTGATCCACGAGCTCCCTCTTACTTCTTATTATAACTTCTGGTGTCCTCTGTGAGTTACGAAGACCCATAATTATAGTTGTGGGAGGAAAGAGTTATGATAAGGACAAACTCTTTCTGACCAATCAAATTGAAGTGTGACAAGGCCGCATTTGATTGGCCAGAACATGTCATTTACACATGTGGCATGATTTCATTGGCCATTTAATTTGACTTGGCATGGCCATGTCATTTTGACATGTGGCACGATCCTATTGGCTCTTCCGCTTGACTTGGCGTGCCACGTCATTTCACGTGTGGCACTAAATTGGGCCTCTAGGAAGATGATATCTTGGGCTTAATGAAGTAGGCTCATCACTTTAGCTCAATGGATTAAGACTTATTTATTTAATCCATATATGTTGGACTTATATAATTAATTCAATTATAATAACCCATAATATTTATTTGAATTAGTATATTTAAAATATAATCCAAGTTATTTATTGTATTTGAATCCAATAAATTTTACATGCCTATAAAACTATTGTTGGTTATTGGAGTTGGACTCGGACCCTGTCCAAGCTCGTCACTACTTTCAACCTAAAATTCGGTTTGTTACTTATAGTGCACATGGGGTCGGTTGTACTCATACTATACTTCTGCACCTTGCGTGCAGATGTTGGATGTTGATGTTGTTGTGCACGGCGAGAGTTGGATTTCAAGATGTACCTGCGTTCCGGTCATAACTACCTCTTGATCTCACTACTAAAAAATCTAGTTTTAGCTACGGACACATTCTGTAGATAAACAAAAAAATCCTCCGCTAATCTCATTTAGCAACGGATTAGCGACATATTATCAAGAAATCCTGCTAGCTACGGGCGATTTTGTGATAGATTAGCGACGGCGTTCGTAGCTAATTCTAATTTTTTTTGTAGTGTCTTGGTAGCTTTGGAATTTTAATCTGTTCATGTATATTTCAAATAGATGATGTACTTTATTTCATACCATCTTTGTAAATTCTAAATCTTAGAAACTCATGATTTATACTACCAATCCTTGAGAATTCTCGTATAACAGTTTAGTTGTATTATCATTTCTTCTCTTAATAAATATCATTTGAACTGGTTTGTTATTAACTGGCTTACCTAGCAGGTTGGGTTAGGTGCCATCACGGCTAGTTGTATTTTGGGTCGTGACAGGCCTTTTATCATACATGTTTTTTGTCAAGTTTATTATTTCTTACGTATATTAGTGTCAACGTATATATAATAGACTAAGTTAAAATTGACCTTCCATTGTATATAGGTTGATTTTGAAGAAAAATATGCACGTCATGGTACTAAAAAACTTAGATACGCCGAATAGTTTATGTAATAGCACACAAATGGTATATATAAGTTTTGACAATAACATCATACATGCAAAAATTATGATACTTTGATACTGGTCAATGTGCTTATAAGTATATTTTTATGCTTGAATTCAACATTCTCTTCTGAAACTAAGGAATATCCTTTTAAATTTACCTGAAAATATTTTTTAGAATGTTTATGTTTTGCAAATATAATAAATAAAGTATACGGACAAATATCCTAAATATTGGACTATATTTATCGTAATATATTTTCTTGCACGAACAACTGTATGTTGCACTTTCAAGAGGGATATCAAGATAGACAACAAGAGTTCTGGTTAAGACAAAGCAACCAAAGCATTAGGAGGAAACATATACACAAAAAAATATTGTTCACAAAGAAGTGTTCGTTAAGACACCATCACATTAAATACTTTTAAACTCGAATACAATAATTATCTAACTAACATGACAAAATTGATCATTTGTGTAAGTTTTGATGATGTCTTTTTATTTTAAATTCATGTATTATGCTAATGTAATAATATTTTTCAGCATTTAGATGGTTGTTGTATTATTATACATAAAATTTCTCTCATTAATTAAATTTTATTGTTCCTTCATATAAATAAATATTTAAATCATCACATGTCATTATTAACGTGCAGTGCACGTTCATAAATACTAGTTTTTTAAATTTAACAATCAATGTTTATACTTTACAGGAAGAGAGTTATTCAGAGATTAATAATCTCAGTCTCTCATACTTATAATTATGAGATTATTATCCCATATTGAATGTGAGTTAGTTTATACCAACAATAACAACAACATAATTTGTACCGATATTAATTAATATTTATTTCTTGAGCCGATGGTCTATCGGAACAATCTCTTTACTCCATCAGGGTAGGGTAAGATCTGCGTACACACGACCCTATCCAAATCCCTCACTTGTGAGATTTTATTGGATTGTTGTTGTTGTATTAATTACTATTTATAATCAAATATGAAATAAATATAATCCGTTATAATCCTAGTATTTAAGCTTTGTGTCCAAAGCATAGTTGGCTCTTTGTTGCCTCGACCAATCAGAAGTCCGTAAGTACCAGGTAAAATTCACTCCTGGTAGTCTTATAATTTAGAGAGCTAAGTAGGTATGGCCCACACACGAGTCACCTCTGTTCCTAACTCAGTGACTGACTCACCACCGTTCTTCTTCGACCCAACTCTCTCTCTCTCTCTCTCTCTCTCTACACTCTCTATCTTCTTCAAGCTCTACTCCTCTATATCTCTCACAATGTCCTTTTTCGTCATTTCACGTTTCAATCTGACGGCTACGCCACCTTCCACGTCCTCTTCTTCTTCTTCTTCTTTCTTCTTCTTCCTTTTCCTTTTCATTCTATAGTAATCTTACTGTGCTCTCGCATAGCACAATATAACCGCCTCTTCTCTTCTCTTCTCTTCCGCCCCTCTAGGGTTTCTTTCTCTTCCATAAAGCAATTTTGGGTCGCCTCCTTTTTCCTTTCTTCTATTCGCTTCTTTTCCTGCGTCTGGGTTTCATCCATTTTCAAGGTAATTTTTCTATCCTATCTCTAATTTTTTCTTTACACCTATCGTATATATGTGTTTTGGTGTCTGTGTCTTTGTGTTTAAGAGATGGGTTTTTAATTTTTTGAAGTTTTATCATATGGGTATTGGGGATTTCTGAATTTTGCATGTTATTTTTTGGCTTGATTTTCTAGGGTTTTGAATTTTGGATTGAAGGGGAATACTGGTTAAAAACGTGTGGTAATTTTATGTTGAATGGTGATCGAAAAGAGCAGCTTTAAGGCATCAAAATTTGATTTTTCCGAGTTTTCTCCTCATAGTAAGGACACTATGTCGAGTGAGGACGAGGAGTTTGAGAGGCGAAACGGGGGTGAAGTTGAATCTAATGACGAGGATGATGATGATGATGACTACTTTGATGATTGTGACTCGGGGGCGGGTTCAGATGACTTTGATTTGTTGGAATTAGGTGAGTCTAGGGAGGAGTTTTGTCAAATTGGGGATCAAACATGTAGCATTCCCTTTGAATTGTATGATCTTTCGGGGCTGGGCGATGTGTTGTCGTTGGATGTTTGGAATGAGGTGTTGTCTGAGGAAGAAAGGTTTAATCTTGCTCAGTATCTTCCTGACATGGACCAGGAAACATTCATGAGAACGTTGAAAGACATCCTCGCGGGTGATAATTTGCATTTTGGGAGTCCCATTGATAAACTGTTTAACATGTTGAAGGGCGGGTTATGCGAGCCGAGAGTGGCGCTTTATCGCCAAGGATTGATTTTCTTTCAGAAGCGACAGCATTATCACCGCCTCAGAAACCATCAGAATGCAATTGTCAGTAATCTTTGTCAGATAAGAGATGCTTGGCTCAGTTGTCCGGGGTATAGTATTGAGGAGAAGCTTCAAGTGCTGAACATTAAGAAGAACGAGAAGATTCTAATGTATGAGAAGATGGAAGAACTGGAAAGTGATGGATCCGAGAGAGAGGAGTTTAGTGATACTTTGTGGGGCAAAAGAACAAAAGATCGGAATCTTGGGCAGAATATGGGCTGTTATTCTGGATATGGGAAAGGGTCAGCCTTGGATTCATCTTCTCTTAGGCAAATGGCTTCTTCGGAAGCTACCAGATACAGAAAGCAGAACCTAAGAGGGACATTCAAGGTAGGTGGAAATGGCTCAAAAGGAATGGAATTCAAATCATCTGGGCCATATGATTCTGCATTGCCTCTTTCTCGTCGTGGTAAAGGAATGGGCTATGATTCTGGGATGGCTGTCCCAATGAGAGATCAGTTGAATGGCTACGATGAGGAGGATGGGATGTACGAAGTGGATGTGCAGAGAGAGAGAAACTTTTCACGAGCAGGGGCTGTTGATAAATGTGGGAGTGTCAAATCGGGGAAGAAGCATGAAAGGGTCAGAATGGAAGAATGTGCTGATGTTTTCTTGGGCGTGCCTATGCCTTTGAAGAATGATCCTTATGCCTACGGCAAGAACAATACTGTCAACCAGCTGTCAGATATTAAGGTCTTGACTGCAAAGCCCAGCAATGCCAGAACTGCATATGATTTTGGGAAAAAGGACAGGTATGCTGATGGTCTCCCACAGTTTGGCTCTGAAGATCAGATGAATAATTATGGGAAAATCCGGATTCCCAAAATGTCACGGAAGGGAAGTGGAATGGAACTAGCAAGTGGAAGTGAA
Organism: Nicotiana tomentosiformis; assembly: GCF_000390325.3. Lineage (NCBI taxonomy): Eukaryota > Viridiplantae > Streptophyta > Magnoliopsida > Solanales > Solanaceae > Nicotiana > Nicotiana tomentosiformis. The sequence goes on from NC_090822.1 coordinate 114,657,335, forward strand.
CAGTTTTGGCCAAGTAAAGCACCAGAGGATACCTATTTTACCAACCCATCCCATAAGTTTGGTAACTTGAATGTAAAAAGCAAAAAGTGGAAGGTGGATCAAGAATATCCTGATCGCAAGTTCAATGATAAGTTGTTTCAGTCAGACTATAGGGCAAAGGCGGCCTTCCCTGAGAAGGTCAGGGCAAAAATGCAGAATGGCGGACAAGATGCTTCTGGAACCAGAGGTAGAAGGGTATTTGCGAATATTGAAGAAACTGAAACTGAATCATCAGAAAAAAGTGATGAGGATGAGGAATATAATCCATTGATGAGGAGCAAGTGGGCATATCCCAGTGGTTCCCCAAACTTGATGTCCGCATTGGATACTAAAAAGGCTAAATTTTCTCAAAAGGATAAGTATAGTATTCCGGCTCGTGATAGCTCATTTCATTCCTCTAGGATGGTGAATGACTCTGGTGAACTTCTCCACTCGAAGAAAACTGGAAGTCTTGGCCTGGGAGCAGAACCAATGCATGATCTTGGTCATTTGAGTAGTTTCTCCACCAGAAATTTGGCTAGAAATCATTTCTCTGGTCTAAGCCAGTTCAATAACAACAATGACGACGATGAGGACGACGAGCAACCAATCTACAAGCTAGCCAAGAATGGCCCTTTGCAAGGGGACCATACTGAAAGGTTCCACATGGTATCCACCAGAGAGAAGAAACATAAAGGAAAAGCTAGCCGTGATATCCTGCAGTCAAACTATATGCAAGATCACAAGTTTCAGGAGGATGACTCATTGCGGACACGGTTTCCGACTAAAAAAAGTGGAGTTTCTGCCAAGTTTTCAAAGAAAGGTCAGATGCTTGACACACGTGCTGGTGATCATCATGAAAAATCTAATATGCTATTAACAGGTTGCAATTCGGTCATGAAGAAGCGGAAAGTCAAAGCTGATACCCCATACATGGATGAGCTAGATGGTACTGACCATCTCTATGCTGAAATCCAGCAGCGACAAGATGATCTATCAACGAAGCGGGGTAAAAAGAAGCTGGAGGATGAATCGTGGCCTTCTTCAATGGGAGTTCCCAGATCTCCAACTTCAGAAATGATAGAAGATGTAGATGTGGAAAGCCGGCCTCCAAAAAAGCCATTCCCTTTGATTACCCCTACAGTTCATACTGGCTTCTCATTCTCCATCATTCATCTTCTCTCAGCTGTTCGTATGGCAATGATTACTTTGCTTCCAGAAGAGGCTGTAGATAGAAATGCTGGAAGACAGGATACCGTGGAGGAGCATGGTATCAAGCAAGAAGCTGTTAACGGAGTTGCACCGCCTTCAGAGTTAGATGGTGACAATTCACCTCCTTCAACTCAAGCAAATGTGCCCTCTCTCAGTGTGCAGGAAATTGTTAACCGTGTGAGATCAAACCCGGGAGACCCCTGTATTCTTGAGACTCAAGAACCTCTCCATGATTTGGTCAGAGGAGTACTCAAAATATTTTCTTCCAAAACAGCACCACTAGGAGCAAAAGGATGGAAGCAACTTGTGGTCTATGAAAAAACCACCAAAAGTTGGTCCTGGATTGGTCCAGTGAGTCCCGACTCATCTGATCATGAGCCTATGGAGGAAGTCACATCTCCAGAAGCGTGGGGTCTTCCCCACAAAATGCTTGTGAAGTTAGTTGATTCGTTTGCCAATTGGCTGAAAAATGGTCAGGAGACACTACGGCAGATAGGAAGTCTTCCTGACCCTCCGTTGTCGTTGATGCAATATAATTTAGATGAGAAGGAACGGTTCAGGGACCTGCGAGCGCAGAAGAGTCTGAGTACCATTGGCCCAAGCTCCGAAGAAGTCAGAGAGTATTTCCGTAAAGAGGAATTCCTTAGGTATTCAATTCCTGACAGGGCCTTCTCCTACACTGCTATTGATGGGAAAAAATCAATAGTTGCTCCTCTGAGAAGGTGCGGTGGCAAGCCAACTTCAAAAGCCCGTGATCACTTCATGCTTAAAAAGGATCGTCCTGCCCATGTCACAATTCTCTGTCTTGTGCGAGATGCAGCTGCTAGGTTGCCTGGCAGTACGGGGACTAGAGCAGATGTTTGTACTTTAATCAGAGACTCACAGTATATAGTGGAAGAGGTATCTGATGCTCAAGTCAATCAAGTTGTTAGTGGTGCATTGGACCGTTTGCATTATGAACGTGATCCTTGTGTACAGTTTGATAATGAGAAGAAGCTCTGGGTTTACTTACATAGAGATAGAGAAGAAGAAGATTTTGAGGATGATGGTACTTCATCTACAAAGAAATGGAAGAGGCAAAAGAAAGAAGCTCCCGAACCATCTGACCAAGTAGCAGTAACCATCGCTTATCATGGCACAGGGGAACAAAACGGTTTTGATTTGAGCTCAGATCTCAATGTTGAGCCGTCAAACATGGATGAAGATCGAACAGACCTTGCTTATGACGATGTTAAGGATCAAGTGGAGGAAAATATTAAGAGCAGCCATGTGTCAGAACAAGGTGCTACGCATTGTAGTTCTTCTCTGATGGATTGGGACACTCTTTGCTCAACTCCTGGAGAAGGAAATAATTTGTTATGTCAACAGAACTCTACTGATAATTTTGATGATGAAACATGTGGTGGAGAACCACCTGCTTGATTGTGGAAAGAGCTCTGTCACGAGCTTCCAGGTACTTTGTCCGTTCACTTTTTGTAGCTGTCACTACTTTTTACAATGGATTCAATTTCCTTTTCTACCTCCAATCCACTCTGAACTGTAAACTTGTATTTAAGGTTCATCATGTTATGCAACTTATTTAAACTTTTAATTTGGTTGATTGGTATATTTGACTGTACTTTGAACTTTTAAACTTGTTTGATTGTAGTTCGACTTGTAATTATCTGATTTGGAATTTTGCGTCACTTTTACATTTTTATGGGGGGAATTTTGTAAGTGAAGCATGCATATTGCTGAATTATAGGTAAAATATTAACCATGAGTATTTCGATGGTAATTGCAGTTTAATCTTTTTGGTCGAAGCACAAGGTTTGTCGGTTTCATTGCAATATACAAAAAGCTTTACATTGTTTTTGGGACTTGAGGCTCTAGCTTACACTAGCAACATGACCTGGTCTCGCGTCATGTTTTTAGTCTCTTGCTGTTTCTGTCTTGAGAATTTGTATTAAACAAATAGTGCTCTCTTTATTTATACGTAGGCCAGAAAGTTATACATTTGGATTTCCCTTTTATGAGTGTGATTCAGGCTTCGATTCATTTTGGTTGATTCCGCATCCCGGGGGAGGGGGTGGATTGTAGTGCTTTTTCTCCTTAACCTACTGTTGAATTGGTCTTTGCTGCAGAAAAGCCCTATATATTCCCCACCTGAAGACAGGAGATGTCGATCATCTGATGGCTCTAACAAAACATACTGTCCGTTATGCTCATTGAAATTCATCCACTTCCAACAGTTCCAGTGTTTTGGCCACGCTAAGGGTGTATTTTTGCAATGGCGGTTCAGTTGTAGATTCATTCTAGTTAAAACAGGAAAAAATGGGGAGCCTCTGATATGTAGACTGCAGGTGGTAATTGCTTGCTATTGCACAACCTTTTTATCCCATAATGCCTTGCCTTCTTCATTGTCCCTTTTTCATTTGTTCTTTTTTCCAGTATATATTTACATGGCTTATTCATATGAAACCAGAATGCAGAAGCAACAACTGTTCTGAATTGAGAAGCAACAGAGTCCATCTGTTATACATACCCCTCCTATGTACATACATCTAAGTTAGATGAGATAAATGAAAATAAGTCGGTCTTGTGATCTTTGTGCTTGCTCAAGCTTTGCTGCCTAATGCCCATGTTCCTACAACTGCATTCATACTTAGATCTTCTCTCCTACAACATTTATTCAGGTGTGATTGGGACGCTCTTCTGTTTAACAATGTTAAATGGAAGAGGGGAACAAAATTCCTATGAAACTAGTTTAAAGAAAACAAATTCGTACTATCAATATTCAGGGAAAGCCTTGAGCAATTGTAATTCGAGTAATCTTAATTTGCTCAGACGTCTCACTGAACTTAATTCCTGAAACTTATCTTCTAAGTTGATCATCTGTATTAGAGTCAAAAGGCATTTCAGTTTACATGTATCGTTTACTAATGTTTCCACACTGAGAAAAGTTACAAATAAAGTATACGAACTCTATCAACGTCGCATCGACAGACACTTCAAACCTAATTGCAATGTACAGCGCAAACATTACATATTTCCATCATTGTCTCAGGAACTCCAACTCTGTTTCCTACAAGAATTTCAAAGAAATGAAACTCTTCAAAAAATTAAATAAATAGAATCGGGATAAATTATCCGCTACGTATAGGTGAGTATATGGATATCCAAGGACATATATTATGTACAACTTTTCTCCTTAATTCCTATATTATGTTGGAAGTCTGGACTCCTCTAATTTAGAGCAGTGAGGGCAACTCTTGAATCTCGTAAAGGAGCTACCTCTGCAATATGCTTTACATCTCCGTTTGCTTGCTTTGAGGATTTTCCATCCCAAAATGAATTCAACAACTCCTCAAAAGCAGGAGTTTTTAGTTCTTCAATAGATTCAACACTTGGTAGATTAAATGGTCTCCTCGTTGGGGTCGAGCATGATGGTTCATCAACCTAGCATAATTAAAAGCAATTTGAAAGAGAGTATTTTCTTAACAAACTGAACATAAATTTTGATGCAATATCCTTACCACATATTCTTGTGAAAGACATTTTCCAGTATATTCTGTAATCTCAACAACCTTGTGGTAGTGCCCGCTATTTAGTTCTCTCAACTCTCCACAACAAGGAACAATCGTCGAATCAAGGTTTGCACAAGCATCACGGTCGAGTTGTAAAGAATCTACACATGTTAATCAAGTTAATTGAAAGACAAAAGTTGATCTTGTAACGTCTAAATCTTGATAGCTTACGGTCAATAGATGAGAGTAGGTGTTTGCTAGCAGCATCAGTGTCTTCAACGGTGGATGACACGCCAGATGAAAATCGCACACGCAATGCTTGATTTGCATCCATTCCCCCCCTGCATAAAACGTAAAGACGGTCACAGTCTAAGAAAAATATCACAACTATGAAGCTGAACACTTGAACAGTCGGCGAATGAACTGACCTAACAATTTCATCGACAAAAGCAACATTTCTCTCCTCTAGATTCAATAAAGACTGTTGAGCATTTGTCCATTGCTTTGCTCCCAATTTAGCCTTTTGCACACTGCACATTCATATTCCAGGTTAGCAGAAAGAATGATAAAAAGACTTATAGACATCAAAGAACAGTGTCAGTTCAAAGATATTATGGAATATAAGCTGGGTGACATACCAATTCTGTAGCACCTCCTCCATTTCTTTCTTCCCATTTTCCACAGCAGCAGTATCCTCAAGATGGTGCGATTCAGCCTTTTCCATGTAATTGGACCATTTGACTTTAACTGAAGAAGTTGAATCTTGCATGGTTGACATCTCTTGTTTTAGTCTGTTGGTTTTGTTAGAGGCACTTTCTCTAAGGTCATCAATTGCGGTTTGAACCTAGAACAGATAGCCATGCAAAATTCAATTAGCTATTGCAACCTAAAGTACACCAAAATCAATTAATGACTGATTCAGGATGCAGGATTTTCTGCTCAACAATGCAATAAGTCAATTATTAACTAATGAGCATTTACTACAAACAATTAAGCACATACTCAAGCATAAAACTAGATAAGAGAAAAGGAAGTCCCAAGCTGTCTACAACACCTACAAGACTTCTCATGAAGATATTGTGTCATCATCTTGCTCAAGATTAGAGTCTTAGCCACACCAAAAATTGAGATGCACATCTTTATTATTAATAGATGACCTACCAGCTTTTTCTTCCTAGCATTTGATCCAGCAAGCAGTTCTGCCACTTTCTCTAAGATTTGCCTTTCCTCATTGGCAGCACATTCCTAAAAATGAGAGATCCGCAATAAAATGAGGTTAAGAAATGTATATTGACCTTTGTTTAATAAATAGCCATATGCTGGTGGATGAAGTCGCTTACCTCAAACTTATTTTCTAGTTCAGAGAATTTCTGGTCACTGACTGTCTGTGCTTCTTCCACTATTTCACCCAACTGGGACACATGCATATCTAAAGTCTTAAAGAAGTTCCCAGTAATCTGAGAAATGGACCTTGACATTGAGATACTCCCGCAGTGTGCCTGTAAAGGCATCCAAAATTTATTAGCTCTACTCAAGAAGGAAAAAGAAAGATCCAAAATAGAATCAGTGAAGATTATACGTGCTTCACAAATAGTCAACTATTGATACCTCACGTTGTTGTTGTGCAAATGCAATTAGTTTCTCCTCCTGATTGTGCAAACTTTTTTGAAGATCATTAACCAAGGTATCAGCCTCAGAAGCAATCTCCTTAAAAAGCTACATCAGGAAAAAGGAGATCAGATGAAAAAAATAAGTTCCTCTCTGAATTTCTAAAAGCAACATAAAAGATACGCACCTCTCCCAAAGCAGAAGAATGTTTTGAAACTTCACAATTTAAACGGTCAAAGGTTGACTGAGCATTGCCGTCAAGCTCCCCGGCCAAACCATCTAAAGCTTTAATACCAGAACCAAACATAGTTTTCAAGTTCTCTAGACGGCCTCGAAGTTCCTCCACTGCCTGAAAAGCAGACCAGAAAGTAATATTGGTTAATAGGAGTACAATTTCCACCAGAAGTATGTAAACCTATTACACAATTGATGCACTAGGCTTATTAAGCATGTAAGTTTTTTGTTTTGTGTCAAAATAGCATGTTCAAATAATAATATATGCTCCCTAATTCAATTAATTTTAGTAAATACTGCAACAAATAATTTCTGAAAACTACATATTCCCACTTCCTTTTGGTATCATGTCATGCAATTTTTCTAGTGTCACGTTGAGTGTGGTACTTTAAAGGCTAATTCTACATTTGAGTCAGGAATACCTTAGTCTTTGTAGAAACAAAGGACTGCATGTCTTCCTCCATGCCTTTGAGTTGTTGCTCTTGTTCTGTGGTTGAAGAAGCAACAGTCTTATGTAGGACTTCAAGCTCTTGAGTCAATTGGGATTGGAATTTTTGGATGAGAACTCTGTTTCCATCTTCTATTTTGTCTTTCCGCTCTGAAATCAACCATTATCAGTATGCAGGAGTTTGATGCAACATTGTTTTCTTAGCAAGAAAATTCGTCATGTATTCGAGTTTTAGAACTACTGTGTACATACCAATCTTGGCAAACAAGTTCGACACGTCTGATGCAGCATTTTCCAGTTCAGCTCGAAGTTCAAATGCTTGCTCAACCAGTGCTTTTTCTGGTAGAAGACATGCAATTCCAGATATTATGCACAACTCTAAAAGTGAAATAATTTTATATAAACCCCGCACATTCACTGCCTAATGATATGGATGGCTACATCTAAATTTACTAATGTTTAAGAACAAATGTAATATACCCATATACCAATTTTACTTTTTTGAAAATGTTAAAATAATAGGAGTTATTTGTATAGATACATTGCTTCCCCAAAGAGGCAAGACAATTGACTAGCAAATGAATTCTCCTTTCGCCCTGCATAGAGGATGAAGCTTACCAGATTTTAGGAGGTTAGATATCAGAAATTCCTTTTCTTTTATAGTGGTAATTGCCTGCCTATGTTTGTCTTCGAGATCAGCCAATGTATGCTGAGTTTCCTGAAGCTTTTTCTGAAAGACACAAAAGTATAGAAAATTCAATGAGAAAGAGTCAGCAATAAAGATGTGGAATAAGTTGGGGTCAGAATTCCATTAACCTCTGTCTTCTCAAGTTTGTCACCCAATTCTGCTGTCAACAATTGCTGAGAATTGTACAGTTCCTGAAGTTCCAAAAGTTTCTGTTTGCAGAAGGCAACATGGTAATGAGTTATGATTTATCAATTTTTTTTTACAAAAGTTATCAATTTTAATTAGAAAATGAAGGATGCTCAAGATTTTTCAGCTCTTGCCCACCTTGTCCCTGGATTCGAAGTCAAGTTCCATTCTTTCTATCTTTTCAGACATTGCCTGGGAGAGGATAATGACAAGTTAACCATAGGACTATTAAACAAGTATGTAGAGTGAATGTAACCAATCATGGGATCCAGAAAACAGTACTGAACCTTCTTCTCTGCTTCTTCTTGAAGATATCGGTCTCTAGGTATATAAATTCCATTCTTCTCTCTTGCAGCATACACCTCTGTCGGCATTAAAATAGAACAAACAAAATATGTTATCAAATAATTTATCAATGCAAGATATAGATTTATATATAGAAAGAAAGGAAGATAGAAATATAGACCTTGCTTCAGTCGGTCAATCTCAGAGTACAAATCCTTGATCATTGCAGATTTCATCATCTTCTGGTTAATCTGAAATAGCAGCAGAAGAAAAAATGAAGGATACTTGAATCACAGAGGAAAGGTAAAGAGACATTCTTTAGGTGAGAAATGTCCAGAAAACTGACCTCTGGTTTGTTCTTTATATTTTTGGCACGATGAGCATAATCTAAAGTGCTCAGTGTCTCCTCCAGACAGTGAACTGAGGGTGATATAGTTGCAATAATGCATGTCTTTGTTTTCCCTCCCAGTGAATCCCTCAACAACCTCGTCAATTTGCTATCCCTGAGATACAAATGCAATTCTTTCTCAGAATATGTAAGAACTAAAAGCATTCTATAATAACCTAGATCTGGATTAAAGAAGACCTGTATGGGATATGACCAGAGTGCTCAACTAAAGCATTTATAACACGACCAAGTGTAAGCAAACTCTTGTTGATTTCACCAGCTTCCCTCGCTCTGCCCTGCAGCAAAGGAAATTTTAGCCTACTATCGCTTACTATAACTAAGAAGAAAAAAGGGCAGAAAATACAGAGATCTTAGAAAGCAGAATGTCTAGGGATTAGCTGTCATGAACAAAAGATAAATTTGAGACATTGCTAAAACAGCACTCTGGGCATTCTATTGTTTCTTTAAACTATGTTTACATGCGCTAAGCATACTGCCAAATGCAATGGCTTGACAGTCAGATAATTTTTTAAGTCTCAGACTCTCACCTCCCTTGCACCAGAACGTGATATATTCTCAGAACCAGCAAGATCGACAAGGTTCAATTTGCCACATTTGATCATCTCTTCTCCTTCTGGAGTGCATTCCTTGATGTGAATTGTGATAGAGAAAATAGAATGGGAACGACTGCTCTGTTTATTAAGAAGAGTCTCTGCTGTACGCCTCTTCGCTGAACCTTTCTCCAAGATCTTGTAGATTTCATTTGCAGTGGAAACAATCTCCTCTTCTAAGCCTCTAACCAAAACTCCCCCCTTACCATCTTCCATCAGCGCTATTGGTTTTTTGGATTTATCATCTACGTACTTTGTGCATTCCTCAGGAGCTAAAAGATCTGTGATCTCCTCATTATACAGCTCCAAAAATGTTACTTTCATGCTATATTCAGCATTTTGAGCTTCTAATATCGCGAAAATTTGCCGAACAGCACGGGGGATAACACCTGCGTCACTTGGAAACTCCCCATTCTAAACAGGGCAACTTTAACAATTAGTATGAAGAAATAACTAGTAGAAACAAAACATTTCTATCAACACCACCAACCTTTTTTCTTCCACCTCCCTCCATTGTATAAGTTTTCCCAGTTCCTGTCTGCCCATAAGCAAAAATGGTGCAGTTATATCCCTCTAGAACTTCAAAAACAATAGGCCATATGGCAGAATCATACAAGTCCTTCTGTTGGGATGTTGGTCCAAACACCTAAAACAGAATTATCCAACATAAAGTTAGAGTCTTTATGAAAATCATGATTAAGTAAAAACAAATTATAGAGTTTTATTTTTTAAAATTACTAAAAGTGTAATGATATTTAAGAATTACCAAAACGCGATCGTCTAAAACTTAGTAAAACAAATTAAAAAAACAATGGATTTTGCTCTACTTTATTTGAATTTTCATTTCTTTTCGTCCACATTCCCTATCGTGAATCTGTTTGAATATGATGCTAACAGATAAATGAGAAATCAGATGTGAAATATCATACCTTATCAAAAGCAAATGTTCTGTCAATCTGCTTATTAGCAATGTTCTGAATAGCAGAAACTTCTCTTCGACCCTCATTACACGAAATCACAACTGGTGTATGCAATCTTATCTCATCCTCACTCAACGGTCTGCAAATATTTCACACCTTAGCAAATTCCAATCAACTATACTGTTCAACTCAAAATCAGTACATTGACGCCTTTTTTAGTATAACCAACTCCAAAGTACACTACACTCATTTTAACTAACCTGCAGCGCAAAATAACTTGTACATTGACGCCTTTTTCTTTATCATGCTTTCCGCTCATACTATTATTCCCTTCCCCTGATCGCAGATCTCTCGCCGCCGCCTTGTCGCTCGACCGCGGCGGCGTCTGCAAAATAAAGCCGCCTCCTCTTCTCTGTTGCTGCGATTGCGATGACTCCATTCCTCTAACTATCCTTCAAATCTTCACAACCTTATTTCTCTTAGTCAACGTAACTCAGTTCAAATTCAAATCTGAGCAGAAAATAATACATAAAAACAAACAAATAAACAACAAATATATATATAAAAAATTTATACATGTACCATAAAAAGCAACAAATATATCTGGAGAAGTAAAATGTGGATTTGAATTCAATGATTAATCGACAACGACTTACCGATGCGAAAATTTCAACGAAAAATAAATTGTACAAAAAAGGATAAGTCATAAGTAGAATCGATGCATTTACAGATACGATAAAAGTAAAATGCAAGAAGTGTATGTGTGTGTATACTTACAGAAAGTGAAGTAGTTGCCGGCCGTTGAGAGCTTCGACTAATTCGGCAATGGCGAATGTTCTAGAGAGAGAAACTCAGAAGGAAATGTACAGTGAGAGAGGGAGAGAGTGTGTGTAGTGAACGGAGAGCATTTAAATTTAAACATAATAAGAGCCAAGTAGAAGAAATCCGGCCTCTATTTACTCAAGTTATCAATTTAATAGTTTAGATCTTTTTGGGGACATAAGATTAAAAAAAAAACAATTTATTAATTTAGAAAGCGCCATAAACGTTTCGTCGTCAAGCATTTCAATTAGAGAAAAATATTGATTTTCGAGACATAAGAATTAAATTAATTTCTCAGTCCCAAATTATGTGTCACTTTTCGAGATTCAAACTATATAAATTTTAATTAATATTTAATTTTTTTACCATATTGACATAGTTATAATTTATAATATTTTTCATATAATTTTAAATATTTTAATTATAATTTTAAAAAATTAAAGATTAGTCAATTGATTCACGAAAAACGAAAGCAACACTTATTTTGAGAAGTAAGAAATATTAAATATATCAGTCTATTTACTACACCTTAATCTATGACCGACAACATTTATATAGATATTTTAAAATCTTTTAACATACGTTAGCTAAAGAGTCATTATATATATTAAAAAATCTAATCAAACGGGAGAAATCTAAATTCAGCAAAAAAAAATTGGAGAATTTTCTAATAAGGTGAGGAAAATTTAAGAACATTTAAAGAAAATAATTTAAATATCGAACGAGTTTGGTGTAAATAATTTAGACACGTGATTTTCCTTTTGTTTACTAATTTTTTTTTTTCTTACTCGATGTTGCTATATATATTGGGGTTACAACTAATTTGATTTTGTAATGCATAATTTTTTGCAAAGGTGCTGAAATTAGAATATTTAATATCAAATCACATTGATATAAATTTGTGTTCAAATCAATAATTGTGGTGTACTAGTACACATTAGAGAATGTCAAATTTGTACCAGTCCTTCGATGCTTTAAAATAAAAAATCTTATCTGATGACCATGTAAAATAGTTGTAATAGTTTTAAAATAATGATTATACAAATCTAAGGCAATTGAATTTTCTATATTTAAAGGGAGTCAGGTGGAGCCTCATTCCCCTGAGGAGGAGCAGTAGGGTCCAGAACATGCCAATTGTCTTATTACTATATTTCATGATTATTTTAATTAATAAGGATTATAGAGTAATCCAATAATGTTGGGATGATTTTGAATTCAAGAAATTGCTTACTATGTCTTCAAGTTTTGTTTTATATTTGAATCCCATTTTAAGTTCAAAGCAATGGGGAAAACTATCAAGATTTGATACCTAATCATCGACTGAGTTAATCTTTCTATTAGTAAAACTTGTATCCAAATTCATTTAATTTAACTGTCTTTTATAAGTAAGCTAGTTTACCTCATTTCTATTATTTTGTTTCTTTCATATAAATATTTTTACTTTTTTTAATCCATCTATACTGCTTTGATGTCACATGATGTGTTTTTCTCTAAACCATCACTTGTCTTGCAGTTTGTATCATCTCTTAGGTCCTTTTTTTTGATGCAACACATGAAAGCGCCCTTTTATTGGTATCCCGGCAGGCTGCAGCTTTCCAAATTTTATATTGAACGCATGGCGAACCTAGAACTCTTTAAATTCAAGCCAAGTCTGGAAAGAATACCCATCAAATTTAAATACGAAAATGCTTTCTCTAACAATTAACGAAAAAGCTCGACGAAGGAAGGGACGTATGTGGAGAAGAAAAACGCTTTAGGAAATGGAGAATTTTTTCCCATTAAAAACAAAGAAGGTCGAAGATGACCTATGATGCGTCTATCTATTAGATTTTACCATATCCATTATCAATTTGAAACCTTCACACAAATATGATTAGGAGTAAATTAAAAGAAAAGTTGAGGAATAAAGATTAGGTGAAAGTAAGAAAACAAGGAAATAAAACGGAGAAAAAAAAAGTAGACAAAAGGTGGGGTTAGTGTGTGGTGTCAAAGTTGCCCCACGTGATAAAGAGTGATGTGATTCCGCACATGCACTCCCTGCTCTCTTTTCCTAAATCTCCTTTAATTATTTGAAGAAAACAAAAAACTTGTAACAGAAAAATCAGAGTGGATGTGAACTAATTAACTTATCTCTTTGAAATAAGGGTAAAGGTAAGAGAGGAACAATGGAATTATTAAAAAATTAGTGATACTAGTAACCAATTTAGATCACATATGTCTTGACTAAAAATAGTTTATGATATTGTAAATAAGCTATTTATTATGAGAGCTAAAACTGAAGGACAGACTTGCTCTTAATCCCTTAATATTTTATAAGGTGTGTGCTCAGTTATGGAAACCTGTTCAATTTCAACATACCATAAATTGTTTAACTAATGTTTTCGTTCAAAGAAGTCGGAAAAAAAAAAAGCAAAACGACTAGGAGAACTGAGTTTATATTATTCCCCTTTTATTGCTAGTAAGGTTAAAATTGAAAACAAAATTCATTTGCTTTCTCCTTTTTTGGCTGTTAATTTTGTTGATGTACGATTAACATGAAACCTTTGTAAAAAGTTCCGATAATTTACACACGACCATTTTCACACAATTATGCTCTAAAAAAAAAAGGAAAAATGTAACAAATGTTATGTGGTTGTAGACAGAGACAGAGCAAGAATTTTGATTATATCAATACTGAAATTTAGGACAGGATAAATTACTGGGTTCGGAATAAATTATTACACATATTAAGTAAATTTTTAACACAAAATACAATCTAAGCCATAGTTACTTGCCGGGCCGGCCCTTCCATAAAACAAGTAAATCAACTGCTTTAGGCCCCACATTTGTGGGGCTCTATTTTTTGTTACACCTAATATGCTATGTATGAATTTTAAAAAAAGGTCATGTGAAGTAAAAAAGTTTGATTTTTTCCTTTAACAAGTATAGAAAAGAAGAATTTGCAATTGCTATGATTTCTGCCAAGAAAATTGCACTTGAAATGAATATCGCTGAATTTCGTAAGAAACGCGTGATATATAGGAAATAACAATTTGATGAGAATGTTGATAATAAAAACTCAAAATCTTTCGAATAGTCCTTTGGAGTTGATTGCTTTATTCATAGCAGACAAAGCTATTTTTTTCATTTCAAAATAGATTTGAACAATTTGAAGCATATGAAAATATTTTTGATTTTCTATTTAGCGGTAAAAATTAAGATCACTAGATGATAGGAATTTGAAAAAATATTGTCTTAATCTTGAATGTTCCTTAAAGCATAATAATCAATTCAATATTGATAGTTTAGATTTATTAAAAGTATTTAAAAAAATAGTACAATTAGAAGATAACAGTTTGATTGATACACTCTGTCAAATAAAAAGATTTGATTCTTTTTCCAATGCCTATATTGCTTATGGAATAATGTTAATAATTCTTGTTACCGTCGTTTCAGCGGAAAGAAGTTTTCAAAATTAAAATTAATAAAATCTTACTTAAGATCAACAATATTTCAAAAAATGTTAAATAGAATAGTTATATTATCAATTAAGAAATACTTATTGGGAAGTACAGATTATAAGAAAATTATTAATAACTTTGTATCTAAGAAACGCTAGAAAAATAGATTTCAAATAAATAAATAAATTTAAAAAAAAAAAAAAGTTAAGACCCCTCATAAAATTTCGCTTTAGGTCACAAAACTCGTCGGGCTGCCCGTGGTTACTTGGTTCTGTCAAACCCGTAGCTGGACTTGTAGCTCCGCCAGCCACTGGACTTATACAGCTACTCGATGAGTTACATTATTATAAGTTAAAGCCATTTATCGGTCAAAGAATATGACAGTTACACAGCACAAAGCAGTCTTCCTATAATTGTTCCTCACATCATACAAACATGTATTGAAACTGAAGCTCCATTGGATTTTTATCACTTCAAGGCACAAGCTGATACTACTGTTACTTAAGGAATACTCAATCCCTATGCAGCGTACGCTTTACTTTTCCCTCTTTGTTTCCATAAAAAGGCCCCTGCAACAGTCACTCTTAAATTTGGTAAAGAGTTTATTCTTCCTGCTAATGTATGATGAGGTTTTATACTTATATAATAACTACAGCGTAAATGAAATTTTTATATTATTAGATCATTTAAAAGATAATAATTACAGTATAGATATTATTGGATCACTTAAAAGATAAAAATTATTGATAACTACTCGGACAAAGTGGGTTGCTCTGATGGTAAGTACCCTCCACTTCCAACCAAGAGGTTGTGAGTTCGAGTCACCCCAAGAGCAAGGTGGGGAGTTCTTGGAGGGAAGGATGCCGAGGGTCATTTGGAAACAATCTCTCTACCCCAGGGTAGGGGTAAGGTCTGCGTACACACTACTGAAAAACAAGATTATTAGTAAAATTGTGTTCATAAACAGAAAATCAGAAAATCAGAAAATTGAAGGTTAGAAAAACAAAAACAGAAAAATAATTATTTCGAGTCACACAAGTTTATTGTGTGTCCTTAAGAAATTTAATCATTTCACTGCTGCCCAAGTTATACAAATTAATTCCTCCAAAAACAAAAAATTACTGTAAAAGCGACACTTTAATTTACATAACTTCAACAAACTCAAATGGCAGAGTAAATTATACATGATATTTATGTTCGTTTTGAAAATATAATGCAAAGAACGGAGAAATTTTAGAATTTTTAGTGTGTAAAAAATGAGGCAAGACCTCTCTATTTATATCCAACGAATGAGTGGATCGGAGCAAAAATTTCTTTCCTAGTGGTGTCTTTTCGGGTATACAACTTTTTATTTCTCATTCAGACCTGCAAAGCCCAATATTACCTACAATAACACGTTTAATAATACAGTAAGCAATAATAATATAAATTTTTTTTACATAAGTTAAATTCATATATAATATATCTACCATCCCAACACTTTGGGAGTACCTGGGACTCACAAATAAATGTTGAGCGCGAAGACTCATTTTGGAGTGCACCACCTTTATTTGCTTTCTTAATATTCCGTAAAGACTATTTAGGGACTGAATCGTTCAGATCAGTCTGTAATGACCCGACCGGCCATCTCGACCATTTGCATTCCGTTCAACTATTTGAAATCTTGAGTAACTTCATATGATGTATTATGACTTGTGTGAATCGTCGGTTTTGGTTTTCAGGTTATTCGGAATTGAATTGGAAGAATGGTTCTCAACTAATGAGCTTTAAGTTGGAAGAGTTGACCGCAATTTGGCTTTGGTGTAGATGACTCTGGAATAGTATTTTGATAATTTCAATAGTTTCGTATGGTAATTTTGGACTTAGGCGTGTGTATGGATTTGAATTTAGAGGTCCGTAGGTTGACTTGATGCATTTGGCAAAAATTGAAAAGGTTTGGAAGGTTGAGATATTTGGCTGAGAGTTGACTTTGTTGATATCGGGTTCGAATTTCAATTCGGGAAGTTGGTATAGCTCTGTTGTGTCATTTGAACTTGCATGCAAAATTGACGTCATTCCGGGTTGATTTGATATGATTCGACGCGAGTTGTAGAAGTTGAAAGTTCATTAAGTTCGATTTGAGGTGGGATTCGTAGTTTTGATGTTGTTTGATGTGATTTGAGGCCTCGAGCAGGTCCGCGTTACGTTTTAGGACGTGTTGGTATGTTTCGACGGGGCCCAGAGGCCTCGGGTGTATTTCGGATGGGCCACGAGCCATTTTCCTCTATCTTTGGACTGCTGATTTCTGTCACCTGGTGTTCTTCAATGCGATCGCGTTGATGAATTCGTGTTCGCGTAGTGTCCTGTGGAATCTGGCACTTTTGTTCTACGCGGCCACGAAGAGACGACCGCGTTCGCGAGGCTTTGAGGATTTGCTATTTTCACGTTCGCGTTGTGGCATATGCGATCGCGTACAAGGAATTTGGGAGGGTCACCTGACAATTTCTCTCCGCGTCCGCGAGCTCGAGAACGCATTCGCAAAGTTTGCTCGCGGTTGTGCTCACGCATTCGCGAAGCACGTTTTTGGCAGCTGAAGGCTTTGTTCTCCGCGATCGCGATGTATGTTCTGCGATCGCGATGTATTGTTCCCTGGGCAGAATATAAGTACTCTATTTCGAGGGCTTTTGATATTTTATTACTTTTTGAGTTAGAGAGCTCGGATTTGGGCGATTTTGAAGGGGATTTTCACGTGTTGGTTTGAGGTAAGTGTTCTTCACCCGGATTTGATTATATTTCATAATTCCATCTTTGTTTTTAACATTAAATTAGTGATTTGAATGGGAGAAAATGAGAATTTTTATAGAAACTTTCAAAAATATAAAATGAAGATTCCAAGGCCGATTTGATGTCGGAATTTGATAATTTTGGTATGGTTGGACTCGTATTGGAATGAGTCTTCGGATTTTGTGAATTTTTATCGGGTTTTGAGGTGCGGGCCCGGAGTTGACTTTTTAGTTTTCTTTAAAATCAAAACTTTATTATTTAGAATTGTTTCCTGTGGTTTTTATTCATGATATGAAGTTATTTTGGCTAAATTTGAGCCGTCCGGAGGTTGTTTCACACGAGAGGGTCATTTTAGAGTATCGGTTTAGATTCTTTGAGGTAAGTAAGTATCTTGTCTAACCTTGTGTGTGTGTGTGTGTGTGTGTGTGTGTGGGGGGGGGGGGGCTACCCCTTAGGATTTAGGTTGATTGTGCTATTTGTGTTATGTGAAAGCCGTGTACGTAAGGTGACGAGTGGGTACACGGTCTATATGTGGTATTTGACCGGTTTAGGTTATCTAGGCTCTTTCCATGCCTTTAATTGAATTGTCATTACATGTTATATCTCTCATTGTTAATCAACTCTTACATGCTCTATTTGTCGTTGTTAGTACTTATTCTACCTCTTACTTGTTATTTAGCCTTATATGCTTTAGTTGAAGTTATTGCCTCCCTTATTGTCTTGTTACCTCTTAATTGTCGAGATACCAACTGTCACGACCCGAAATTCCCACCTTCGGACCGTGATGGCGCCTAACATTTTACTTGCTAGGCAAGCCAACGTTAGAGTAATATTATCTATTTTTAAACAATTTTTAAATTTATTAATAATCAAAGAACAAATGCGGAAGTAAAGTCTGAAATGTAGTGAAAAATCCATAAAAACAACGGTGTCTAAATACCCTCCTAGAATTGGTGTCACAAGTGCACGAACTTCTAGAATAAATACAATTAAAGGTCTGAATAAAATAAAACTGTCTGGAAATAAGCACGCAGCTAAAGTAAAATAGATGGGGACTTCAGAATTGCGGACGCCATGCAGTTATACCTCAAGTCTCCTCTGGTAGCTGAAATCCGAGCAAGTCTATGGTACGCCGCTGGGACCAACTCCAAAATCTGCACAAGAAGTGCAGAGTGTAGTATCAGTACAACCGACCCCATGTACTGGTAAGTGTTGAGCCTAACCTCGACGAAGTAGTGACGAGGATAAGGTGGTTCACTTACATTAACATGTACGCAATATTAATAACAACAACAAATACTAGAAATAAATCAGGTAACTCACTTATAATAATTGAAGCTAACTCAGCAGTCATAATCCATTATTATTTCATCCAATTTTGTTAAAGCGTGCAACTCGCTCTCACAGTATATTCACATTCAATTCTATTGCAGCGTGCAACCCGCTCTCCCAATATATTCCTTTTAATCAAGTCTGTCATATATTTATTTCAATCAAGTATATATATAGACTTTTAAATAAGTCTGTTGCGGCGTACAATCCGATCTCCCAATATTGACTTTTAAATAAGTCTATTGCGGCGTGCAATCCGATCTCCCAATATATATATATACTTTCATTTTCGTTGCGGTGTGCAACCCGTTCCCCCAATATAATTTTAAACAACTCATAAATGTAATAATACTTACTCTAATAAATACCACGTCCAATGAGAAATTATTAAGCATCAAGGCACACAATAATTATAATTTATTTATGAACCAAATAATGATAAATAATAATTTATTATGAAAATCATAGAGAAATTAGGTAGTTTAATATTTAATATGTTAAATGTCAAATAACAATTAAAATACATAATTCAAATAGCATGTAACAATTAATGCAGGAATTCAAAAATTAATATTTGACAAAGAATATGAGAGAAATAATTATTATAATAATTAATTTATGATTTAAAATAATTTATGATTTTTCAAGTAAGCAGGCAAACAATTAATTTGACGACGTATAGACACTCGTGACCTCGCCTATACGTCGTTCACATGTAATTCACATAACAAATAATTTAAGGGTTTTCTTCCCTCAAGTCAAGATTAACCATGACACTTACCTCGCTTTGCTAATTCCAATCAATTACTCAACCATAACTTTTCCTTTTAAATTTGTCTCCTAAAACTTCAAATCTATTTATAAACAATTCAATATACTCAATACGAATCATAGGAAATAATTTCATATGAATTTACTAATTTTCCGAATAAAATCCGAAATTCATTAAAATATTCGGCAGTGGGACCCACATCTCAAATCTCAAAAAAACTTACGAAATCCGAACACCCATTCCGAGACGAGTCTGGATATACAATTGGTTTTGGAATCCGACCTCAATTCGAGGTCTAAATCCCCAAATTTTGAAATTCCTAAGTTCTACCCAAAATCCTAATTTCACCATAAAAATTCTAGATTCTAGGTTGAAATCTTGTTATAAGATGTAAAAGATAGAAAGAAAAGAGTTAGGAATCACTTACCTATGATTTGGGGAAGATTTGGTCCTTGGAAAATCGCCTCTTAAGGCTTAGGGTTTTGAAAATATGAAGAATGAATGAAAAATCCTGTCTAAGCCCCTTTTACTCAGCTGCAGGTGTCGCAATTGCGACCTGAGCTTCGCAAATGCGAAGCTCGCAATTGCGAAGGAACAATCGTAATTGTGATGCCCTTCACAATCCCGCTGCCTTCGCAAATGCGAGGAAAGTGTCGCATTTGCGATCTCTGAACCTCGCAAATGCGAGTAAATGTTCACATTTGCGAACCTGCCCTTCCCAGACTCCCTTCGCAATTGCGAAGAAAATCTCGCAATTGCGAGAACATGCTGGCCCAGGCCTTCTTTGTAATTGCGATAGATACCTCGCAATTGCCAGGCCTGTTTATTTTGCATTTGCGAAGCCTGATCTCGCAATTGCGAGATCAGAGGCCTGCAACAGGTTCAGTTATACCAGCAAAATTTTCCAAGTTCAAAACATCCCGTGGCCTATCCGAAACTCACCCGAGCTCTCGGGGCTCCAAACAGAATATGCCCACAAGTCTAAAAATATCATACGAACTTGCTCATGCGATCAAATTACTAAAATAACACCTAAAACTATGGATTTATCACCAAAACTCATGAATTCCTCAAGAACATTTCAAAACTACTATCTTCTCAACCGGACGTCCGAATCACATCAAATCAACTCCGATTTCTACCAAATTTCACATACATGACTTATATATTATATTAAACTTGTACCAGGCTCTGGAACCAAAATACGGGCCCGATACCAAAGAGATCAAACATTAATCAATTTCTTTAAATCCATAGAATTTCAGTCTTACAATTTTCATCAAAAATTCATTTCTCGAGCTAGGAACCTTGGAATTCGATTCTGGGCATATGCCCAAGTCCCATATTTTACTATGGACCTTCCGGGAATGTCAGAACACCGATTCAAGTCCGTTTACTCAAAATCATGATCAAATTAACTAAAAATTAATTTTAAATCCCAAAAATTATTAGTTCATAAATTTCCACATAAAGGTTTTCCGGATTTACGCTCGGACAGTTCACGCAAATTGAGGTAAGTAAAAATAAGGTTTTTAAGGCTAACGTTCCCTGAATAGAGTCTTAATTCACAAGATAACCCTTTGGGTCATCACACCTTTCCTCGTTGAGCATTCCCATTCATTTTATTATTGTTGGAATTATTGTACACATCGTAGTTGAGCCATGGGCTATTTGTTGTGAAAATATCGCATTATGTGTTCCCTCCACGATTTCGTGCTTATTTTCTACTTGCCTTAATTGTTTTACTTGCATACCTTAGTTGTCCCATGCTTTACTTGCCCTGCTTTTTTCGTAATATTTGTTGCATTTCTTGATTTTTACGTGGTTCCTTTCTTTCCTTGCACTCATACCCTTTGATTGTTGAGATTATTGTAAATTGAGTTTGTGGATTGTTTTTGTTAATTTAAATTGCTTATGGATCGGGTTGCACGCCGTAACGGGTGAGATAAGGGAGGATTTGATATTGATACGGTAGGATCAGGTTGCATACTGCAACAGATTTTATATGTTATTCTTGATATTGATATGGTGAAATAAGGGAGGATTGTATTTGTACGGTGGGATCGGGTTGCGTGTCGCAACGGATTGTGTGTGTTATATTCATTGTTGTATTATATTAGCTGTCAGTATTTACCATATGAGATTCTGAGGACTGATATTTCTGGACTTACTGAATTCGAGGATTGAGTTGTTTTCATTAGTTTACTACTTTGCCGTCATTTCCTGTTTCCCTTTCCTATTATTACTGTTTTGGTGAATTGATTTTCAAGATGAATTACTATACTGAGTCATTACCTCATACTCTGTTGAGTTGTTAGTAACATAACAATTTTAAGTAAAGGAATTTTTAAAATTCTTACCTTACGTGACGCTTAAGTTGGAACTCGTCGTTTCATTCAGTACTTTACTATTCTTAATAGTTGTCATATTTTACTTTAGTTGATTTCTCAAATTTTAACTCCTTACCCCATCTGATAATTTTACCTTACTAAAAAATCATTATTATGTTTTATTTCAATAAATTCTATATTTAATTCGGTAACTTATCTAATAATTTGTTTTATTTGAAAATGCTAATTTCTTTACCCAAATGATTTCTAAAATAAACTCATTTTCTTGTTTAATTCCCTACTTTATTTCAAGATTTTTATTATGATTTATCGTGTATAAATAAAATCTCTCAAACATTTTGTTTAGCAATTGACACAGATACGATGTACATGATAGCACGTGGACTTTGCCATGCGAAAGTGAATTGGAAAGAAAAATATAGGCACGAGATGCCATATTTGTAAGATTTGAAAGTTGTGACTTATAATTTGAGATTATGAGGAGTGGTACCTCGGTTAATTTTGTTGTAAATTGGGAATTAGGAACAAATTGATTGATTGAGTTGTCACCCGTTTCTTTATTACTCGTTATTTTGTGTTCCTATTCGTGCGTCAATTATTTTCACTGTTGATTGTAAAATTGTAATCCTTCTGCTGATGGTCTTACATTAATGTTCTTTCCATTGTTAGCTTTAAGTTATATCCTGCCAGGTTTACATGCCTGGTAGGTTGTAACGACCCAACCGGTTGTTTTGCCATCTAGAACCCCATTTCCCTAAATAAGACTCCCCATATGTGCTTTTACTATTTTATGACTTGCGAGGATGGTTGGTTCGGGATTTGAAAGGGTTCGGATTGAAATCGGAACACTTAGTTCCTTAGTTTGGCTTTAAAAGGCCAAGTTTGATTTCAGCCAATGTTTTGAGTAAACAACCTCAGAATCGGGATTTGACGATTCCAATAGGTTCGTATGATGGTTTTGGACTTGGGCGTATATTCGGATCGGGTTTTGGATGACCCGAGAGCGTTTCGGCACCTAATAGTGAAAGTTAGCTCTTTAAAGGTTTTAAAGTTCTTTAAATTTAGTTTGAAGTAGGTTTTGAAGTAATTGAGGTCCGTTTGGAATTCAGAGCCTGGGAATAGTTCCGTATGGTGATTTAAGACTTGCACGAAAAAATTGGTATCATTCCGAGTAGTCTAAATATTATTCGGCGCATTTAGAGCAAATTGGAAACTTGAAGTTCATATTTCGATTCAATTCGATTTTGGGGTGCGATTCTTGGTTTCCTTATTGATTTACGCATTTCGAGAGTTTGATCAGGTCCGTATTATGTTTACAGACTTATTGATATATTTAGACACCCAGGTGGCTCGGGTGAGTCTTGAACCACCCGGAGCTAAGTTGGAAAAACCAGAAATTCCAGTTCTGGTTTCCTTCTTCGCGAACGCGACAGGTCCCTCGCGTTCGCAATGAAGGAAAATGGGAGCTGGGCTATTGCCCTTCGCATTCGCGTGAAGGGCAACGCGTTCGCGAAGCCTGGGAACTTAGGCCTATGCGTTCGTGAAGGCGCCCTCACGTTCGCGTAGAAGGGGGTGGGGACCAGTGTAGTTCACCCTTCGCGTTCACGAAGGATCCCACTCATTCGCGAAGGGTAAGTCAGTCAAGCCTTCACGTTCATGAGACCCCTATCGCGTTCGCGAAGGGAATTTTGTGTCCTGTGAAAAATTTGCCTTCGCGAACGCGAGGCACCTGTCGCGTTCATGAAGAAGGGGTCAGCAGAGCTGGGCAGAATGCCTTAAAAACGGGGCTCAGCCATTTTTGAGCCCATTTCTTCCATTCTTGGGCAATTTTGGAGCTTCTTGAGAGGCGTATTCAACTAGCAACTTGGAGGTAAGTTAATTCTACCATTGTGAGTTAAATACATAGATTATGGGTAGAGTATAACATGTAAATTGTGAAAATCAAGGGTTTAGATGAAAAATCTAAGTTTTGACAAAAATGAGATTTTAACCCACTAGTTAGATGAAAAAGCTAGGTTTTGACAAAAATCTAGGTTCCAATTACGCCACCAGTAGATCCAGTAGAGGATCCTATCATCGAAGGGCAGGGTGAGGTGCCCGCAGCAAAGCCGGCTCTAGTGGATTTCATGTTCGCACCAGGATTTCCAGGAGGTCATGGGCCGTATGCTGCGGTTCATGGATACTATGACTTAGGCCGGCTTATTTTTGGTAGACCCAGCCACATCTCAGGCGGGAGGGGGCGTACAGACTCTTACCGCGCAGGCTCATGGGCAGGCAGTTGCTGTATACCAGACCCAGGGTGCACTACCTATAGGCGGAGCTCGGCTAGTTGCAGCAGCTACACCGGAGACCATACCAGCTGTGGCAGGTGATCCGCACAGGCTACTGGACAAATGGACTAGGCTTCATCCTCCTGCTTTCGGAGGTGAGCGATATGAGGACCCCCAAGATTTTATTGATCCGTGCAGAGACAAACTGCACAACATGAGGATACTGGAGTCCCACAGGGTAGACTTCACTACTTTTGAGGTGGAGGGCAGGGCCCATATGTGGTGGCAGTCACATCTTCTCGGAAGACCAACAGGTTCACCTCCCATGACTTGGGATCAGTTTACATGCCTCTTCCTGGACAGATACATACCACCCTCTCAGAGGGAAGAATTGTGGTTCCAGTTCGAGCAGCTCCAGCAGGGTCAGATGTCAGTGACTGACTATGAGGCGAGGTTCTCTGAGTTATCTCGCCATGCACTTATGATAGTACCTACCGATGCAGAGAGAGTGGGGAGGTTTATCGCCGGATTGCACTCTGGTATTCAGGCCACCATGGCACGAGAGGTGGAGATGGGGACTTCTTAAGAGATAGTTGTAGAGATAGCTCGGAGGATTGAGGGAGTCCATTAGCGGAGCCGTGAGAAAGCAGCGAGGGATAAGCGGTTTCGATATTCGGGAGAGTTCAGTGGTGCCCCGGCTAGAAGCAGAGGTCAGTTCGTGAGGGGTCAGTCCAGCAGACCCCCTTATCCAGCACCGCCACCTCCTCGGGTGCACTAGTGTGACCTTATATCAGTACTATGCCAGAGAGTTCTTACAGCCCACCAGCTATTCAGGTCTCCTCCAGTGGATATTCAGGTCATCAGGGACAGACTTCAGGTCAGCAGTCTATCGTATCGAGGGGTTGTTTCGAGTGCGGGGATCTCAGTCATGTCTGGAGGTTTTGCCCCATGCTTCGGGGTAGACCAGTGCAGCAGGGTCAGCAGCCCATGCTACCGGACCAGTTGCTCCTCCAGCCGTCCATCCGCCAAAAGGTGGAGGGCAGGTAGGTAGGGGCCGTCCTAGAGGTGGAGGCCAGCCCGATGGGGGCCAGCCAGGTGGCACTCAACTAGGTTCTATGCTTTCCCGGCTAGACCAAATGTAGTGGCCTCAGATGCCGTGATCACAGGTACTATTTCTGTCTGCGGTAGAAAGGCCTCAGTATTATTTGACTTAGGGTCTACTTAATCCTATGTTTCATATCTGTTTGCTCATTTCCTGGGTGTTTCTCGTGAATCCTTGGGTACTCATGTTTATGTGTCCACTCCTGTGGGCGATTCCGTTGTTGTGGACCAAATCTACCGGTCCTGCATTGTTACTTTTGGTGGTTACGAGACTAGAGCGGATC
Organism: Nicotiana tomentosiformis; assembly: GCF_000390325.3. NCBI lineage: Eukaryota > Viridiplantae > Streptophyta > Magnoliopsida > Solanales > Solanaceae > Nicotiana > Nicotiana tomentosiformis. The sequence continues at coordinate 114,682,574 of NC_090822.1, forward strand.
TTCTACTACTTGATATGACCGGCTTTGAGATCATCCTGGGCATGGACTGGCTATCCCCATATCATGCCATCCTAGATTGCCATGCTAAGACTGTTACTTTGGCAATGCCAGAGTTGCCTAGATTGGAGTGGAAGGGTTCAACTACTGGTGCGTCTAGTCGGGTTGTTTCCTTTCTGAAGGCTCGACACATGGTCAAGAAGGTTTTTTTTGATTATTTGGCCTATGTTCGGGATATTACTGCAGAGACTCCGACAATTGATTCAGTGCCCGTAGTCCGAGAGTTCTCCGATGTGTTTCCTTTTGATCTTCCAGGCATGCCACCAGATCGTGATATTGATTTCCGTATTGATTTGGCTCCAGGTACCCAGCCTATATCTATTCCACCGTACCGTATGGCTCCAAAAGAATTGAAAGAGTTGAAGGAACAACTTAAGGAGTTGTTAGCAAAGGGGTTCGTCAGGCCGAGTGTGTCGCCTTGGGGCGCACCAGTATTATTTGTGAAGAAGAAAGACGGGACTATGCGAATGTGTATCGATTATAGCCAATTGAACAAAATTACCATTAAGAATAAGTACCTGTTGCCGCGTATTGATGATTTGTTTGACCAGTTGCAGGGTGCTAGAGTATTCTCTAAGATCGACTTGAGATCAGGGTACCATCAGTTGAAGATTCAGGATTCTGATGTTCCGAAGGCTGCTTTCGGACTATATATGGCCATTATGAGTTTCTGGTGATGTCCTTCGGTTAGACTAACGCCCAGTGGCGTTTATGGATCTGGTGAACCGGGTGTTCAGGCCATATATTGATTCATTTGTCATTATCTTCATTGATGACATTTTGATCTACTCACGTAGTATGGAGGACCACGAGCAGCATTTGAGAGTGGTGCTTCAGATGTTGCGGGAACAAAAGCTATATGCTAAGTTCTCCAAGTGTGAGTTTTGGCTAAACTCTATAACATTCTTGGGACATATTGTGTCAGACGAGGGTATTAAAGTTGATCCCACAAATATTGAGGCAGTTCAGAGTTGGCACCGTCCCACTTCAGCGACCGAGATCAGGAGTTTTCTGGGGTTAGCAGGTTATTATCATCGGTTCGTAGAGGGATTTTCATCTATTGCAGCACCTTTGACTAGATTGACCCAGAAGGGTGCTCCGTTCCGATGGTCCGATGATTGTAAGGTGAGCTTTCAGAAGCTCAAGACAACACTGACTTCCATATCGGTGTTAGTGTTGCATTCCGGTTCAGGGATGCATACAGTGTATTGCGATGCTTCACGCGTTGGCCTGGGTTGTGTATTAATGCAGGAGGGGTGAGTTATTGCATATGCCTCACGTCAGCTGAAGCCCCACGAGAAGAATTACCCGGTACATGATTTGGAGTTAGCTGCGATTGTTCACGCTCTTAAGATTTGGAGGCATTATCTTTATGGGGTGTCTTGCGAAGTTTTCACTGATAATCGCAGTTTGCAGCATTTATTCATTCAGAGGGACCTAAATTTGAGGCAGCGCAGATGACTTTGTTGATACCCAATTTTTTCCTCATATTTCTCAAAAACAAATATATATATATATATATATATATATATATATATATATATATATATATATATATACACATATATATCTTTCAAAATAGTGCATATGCATCATCATTTGATTTACAAGCATATACAAGTATTTTTCATAATTTTTAAAGGCTTTAAATAAATATATTTCTGCATTATTATTATTATTATATAAATATCTATTAATTACCTTATAAATTATTTTTATGATGCTTTTATCTTCTAAACTTATCATTTACACCCATATAAGGTTTTAAATATTTTTAGTGCATTTCTTATAATTACATTTGCATTTTTTAAGGCTAAATTGCACATTTTGCAATAATAGCCTATATGCATGTATAATTACATTATTTATGCAAAAAAATAACTTTTTATATTTTTATAATGTTAAATAATTGTTTTTAATCATTTGCATGCACAAATAATATTTTTTTTGTTATTTATCTATTATTTTTATAAATTATTATTTATTAAAATTGGGTATTTAAAATCTGGCCTTAATTTCATAATTAATTTTGGACCTAAACTACCCAAACATAACCCAATCACCCCAAGCCCAACACTATTAGCCCAGTCCCTTACCCATTTAATTAAAATCCGACCCAACCCCTGCTTAAATCTCAGTTGTTGATCAAAAACGATCAACGACTCATAAACGACCCCTCATTTTCCTTATATCACCCATCTCCCAAACCCTAACCCCATTTCCCCTAATCCTCTGCCTCTCTACTCCCTTCCCTCTGAAGAACCCTAGCCCGCCGCCTCTCCAAAATCCTCCCCTAATCCTGTTCCTAATGGGACTTTCTTCCCATTTACTTACCATTTCGACATATTTCCTTTATTGGTTGATTCTTTACGGTATTACTTAGTACTTGCCTAAACATGGCAAGTACCCTACTCTGATTCTGTCCTAATCGATCTTCATCTCTTGAATCTGGACGATATTAAGTCTAAACACGTTATTGTGCACTGTGTGAGTCCGATTTGTTCGTATCTTGCTAATTCATACTTAACCCTAAGGTTAGGGTTTACAGATTCTCTTTGATTCGAACCGAAATTGGTTCAAGCTTTAATATTAAGTACTATCTCGTCTATATTCGCCTTATTATGTATGAATCTGTCTATTTCTGCCGATTATTTTTACTTGCCCTAAATTAGGGTTTCAGATCCTTTTTATTTGAATCAAATCTGGTTCGGTTATGTGTTTTGTGAATAATATTCATGTCTATGTTCATTTTATACAATATGTGATTCTTGTATTTTCTGCCAATTTTGTGGAGTTTACCTAAAAACTAGGGTTTCAAAATTTTTCTTCTTTATTGATTGTTTGAATTAATTATATTTCCATATTTATGTGTTTAGTTCCTACACTATTTAAAACCCTTCCCACTCCCCTTTGGTTAAGTTTGAAAATCCTTAAAAAAATAATATAAACTAAGACTGTACGTTCTTCATTCTTGAATAAACTTGTTCTGTATTTTTGATTCATGGCCGGTTGAAAGCCAAGGCCAGAAATTGCTAAGTTCTTGCTTTGTTTGGTGATACTCACAATACTGTTGGATTTCCTTCTTCCTTGCTTCATATTAACTGGTTAGTTATCATATCTCTGTCATTTCATTCTGATTATTTGTTTAATGTGCTACTTCAATTAGACTATGTTACCCTAAATGCTATTACATTTGTAGTTTGAGACATGCTTAAATCTACTTTGAGTTTGTTAGTTCGATTCTGCTTAACCCATATGTCACTAATAGCAATCTCTTGAAGTTTAAGTTTGTTATTATCTTGCTTTTTGAACATGTTCTCATATCTCCTGCTATAGAATAGTTAACTAGGTATAGATGTCTTCCTTAATAGGATAACAAGTCTGTTTCTGAGTGCATCATAATGTGGCCTGTTTGACTTTGTTTTTATTATATTTTGATACCCCTAGTAACTGCCCCAATTAGTTCCTAACATGTCATGATCTGTTGCTAATTGATTTCTTCTTATGACACTAGTTTCTGCACTTAACTTAATCTGGATCTTCCTTTATCATTATAAATCTGTCTTATGACTTGTCTTGTTAGCATGTGATTGAGTTTATTTACTGAAACTTGACTAAGTCTGCCTAGGTTCAAGCATGCCTGTTATTTGTGTGTATATGCTCAATTTGGATTCTATCCTTCAGTGAAATACCTTGACTCCATTATATTTCTTTACTATCTGGTCCTTCTTAATTCTTATTCTTAGCCGGCTGAAAGTCAAGGCTATTTAGGTTATGTCCTTTGACCTCCCTAGTGTGAGCATTGCTCAGGGTTCATATGAGACCCTTGCGAACTCTAACACACTAGGACCTGGTCCCTAATCTTTCCCTGAATTATTTTTGATCAACCTCCCTAGTGTGAGCACTGCCCTGGGTTCTTGAAGCCCTTGGGAACTCTGACACACTAGGATCTTGGGTTTTGTATGCTCAGCCTTGATATATGTACACTGGATGAATCACTCAACAATTGGCTATTTATTTTTGGAGTTGTTGAAGGCCTGGCCTGTCTAGGTATATTTGGTCCTGTTGTAGGCTCCCTATAGTTATATTTATTCTGTAATTTACTACATTTAATTCTGGGTCTGTAATAATTATTGTAATAACAATTCTGGGGTGTTAGTGAAATTGGTTACACTTGCAACAAAGTTGGGCAGAAATCCTACCTATAGGTTCGATACTGTGTTTTTAATTGTTGTATGCTAGAAGTCATGTCTATAGGTACTTTATTATGTTCAGTCATCATATGCTAGCAGCCATGCCCATAGGTTTAATGCTTGGTTCAATCATGTTCTGTTAGAGACCATGCTTATAGGAAATGATGTGATTCAATATGTGTGCAAAATCCTATTTACATTCTGTTCTGTTCACAATTTATAGAAACCATGCCTATAGGATCTAAAACTGGATCAAATTGTAGAAAGCATGTCTATAGGTCTGAATCTGTTTAATTATCATTTTTGCCCGTTGATTTTACACTGTGCTGTTACTCTCATTAGAAAACATGCCTATAGGATTAAAATAAGTAATTCTGGATATGTTTCTGTGATTACCACTATTTATTACCACGTGAAACACCTAGATATCATGCTGGTAGGCTTAATCGTATTATGCTTAAATCAGTAGGCAAACTTACGTAGGTCCTGGCAATTGTATTAAGAAACTGGTTTTTGCGCACAACTGTCTGATCATTCGTTCAGTATCACGTAGAGATCCTGCCTATAGGATTCTGCAAATTAGTTATAATCTGTCAGCATTAATCAGTTTGGCGTACATTTGCTGTCTAAATGCGGAGGCTAATTTAAGCCCATGCTTGCTTATATTTGAAAGTCCTAAACTATTTTTGTATGTCGCTTAGTATTTTCCGTTTTGAGCAGCCTAAGTTAAAGTCTAGAACCACCCTGAAATAGAGGTCCAAATGCCTCCTGGACCATAGGCATGGGACGGGTAGTGCACACATAGGGTACGACTTAGAATTAAATAGAGCGCTTTAGGTAAATAACTTAAAGATAGTAATCGGGTAGCAGGAGATGATAGTCTGTGCCCGCTGAATAATATGAGTAACACCCCATCTTGAGGGAGTTACGAAGTATTATCTATGTTGCACGGGGTGATCCTTTAGTCTAAAAAATTTAGGACCCCCCCAACTTCTGTTTAAGGTAATTCGTTTATTGCACTTGTCCAAACTGTTTCCTTTCTCTTAGACTAATTCATATAATTCGAGTTCGGCCAGGACCCATCGTTGTGGACCTCGAGGAGTGCCCAACACTTTCTCCTCAAGATAATTTGAGCCCTTACCCGATCTTTGATGATGCAAGCTAGTAAACCCGAGTCATTGGCAAATAGGTGCCCTAACGCACCTTAATCCGTTAGGTGGCGACTCTATCTTTTAATACCCTTCCTTATAAAGAGTTGTCACGTGTCGAAATCCGATTTCGCGAGAAAAAGGGGCGCGACAGCATGGCAACTCTGCTGGGGATATCCTTAGGCTCTTACCATAATGAACTTAGTCTGTGTGAATTAGTCTCCCTCGATAAGCGTGTCTTTATTATTTTATGCTCAAATTCACAGTTTATTTGCTACATTCACACCCCTTCCCTATTTTCCCTTTTACATGAATTTACATGTAACTTTTTGTTTAACCTTGTTCGCTGGCTTCAATCTTTATGTCTTTCTTTGTTTTTCTTTCTTTCTTGTCTTTACATTTATTAAATACCGCCTTTATCACTTTCATCATGCAAAATACTTGACAAAGTGTTGTTTTATTTTTTTTCATAATTACATGCTCTGCATCATATTCCACTCGTGCGCAATTAATATCATAGCGGCACTTGATGAGTGTCCGTGCTCTTCCTATATTACTCTTTTTTAAATTTGGAAAGGCTTATTTGCGGTAAAACTAGTCGATCAGCGGTGCAGTCGACAGTTCCGTGCCTTTCCCTCTCAAGTTGTCCGCTTGAGGGTACTGGTCTATACTCTTATAGAAAACCCCACTCTGATGTTAACTGTGCATGCATCATGTCTGAACCTAGTACGGGTTAGAATGATGTCCGCATAATAACTCTCTAAGGCAAGCCTTGTCCAAAACCCATCGGGATTTCCATAATCCCAACAGGGCACAATCATGATATGTGCATTATTTGGAGAAAACGTGCCGATATGCTAATCATTAATGTGTAAGTAGTCAAATCCAGAGGGGGAGAGGGCTAACTTTATTTGTTTTGCATAAATGAGGCACGAAGTCGCCAGGTTCGGCATGGTCTGAAGTATCTCACCTCTGTTGCTAGACTGGTGGGAAAATATCTCGCCAAGTGACAAAAACCATGTGAAAAGAATTCTGGAAAATTTACCTTCTTTGCTGGACATTCAGCCAAACAATGTACTAATCGAGGCCGCTACTATGTTCTGGGATGAAAAGAGGGATGTTTTCTATTTTGGTAACATAGAGATGACTCCCCTTCTTGAGGAAATAGGAGGTTTTACCGGGCTACCCTGGGATAGCCCTGGTCTGCTGGTGCCGGAAAATTATACTTCTAGGGGATTTTTGAAAATGATGGGTCTTAGAAAGAATGACGAATTAGTCTGCCTGAAGAAGTCCTACATACCTTTTGACTTCCTCTACGAGCGTTATGGGCACAACACATCCTACAGTATCTATCATGATGAGTTTGCCATCACTTCTCTGGGCTGGACTCATCGTCGGGTTTTTGTGTTCATCATCTGTTTTCTGGGTATGATAGTATTTCCAATTCATGGAGACAGGATTCACACTCGTTTGGCTATGGTTACCAAGACCTTAATTGAAGGGATTGAGGGACAAACTTACACTATTGTCCCAATGATCGTGGCAGAGATATACCGAGCTTTGGACCGCTGTAAGAAGGGATTCAGACATTTTGAGGGTTGTAATTTGTTACTGCAAATATGGTTGTTGGAGCATCTTCAAAGAGGACAGTACCGTCAGGAATTTCTGCAGTGACCATGGAATGACCACATAGACTTTCACCATCCAAAAAGAATGACTTTCATCCCAGACAGGTTTGCATAACCAGAAAACGCCGTGGATTGGGTACACTTCTTTAGCAATTTGACTGATTACAAGGTCCATTGGATGTTCGAGTGGTTCCCTAGTAGCGAGTTCATCATCAGGTCCAGGGATGTTACTCACTTAGTGCTGATCGGGTTGAGGGGTATCTACCCTTATGCTCCTATCAGGGTCATGAGACAGGCTGGGAGAAAACAAGTCATACCGCGAGTTTCTAAGATGGTTCACTACAAAGTAGACTTTCAGGGTAGTGCCATTACATTTAAGTGTGAGGCCCAACACATGTGGCATCTGAAGATTATTGTGTAAAAGGATACCATCGAACCAGATCGGTACCATACCGGTCATGTGTATTTCTACCTATCATAGTTGGATGATGACATAGTAGGAGAAGTCGAGCTAGGGATCGATCGAGGAAACAGGGTCATAAACGATGCTGCTGAAGCACAAGTAAAATACAAGAGGTTGCGTAAGAGAATCCTTGAGTCTGAAGCCAGACATTTGGAACAACACAAGATAGACATGGAATCAATCAATGAATGGAGGGAAGTTGCTACAAAATCAACAAAGAGGTTGTAGTACTTAAAGTAGGGTCTGATGGAACTTGAAGGGAAGATAAGGAGAAGGATCGTGGATTGTCAGAATGTAGAGGGAAACGAAGGAGGACACCTAGCAAGGGCGTATCTGCTGCTGGACATGTGCGAGCTTGGAGAGGGTCCCTCCGAGACCAAATAGAATAGAATTGTTGTTTATTTGCCTTTCTAGAGTCGTTTTAGAAATTGATTGTAATAAGGCAAATGCCACTAGCAACTCTTTTAATTATTTTCATTTTAGAGGTTTGATCTATTTATTACATTAATGAAATGAGGCAATTATCGGCATCAAGTTTCTCCAAATCTATGTGTCGCTAGGCCTACCTCAGGCACAATGAGGTCCCCAAAATTAGGACGCGAATTTATAATTCCGCAATACATGTTTAAATACTGCAAATATCCTTCCAAAATCCCCTACTGACTTGTTTACCTTTTTGCTTTTCTTTGTTTTGATTACTGCCATCCCCTAAGGTTGGTTCTTGCATACTGGCATCATCAGCGTATCATACCAGATCCATAGGCCCTCCACCTCCTCCTCCTCCAAGTGATCATAAAAGTAAGGGAAAGGCTAAGATGGATGACATGTGTGGTATCAGGAAAGATAACGCTGCACATTCGAAAAATATTGAAACTTCAGATGGTCGGAGTACTCCGGCATAGAATGATTTGGTTCTACGGTTGGAGTAGAAAATACTGGAATTGCAAGGGGAACTTGAGCAGGTCCGCAACTTGGCAAACCTCTCCCTCACCTTAAACGTCCTGGATATTAACCAACAGAATGCCCAAAACCCAGCATCTCCTCAAAACACACCAAACCAACATCCACAAAACCCTCCCGCACCTCATCAATACGCCACACCTCCTCAAAATCCTAACCCTCCACCAGTGCCAACTCCTCCTCAACACCAACATATTCCGACTCAGTATCCACAAACTACTACCTACCATACTCCTCAAAATACACCGCAACCTACCCTCGATCCGCAGAACTCAACCAATGATCATCACTACACCCAAAACCCCGGTATCCACTAAAGTAACCCCATATATGTAGAATCTCTATCTCACCCCACTCAACAAACCCCATACACACCAGAATCTGCCGAGAAGGACCTGCTTATCAATAATATGACAGAGGAACTTAAGAAGCTCACAAGCCGAGTCCAGGGTGTCGAAGGGGGTAAAGGCATTGAGGGTTTGAACTATGAAGATCTGTGTATTCAGCCAGACGTAGAACTGCCGAAGGGTTACAAACCTCCCAAGTTCGAAATGTTTGATAGAACAGGTGACCCAAAGGTGCATCTAAGGACATACTGTGACAAGCTCATAGGAGTTGGAAAAGATTCAAGGATTCACATGAAACTATTCATGAGAAGCCTCGCTGGAGATGCCCTATCGTGGTACATCAGCCAAAATCCAAAGAAGTGGGTTAGCTGGGTAAGCATGGCATCAGATTTTATGGATCGGTTCAGGTTTAATACGGAGAATGCGCCAGATGTCTTCTATATCCAGAATATCAAGAAGAAGCCAACAAAGACTTTTCACGAGTATGCTACTCGATGGAGATCAGAAGCTGCGAAAGTAAGGCCGACATTGGAAGAAGAGCAGATGAACAAGTTCTTCGTTCGGGCCCAAGATCCACAATACTACAAAAGGTTAATGGTTATCGAGAATCACAAATTCTCCGACATCATCAAATTGGGGGAAAGGATTGAAGAAGGGATCAAGAGCGGAATGGTAACTAATTTTGAGGCATTATAGGCTACGAATAAAGCTTTACAATCATGGGGTATATCCAAGAAGAAAGAAGTAGGGGCCGTGATGGTAGCCCAAGGTCCAAAACCTCCTCTTACATACCAAACACCTCCACTCACATATTATCCTTCACCTCCCAGATATCCACAACCCGCCACTGCCTACCATACTTATAACACCCAGCCAACATACTATCACTCCCTGCCAGCCTGCCAAAACTATCAAAAACCTAGACCAAATTTCGACCGCAGGCCACCCAGATAATACACCCCTATTGTTGAACCTATCGATCAGTTATATGAGAGACTGAAAGTTGCTGGATATGTCACCCCTATTCCCGTTGTTTCCATGGAAAACTCTTCTCAATGGGTAAATCCAAATAAGACATATGCCTATCACTCAGGCATGAAAGGTCATACTATTGATGAGTGTCATACTTTGAAGGATAAGATTCAGACATTAATTGATACCAAAGTTATACAGGCAAAGGAGGCCGCACCTAACGTCCGCAACAATCCCCTCCCGGATCACAGGGGCGAATGGGTGAATGTGATAGAGACCGATGAAGAATGGGACTCAGAGGGGTCAATTGAACTCATTCGAGAATGGGATAATCCTGAAACATCTCCGGTCACTCTCACACCTATCATGGTACAAACTTAGACACCAATCGAAGTTGACGTAGCTGCACCAACTCCGTTTAAGGTTGAAGTAACAACACCCTTCACCGTGATGGTAGCACCTACACTATCTTATAAGTCTAAAGCTATACCATGTGATTATGTTGTAGAATCAAGAAGGAAAGGAAAGGGGAAAATGGAAGAAACTGGTGCAGCACAAGGTATGACCAGAACTGGTAGGGTTTACACGCCCGAGAATTTGGGGGGAATAAGTAAAGAAGCCGCTTCCAAGCAGCCCATCATTGAAACCGGCCCGAATGATCTTTGGAGAAAGGTGCAAGCAAGGGAGTATTCTGTGGTCGATCATTTGAACAAAACCCCTGCTCAGATATCCATTCTATCACTACTGCAGAATTTTGAGGCATACAGGAATGCGTTAATGAAAGTGTTGAATGAGGCTTGTGTACCCAACAACATTACCAGTGGAGAGATGACCAATATGGTAGGACAAGTGTTGGAAAGCCACAAGATCACTTTTCATGAAGACGAGCTACTACCAGAAGGACTAAGTCACAACAGGGTATTGCATATCACAGTGCAATTTGAGGATAAGTTCATTGCCAGAGTCCTGATAGATGGGGGTTTGAGTCTTAACATATGTCCACTAACTTCTTTGAAAAGATTGGGTAACGGCCTGCACGAGATAAGAGTAGGAAGTATGAATGTGAAAGCCTTTGATGGGTCTCAAAGGGCCACAATTGGGGAGACCAACCTCAGCCTACATATGGGCCCAACCTGGTTTGATGTTGAGTTTCAAGTGTTGGACATATCTGCTACCTACAACCTATTGTTGGGAAGACCTTGGATACATGCCGCTGGGGCCGTAGCTTCTACTCTACATCAGGTCGTGAAGTTTGAGTGGAACCATCAGGAAGTGATCATCCATGAGGACGGAAGTAATTCCATTTACACCAGTCAAACTGTTCCGGTCATCGAGAATAGAAGGGAGTTGGGAGAAGAGACTTATCATCGCATCGAGCGCATCAATGCAATTGAGAAGGACAAGTGGTGGAGCAGCAAAATAGAGAGCATACTACCATGGGCAGGGTATGAACCCGGTAAAGGGCTCCGGAAGAATCTCCAGGGGATCACCAAACCAATACAGCTAAAGCGTCACGGCACAACTTTTGGGCTTGGGTATGAATACACCTGGCACGAGTATCAGAATTGGTCTCCATTATGGCGTGGTCCTTATTACCCTCTAGAGCAACCAATACCACATTTGGGCCAGTCATTTCACCAAGCTGACATGATGTGGGAGTTCGAAGAAGATAAAGTTCTAGCCAATATAAGGAATATGTTTCTAGATGATGGAGATATGGATTGCAGTGCAATAGTTGAGGAGGAGGAAGAGGAAGGCCTCATTATCCAGACAGTGGAGAAATGAGTTGTTCTCAAGAACTGGATTGCTGCACCCTCAAGGGCCCATCGAGTTCCGGGGTAGCCTGGCAATTAGCATCACTTATTTTTTAGAAGCAATTTTTATGAGCATTTAAGATGTTTTCAACATTTTGTTTTAAGCATGTTTTGTTTTGAAATAATTGCTCGGGTCATCGAGCTGCACCTGTTTGACGTTTTAAAGATTTATCTAAATGCATTGATGTTTTTAGTATTTATTATTATTCTTTACATTTTTTTCTCTACAACATTATTATTACCTATCCCGATGAACTTACGACTGTGACATGTAATGAGACAACGCAACATAACGATAATGATTCAGAGGATCTGGAAGAGAATATAATGCCCCGAGGAAATTGTAAGAGAAGTGGTAAACTTTGAAAACAAGCCTAAGTCCAATTTGGATGAGACTGAAACAGTTAATCTAGGAGACTCCGCTACAGTCAAGTAAACACGTGTAAGCATTCACCTGTCACTATTAGAGAAAGAAGAATACACTCGTTTCCTGAAGGAATATGAGGATATCTTTGCATGGTCCTATGATGATATGACCGGTTTGAGCACATCCATAGTGGCTCATAAACTACGTACCAACCCAATGTGTTCGCCAGTAAAGCAGAAGCTCAGAAAGTTCAAGCCAGGTATGAGTTTGAAAATCAAAGAAGAAGTCACCAAACAGATCAAAGCTAAGGTTCTCAGAGCGGTTGAATATCCAACTTGGTTGGCTAACATCATTCCAGTTCCAAAGAAGGATGGGAAAGTCAGAGTATGCGTCGATTATCGGGACCTAAACAGAGCAAGTCCCAAAGATGATTTCCCGTTACCCAACATACACATACTGATCGACAATTGCGCCAAGCATGAACTCCAATACTTTATGGATTGCTTCGCGGGATATCATCAGATCTGGATGGATGAAGAGGATGCCGAAAAGATAGCTTTTATCATACCATGGGGGGTGTACTGCTTTAAAATGATGTCGTTTGGTCTGAAGAATGCTGGGGAGACTTATATGAGGGTCATGACAACTATTTTCCATGACATGATACATAAGGAGATAGAGGTATATAGGGATGAAGTCATCATCAAATCCAAGAAGAGTACAGATCACATAGTAGACATGAGGAAGTTCTTTGGTCGGCTTTGGAGGTACAAGTTAAAATTGAATCCCGTAAAATGTTCCTTTGGGGTCCTCGCAGGAAAGTTATTGGGGTTCATCGTCAGCCGCCGAGGAATTGAGCTAGACCCATAAAAGGTCAAGACTATCCAGGATTTGCCGCCTCCAAAGAACAAGAAAGACGTGATGAGCTTCTTGGGATGTCTTAATTACATCAGCCGCTTCATAGCACAATCAACCACGATCTGTGAGCCGATTTTCAAAATGTTAAAGAAGGATGCCGCAACGAATTGGACTGAAGACTACCAGAAAGGTTTTGACAGAATCAAAGAATATTTGTCCACACTGCCAGTCCTGGTCCCGCCAGAACCTGGTAGACCACTGCTACTCTATCTCTCCGTATTAGATGGGGCTTTCGGTTGTGTCTTGGGACAACACGACGAGACGAGAAGGAAAGAACATGCCATATACTATTTGAGTAAGAAGTTCACACCCTACGAAGCATGGTATTCTTTGCTGGAATGCACCTGTTGTGCTTTGACCTGGAAAGCCCAGAAACTGAGGCACTACTTCTGTGCCTATACCACATATCTCATATCAAGGATGGACCCTCTGAAGTACATCTTCCAGAAACCCATGCCTACAGGGAAGCTGGCAAAATGGCAGATATTGTTGAGTGAATTCGACATTGTCTATATGACTCAGAAGGCGGTTAAGGGACAAACATTAACGGATCATCTTGCGGAAAATCCTGTAGGAGGAGAATACGAACCACTAAAAACGTATTTTCCTGATGAAGAAGTAGCATTAGTAGGAGAATATATCGCCGAAGCCTACCACGGGTGGAGAATGTTTTTCGATGGAGCTGCAAACTTCAAAGAAGTGGGTATTGGAGCAGTTTTGGTGTCAGAAATAGGTCAACATTATCCGGTATCCGCGAAACTCAAATTTTCGTGCAACAATAATAATGCAGAATATGAGGCTTGCACATTGGGGCTCAATTTGGTCGTTGACATGAATATCCAGGAATTACTGGTAATTGGTGATTCAGATCTGCTGGTATATCAGGTGCAGGGAGAATGGGCTACAAAGAATACCAAGATATTACCATATCTATATCATGTGCAAGAGATGATGAAGAGGTTCATGAAGATAGAGTTTAGATATGTCCCAAGAATCTAGAATGAGTTCGCAGATGCATTGGCCACTTTGTCCTCCATGATACAACATCCGGACAAGAATTTCATCGACCCCATTCCAGTAAGGATTCATAATCAGCCGGCTTACTGCGCTCATGTTGAAGAAGAAGCAGACGGGAATCCATGGTTCCATGATATCAAGGAGTACTTGGCAAAAGGAGAGTACCCGGAGCATGCAAATCATACTAAAAAACGCACGCTCCGAAGATTGTCCAACCATTTCTTCTAAAGTGGAGGGATTATGTATAGAAGGACTCCAGACTTAGGATTATTACGGTGTGTTGACGCCAAGGAAGCTTCCAAACTACTCGAAGAGATACACTCTGGAACTTGCGGCCCACATATGAATGGTTTCGTCCTAGCCAAGAAGATACTTAGAGCTGGATACTTTTGGATGACTATGGAAACAGACTGCAGTCGGTATGTCCAGAAATGTCATCAGTGCCAGATACACGCAGATATGATATGGGTACCTCCAAATGAACTTAATGCAACCAGCGCACCTTGGCCTTTTGCTGCCTGGGGAATGGATGTCATTGGAGAATTCGAGCCCACCGCTTCAAACGGGTACAAGTTCATTCTAGTGACCATCGACTATTTCACAAAGTGGGTTGAAGCTACATCTTACAAAGCTGTAACCAAGAAAGTCGTCGCAGATTTTGTCAGGGACCATATTGTTTGTCGATTCGGGGTTCCAGAATCCATCATCACTAACAATGCCCCAATCTCAATAGTGATATAATGAAGTCATGTGCAAAACCTTCAAGATCAAGCACAAAAACTTCACAGCATACCGACCCCAAATGAATGGAGCTGTGGAAGCCGCCAACAAGAACATTAAGAAGATACTAAGGAAAAAGGTAGAGAATCACAAGCAGTGGCATGCGAAGCTACCATTTTCTTTAGTGGGATACCGTACCATAGTCCGCACGTCAACCGGGGCAACTCCTTACCTATTGGTCTACGGTACTGAAGCCGTTATTTCCGCCTAGGTAGAAATCCCTTCTTTGAGAATCATACAAGAAGCTGAACTCAGTGATAAAGAATGGATAAAGAGCCGCTATGAACAACTAGCTCTCATTGACGGGAAAAGAATGAGTGCAGTGTGTCATGGTCAGCTCTATCAAAACAGAATGTCCAGAGCTTTCAGTAAAAGGGTCAAACCTAGACAGTTCGCACCGGGGCAGCTGGTGCTGAAACGGATCTTTCCACATCAGGATGAAGCCAAAGGAAAATTCTCACCCAATTGGCAAGGACCCTACATGGTTCACAAGGTACTAACAGGAGGAGCGCTCATACTCGCAGGAATGGATGGAGAAATTTGGCCAAAGTCTATTAACTCAGATGCAGTCAAAAGATATTATGTTTAAACTGTTTACATTTCTTCATATGATGTAATTGAATTATGCTTGACCCGATTCCCATTTAAGAGGGGATACGTAGGCAGCCCTGTGGGTTCAGTCACAATTCAATACAATTTTATTTTCCCCATAATCGGAAACTGGGGCAGAAATTTTGAGGAGGACCCTCAAAATTCCGGAGCAAGTTCAGCCAATGGCACCGCATGCGAAACAACCAGAAATTCGTCTAAATAACTGGGGCAGAATTTTGAGGAGGACCCTCAAAATTCTATGGCAAGAAGGTCGCAATGTATCTGATGGTGTCACAGTTATCGGTTCATCTAATCAATTTTTAAATTGCATATTACTATGTTTTGAATAACTATGCATGCATATTTTTTGAAAACTTTATTCTTAGCTAGATGCTACCCATGGTAACTCGGACATGATTTCAATGCGGAACAGAGCAAAGCAAGCAGGCAAAGGCACGAACCAACCTCCCCCGCAAACCTCACTATTTTTCTTTGAATGCAGAAACAAGAAATAGTCGCCAGTACGTGCGCACCTTAGAATCACTGTCTTCATAACAACAAAGCTACCGAACTCATCTCCAGCTAAGAAATACTCCGCTATCACTTATTATTTATTCATTGCATGAGACTAAGCATTGTCTCAGAACTTGCATGAGGCTAAGCCCTGCCTCCTCAACTGTATGAGGCTAAGCCCTGCCTACTTAATTGCATGAGACTAAGCACTGTCTCAACCTTGCATGAGGCTAAGCCATGCCACCTTAATTGCATGAGGCTAAGCACTGTCTTCCCATTGCATAAGACAAAGAATTGTCTCAACCTTGCATGAGGCTAAGCCCTGCCTCCTTAATTGCATAAGGCTAAGCTCTGCCTTCCCATTACATGAGACTAAGCATTGTCTCAAATCTTTGTATGAGGCTAAGCCCTGCCTCCTTAATTGCATGAGACTAAGCACTGTCTCAACCTTGCATGAGGCTAAGCCCTGCCTTCTTAATTACATGAGGCTAAGCACTGCCTTCCCACTGCATGAGACTAAGCATTGTCTCAACCTTGCATGAGGCTAAGCCATGCCTCTTTAATTGCATAAGTCTAAGCTCTGCCTTCCCATTGCATGAGACTAAAGCATTGTCTCAAATCTTTGCATGAGGCTAAGCCCTGCCTCCTTAATTGCATGAGACTAAGCATCGTCTCAACCTTGCATGAGGCTAAGCCCTTCCTACTTATTTGCATAAGGCTAAGCTTTGCCTTCCCATTGCATGAGATTAAGCATTGTCTCAAATCTTTGCATGAGGCTAAGCCCTGCCTCATTAATTGCATGAGGCTAAGCCATGTCTCATTAATTGCATAAGGCTATGCTCTGCCTTCCCATTGCATGAGACTAAGCATTGTCTCAAATCTTTGCATGAGGCTAAG